>NC_079403.1:13949566-14278802 GCF_029220125.1 Pseudoliparis swirei
GATATATTTTCAGAAGTCAAACTGAAAACCTCAATTAATGTGACGTTAGATTCTGTCATAATTTCAAAATAATAATAATAATAAAAAGTATTCCGTCCTGGTGTTTACAGCAAACGGTCACCTGGTCAGTGTTTCCAGCTATCCTCGTTTGTCCTATGCGTCGGCGCCCTCGTGGGGCTGTGAGGATGACCCCTCCGCCTCCTCGGGACACACACCAAAACAAGCAAAAGCCCACAGCTCTGACCCGCAGGCTGCCACAATGACCCACTGGCCAACTCTGGTCCAGCAAACACATGCACAAACAAGCTACACAAAGGCCCATCAAACAGACAATAAGAAGTTCAGTGTAACTCTTTCAACGCATGACCAACATGAGACGCTGTCACTCACTTCAGAATAATTAAAACCATGAAAAAAATGGACTTCAAAATATTTATTTAAAAAAGATAATAATAACATGTAAATCCTCGAAATGTAAAGTCACTTGCAAGTTGTCATCTGTGTTGAAATAAGGCGCAGGCTCGCAAAATCAAGTAATTGCAAATAAACCAACAACAATAATTATTTCTGTGATTTCAACGAAATGGATGCGTAATAAAAAAACGTTCCACCTACTTTGTTTGCTGACAAACACTTCACAGAGAATGTTCAAAAACAATTGTCTTTTTAGCAATAAAAGAGGAAAACGTTGTAAAAACAGTAAAACTAAATTAAGTTTTTCCACACATATGCTCAACATAAACTCTCTCGACGTTTTCACACTAAGTCCTAAAAGCCATCCGACAGCGAACCATAAATATGCAATCGTTATCAAATGTTCCTCCTCTTACCTCTTTTAAATTCCACAAAAAGCATAAAGTATAATAAGCCATTGAAAGAGATGATAAATAAAAATGTAGACTCTCGGTACCTTTGGTATAAAACATTCCGTTTTTCTTCTTTTCTGTCTTTCTCTTGCTCAGTAGCGATCCGATAATAGCATATGGAAAGTGTTTTCAAAATGCCCAGATTTGGCACATTGTCATTGAAAATAGAGGAGCGCAGTGATGCGGTGCTACAACAGGGGAAATGAGTTGCGGATTGGACGCAGCCCGCCTCGGTGCGGACTTATCCCACTTTAATTTAATATTCCGCAATCACACACACTAGTGATGGCATATAATTCAAGGAGAAATTCAGAGGGAAGGAAATGCTTTTGTGTGTGTGTGTGTGTTTTTTTTTTACCCCACTTTATTTGATTAAGGAGAGAGACAGCACAATATTGTGTCTTTTTCACCGTTTCCCTTCTTTGTGTTACCCCATCCTGAGCCAATTTATGTATACATATATATATATATAATTTTATTATTTTAAATACATGAAACAATAGATATGTATTTGTATGGATAATTTATTTAAAAATCAACAACTCTGGCTTCTTGGCGCATCAGTGTCACACTGGAATCATCCCTAACATAAAATCGAGACCCATAAACGCTTGTTTGTAAAACACTGAACCCGAAATCAATGTATTGGGACATTTCAATCGATTATATAAACGAAAATCCATACGCAACATGAGACCGGTATCAGCCCACTCTTCCGCTCCCTTTTTTAAAGTGAGAGAGAGAGAGAGAGAGAGAGAGAGAGAGAGAGAGAGAGAGAGAGAGAGAGATATGGGGGGGGGGGGGGGACACACGAGGAGAGACAGAGAGAGAGAGAAAGAGAGAGGGGAAAAGCAGAGAAGAGAAAAAAGAAACAAAGACTGTCAATGCAGCCCTTTGCTCAGTCACTTAGATCAGGGCTTCTCCAACATTTCCATGTCAAGGACCCCCAAATGGACACACCTTGAGCGAAGGGTCCCCATTTAATTAGATTCTGTCCCCGGGACTCCCAATATATATTTTTTCTCACGTTGTTATTGATTTAGAATTGAATTGTAAACCTGCTGGATGTGTGGCGTTCACGCTGATACAAGTGACACCTGTGTTGAGACACATGTTCTCTAATTGGAATAATTTCAGATTAATGAAATCACAGTGAAATTAATCAGTTCTTAAATTTGCCGGGAGTGGGGCGGGGGCAGACTTGCGGACCTTTGAGGATTCTCGAGCCCCACCTTTAAGAACCACCGACTTCGATATGAAAGTGTTTCCAGATGCACAGTGATAGTGCAAGTCCTGATGACACAATTAGACAGGAAAATGCCCTAATCAAACAGGGCCACACGGGATTACGTTGCATTTCAAGGGTCAAGGGAAAGCGTCTCAGCACCCCCCGCCCGCCCCCATCTCCACACCAAATATCACATTTCAGCATCACATCACAACAATCAAGCTCTTCAGGCACTATAATCAAATATGCAAATTCCCCAAAAGGGATGGACATGATAGCCGGTGCACCGTGTCAGATGAGATATTGCATAAACTCTACTTTAATATGCAACATGAGATGAAGAGGGGAAAGGCGCGGGGGGAAGGGGACAGGCGGAGGGATAGGGGTAAAATAAGGAGGTGCCAATCATGTAAAATTTACATGGGACCACAGCTGCCAGGGCTCTCCAGCAGGGAAGAGGTGGGGTGCGGGGGGGGGGGGGGATTAGGGAGTCAGGGGGGATTTGAGATTAGGAGACAGGAGAAGGAGGATGGGGTGGAGGTACAGGTTGGTGGGTCCGTGCAGCCGCTGGTGCCACTCTGTTTATTTTATAAGAGCAATCGATGGCCCCTGACTGTAAAGTCTTTACCCGGATGCAGGCGGGGCAGGTGCGGCCGTGACAGAGAAGAACAACTGTTGTGGCAAGAGACGGGAGCGGAGCTGGGTGACCGGGCAGACGTCGTCACCCGCATTTCGGCCGCTCGCATGAGGACGTCAATACGCACGCACGCACACACGCACGCACGCACGCACACACACACAAACACATCCACGTACATATACACACGCATGCACACGTATACGCACGCGCGCACCACTGCTGTTTCCATTCAGTCTCACCTCGCCCTGCTGCCCTCCTCCCACTTGGCCCTTTGGTCCTCCGATCTTTTTCATTGTTGATTCCTCTTTAATAGACACGCGTCAAGTGAGTGTCCTCCATATATGGACAGAGGAATAAAAAAGCCCCCCAAACGGCCTCCTTCTGTAGGCCCCGACACACAACACACATCCACCCACCTCCAGCCCCGTTCAACGCCAAATTCTATTGATTATCACTCAGATCCACATCCTCTCATAGACCTGTAAGCCGCGCGGGTGGGGACAATAGCACCTGTGTGCTGCGTATCAAAGGAAACTACTTTATTTGACGGAAACAAAAAATGCTGATCGAAATCACTCAAGTGACTCTCAATTTAAAATGTAACGACAATTTGCATGAAACAATATTGAGAAATACTGCATCAGTAAGGGAATTTTTTTGTTGTTGCTATGCAGCTTTGATTAAATCTTCCCTTAGCCTACTGTTAATATACATGAAACATGCTACATTTCGGGGAATAAATAATATAACAATAACAACAATAATAAAGTAAAAATTTGAATATGATTGTACACATAAACCAGAACAATAACACGTCAGTTAAAATACATGCTATAAGAATATAATTTTGAATCTCAGAAGGCCCGCTGTTTAATGGCCTCATGAAAGTAAGACTGCTCAGTGTGTTGTCACACGGCTTATTAGTGCTTCCTTCATGACAACCTAGGAGCTTGAACATGTCAATTTAGTGGTCCGGGAGGTTCTTTGCAGGAGCCCCTATACTCTCCCTCTCTCCTGGGGACTGTCACCTCTCCACCTTCCCTCCCCATCATCCATCCATGCCGCCTAGACCCCACAGACCCCCTCTCCTCTCCTCTGACACTCAGTGGGCCATCCCAACACGGCAAATAACCCGGGAAGTATACCGAGAAGAGAGTTCTATGGCAACAGATTGACATCTCGATATCAATATCAGAAGCGTCCAGTGCTCAGAAGCTATACCGTGACTTAAAAGCAATATACTGTAGTCTACATTTCCTTTGCAGCAGGCCTGTATACGACACTGCTGCTGCAAAAATTATTTTCTGTAAATAAGCAACAAAGAAAACCCTTTTATATATTCTCATATCTTCAATTTATTTTGATCCCATTTCAAACAAATGCTGGACTTATAATGATGCAGTGCTATCAATTTGACTATTTTAATAATACTAGAAAACAATAAAATGCATTTAATATGAACAGAGCAAGGAGTTACCACCCAGCACAAGCTGTGAGCTTGTACAGTCAGTCCTGCCTGGACGCCATCATCCATCAAGCCAGCCAAGTCAACCGGAGGCGCAATGACCAATGCGTAAATGCGCACGGATTAGCGGATGCGGCTCAGACAAATTGGCAACACTTGGAGCGAAAGAGAGAAAGAAAGAGAGATAGAGAGGCGTCATCTTTGAGTTGTGCAGTGACCCCGAAATTTGCTTGTTGGCTTCATCACTGCGCTGGAAGAGTCCTTGTGAGGGCTCTTCAAGCTCCGTTCCTAGTGGCCGTCATTAAACCGGATGACCTGAGTTCAAGCAGCCATCTCTGTTTTGCAGACGTGTCATTGAGCAAACGACTTGAGTCAGTTCGAGCTCCAGACGCTTGTTCTGTGGATGAGTTTGACCTCTGACCTTACTGTGTTCGGGGGGGAAATACCCACTATTTCCCCCTATGGACATTTAACAATACAATTATTGCTAACAGAAACATATACAAAAAACAGCATAGGCCAATAAAGATTCCAAATTATTGTGGAACTGCAGCAAATGAGGACAATTAAATAATATTTTCTGTTCCTTGATATTGAAAAGGTAATAATCAATATAATTACAACATATTAACTGCTCATTTATTTTGTAATTTATTTTTTTAATTGAACAGTTAAGTGATTATGTGGCAATGTAAGCGCTTTGCCTTAAATAATTCTACATGTACATTTCAAGCCTGCAAAAGTAGTAGGACAACCAAGACAAATAAATGGACTTTATAGAGCAAGAGAGAGGGAGTACTGATAATGGAACATCAATAATGTTTTGTTTTAATAGAATGAAGCCCATAACTTGAACTAATTCACAATCAAAGAAGCAAACAGTGAATAGTGCAAGCAACACACACACACACACACACACACACATGCACACACACTCTGTTATGTTTTCAATTTGGGTTGAAATGTAGACATTTTCCCTTGGTTGCATAACTACCATCCGTATCGCCCCTCCCTTCAATTAAATGCTATTTTCCCCAAACAAAATGTCAGAATCATTCCACACAGGGTAGTTCAACAGTGATTTGTTCTGAAAGCTATGTGTCCTTCTCTGAGATGGTGTGTACATTTGTGCGTGTGCTTGCATGTACAGGACTGTCTCAGAAAATTAGAATATTGTGATAAAGTTCTTTATTTTCTGTAATGCAATTAAAAAAACAAAAATGTCATGCATTCTGGATTCATTACAAATCAACTGAAATATTGCAAGCCTTTTATTCTTTTAATATTGCTGATTATGGCTTACAGCTTAAGAAAACTCTAAAATCCTATCTCATAAAATTTTAATATTTCCTCAGACCAAGTAAAAAAAAGATTTATAACAGCTGAGTGTTTGTCAAGGCTCAGGAAACCCTTGCAGGTGTTTCGAGTTAATTAGACAATTCAAGTGATTTGTTTAATACCCTACTAGTATACTTTTTCATGATATTCTAATATTTAGAGATAGGATATTTGAGTTTTCTTAAACTGTAAGCCATAATCAGCAATAAATCAGAATAAAAGGCTTGCAATATTTCAGTTGATTTGTAATGAATCCAGAATGCATGACATTTTTGTTTTTTGAATTGCATTACAGAAAATAAAGAACTTCATCACAATATTCTAATTTTCTGAGACAGTCCTGTATGTCTGTTTGTGTGTCCTGACCTCAATTCTAACTGGGTTCACAAAAGGATGAAAAAAAGGTGCCTAAAAATAAATTTAATTCACAATCAGCCCAACTGAGCTGAGAATGACAAATCCTTTTAGAACGCCCCACAGTGAGATGTGAGATTAGGAAACATAAACACACACACATGCACGCACGCGCGTACTCACGCAAACACACACACACACACACACACACACAGGGAGTTGTGCAAACCGCACATGCTTGGACACAAAAAAATAAGGTAAAACACAATCAGCTGTGAAAATTCGACATTAATTCTATCAAAAAATGATGTGCTTTGTAAAAAAATAGCAGAAACATGTTTACTTAATAAAAAAATAATTGAATAGAAAATCAAATATTCTGCAAGTTTGTTTTGATGAATACGCTTTTTTTTCTTTTTTACCACTGGTTATAATACATCCTTAACTAGTTAGTTAGTTTAGTTAAATGAATAATACAGGTGCATATTTAAACATGTTAATTTATCTTTGTATGTGTGTCTTGAAGCATGCAATGAGAAATATCTAATTAAATCAAATTACCAGACAAAATATGTAGTGAAAAGGTAGTGTAGTGAAATTTATTTAACCAGTTGCCAATTTATTTATAGCAATAAAACGGCAGCGCTGCAGCCGTTCATCTCTTCCATGAGCACGGACACTCTGCTCAAGTCCCCTCGCTCAGAGAGATTCCAAGATGGCCGCGCACCTGTCATGGAGGTGGATTGTCCTGATTATGTATGGAGATCACCTCAAGGCCTCTGTAAGCTACGTAGAGCAAGCACACCTTGAGTTGCTGGTGCAATACCGTTCAAAAGACCGTCGTTTTAAAACCTCTGACTGCCCCGTAGAAAGAAAAGATAAACCCTGGCAGTGTCTCCCCCGCCCCCCCTCTCTCTCTCACTTCCTTTCACATTCTCTCCATTGCACTTTCTCTCACTCTGTTTCTCCTTCTGTCTCTCTCTCTCTCTCTCTTGCCCCCTCTCTCACATCAGAAGCGCTGAAATGCACCCCAGGGCCAAATCGCACAGAACAACCCCTCTGAGCCAGAGAAAAAAAGCTGGAATCCGTTTGCCCTGATATTTCACCAGCACCAGCCAGGAGCGAGGGAGAGAGAGAGGGAGAGAGGGTAAAGAGACTGGGGCAGAGAAAAAGGGATACATGGGAAAATAGCAGACCAGGGCTGTATTTATTGGGGGTGTGAGTGTCGCGCTGTAGGCTGTGGGATGGTAGGGAGAGTGCAAGGTGTTGCTGTTAGGTGTGGTTGTGTTTACAGAAATGGAAGAGTATGCATAGACAGAATGGTGGAGGAAAAAAAAGAGGGAGAGATGGAAGGATTGGTCATGCGCAAGGTAAGAGAGAGGCTTTGTTTGATTGTATGTGGGAGGTGGGGGTGAGGGGATAGGAGGGAGGGGGCTGAAGCTGTCGTCTGTGGGGTTATTATTATTGCAGGCAATCTTTGTGTGCGTGTGTTTGTGTGTGTTTGTGTGTATGTCTAAGAGAGAGAAGGCGAGATGAGGAGATATGAGATTCAGCTGCAGGGTCATTATAATATATATATATATTTTTGACGCATGTCATGAGGCTAAAAGAAGGCTGGAAGTCAGTCATTATGAAGGCTCATTTGCATACCTAACAAGAATGTCCAGGTACCAGCTGAAGTATTGACTTTGTGCTTTTTGGACACCTATTGATCTATTGATTTTGACGTGTGAGGACTGTACTCAAGTTCAATATGTGACATCCTGTGCACACATGAACAAGTATACACACGCAAACACAAGCGGGCCTCGCTGATTAACATCTCTCTCCCTATCTCAATACAACATGTAAGAAGAACAGACTACCCTAACAGTGGAGAGAGAACTGAAAAGGAGAACAAAAAGGGCAGAATACATAAAAGGATGTAGGTTTTAAATGAAAGATAGATTGGAGGAGCAGAGTGGGAGAGAGGAGCATTTTTTTTGCCATTTCACCCACTTTAATAGGAGGACAGTTAATGGGCCTTTTTTATTGGGCACAGGCATCAATCAAGAGGTGTCAGGCGGCCGCTGAATCTGGGCTGTGGTCCTCTTCACAGATGACTGATTAGCAAGCCAAAATCACCAGATCCATCTTCCGACGGTCACTTTTATTACAGTCATTTTTAAAGTGACAGCAACCTGCCTTGTCTCACAACACTGGCCACCGCATATATATTCTCATTTTCTCTCCCCCTCTCTCTTTCCCTCTCTGCATCTGTCTTCCTCTCCCGTTCTGTCGCTGGGTATTTGGTCAGTCACTCTTCTGTTATTTCTTCCCCCCACTTCCCCTTTTCTACCTCTTTTAACTACTTTTATCTGACTTTCTTTCTGCCTCTCTCCACTCCCCTCACCCCCTGTAGATGCTACACTTATTCGCTCACTCTGCTGGGCAGGTGGAGGGGAAGCAGGGTCAGGGAGGTGTGGAGAGAGAGACAGGAGGGGGAGAAAAGAGAAAATAAGACCCCCTCCTCTTCCATTGTCTGAAGGGTGTGTTCTGAATCCATCTATCGTTCGCTCTCCGGAGATGGCGAGAAATTCGTTTTGCACAGTTCCCCCGCCGCCTTACATTGGAGGAGGAATTCTCCATTCCCCAGCACAAGATGTAAATGAAACAGTTTCGGCACCGGAGTGAGTTGGTCACAGCTGCATTTACATGGCGGCACTCTGCAGACGGCATTTTAAGAAACACACAGGGTGACATTCAAGTTGGAGCCCAGGGAGTGTTAAAACATTTTTTTTGTGTCCAGGATGTAATAATATGTTGCTGAGGAAGGTGTGTCGAGAGACTGTCTTGGGGTAGAATTTTGTTTTGGAGCTTGTCAGTCAGATTCTCATCCTTTCCTGCCTCAGTTTACTTACAGACTGCGTTCAAAATAAATCACTGCATCAAATAATCATCGTGCAATCATTCAAAATGGCAGCTGAGCTATGTTTACCCAACGGTTTGCATACGTGTGTGTGTTTGTGTGTGTGTGTGTGTATGTGTGTGTTTGTGTTTGTGTGAGAGTGAGTGTGTATGAGGCCAGGCTCTAAAGAGCACTCCTGTGTCTTGGCAGGAGATATGCTAATCGCAACTGACATCAATCTGAAAAACATCAGCCGAAGTAACATGTGTCTCAGATTACATTTACAACCTTCTGAGCAAAGAGGGACAGCACGCACACACAAACACACAAACACACACACACAGCAAAGGAAAAGTGGGTCAGGTAAAACAAGCAAACGTATTTCAGAGACAGCCTGCCATTTGCGATGTCCTCAAAAAACAACTGATTGAATAGCTTGTCGAAACATTAAGACTCAAATGTGAAAGCTTTGAAGTCATCTTAAACACAGGAAGGATTATTCTATTAAACAAATGTGTCCTTTGTTTTTTCACTGCCCGCTTAAATACTAAGAGCTTTTAATATAGAGGCACAAAAAAAAGCTATTACTCCCTCCTTTGTTCAGCCGCTTAAAGTTAAGGTTATGAGTTCCTTCCTTTGTTTTTTAGGAGGGGTGGAGGGAATACGTCATTTTTTTTAGCCTGCGATATGCATTAGGAGACAACCTGGGTCACATTTTACAGTGAAGCACCTGAACATCACAGCGACTCAGGCGGGTGTAAAATATGTGTCCTGCTAAAACCCATTTGGATCGGGCCCTTAGATGTGTGTGTTGAGGGAGCAGATAGACAGAGAGACACACACACACACACACACACACACACAGGAAACCATAGTAATGGCACTAGCAGCTGTGGCTTGCTAAGTGAACACATACGACTGTAGCTAGACTGGATCTGTCCTCCCCTAAGCTTGGGACCAGATCCCTGTGTGTGTGTGTGTGTACGCAGAAAAAGAAAATTCATGTCTCAATATCTCTGCGGTACAAAGTTTTAATTTGCCCTTAAAACTCTCACATAACATTAATTTGTGTCAACTGAAAAGCATCAAATTAAAAGCAACACACTTTGTCTGTGATTGGTCTTTTTCTCTGTCTTTCTTCCCCTGTCTCTCACACACACTTGTGCACACACAGTCAGTCTATCTGGAGGGCAGCGGGGCACTCGGGGGTCTGACAGTGAATTTGTCGCGAACATCCGGCAATAAAAGATCGCTGCAATATTTTACACTAGAAACGTTTGATGACAAGCAGTAACTAGCGTGAAATTCACCCGAGATTAAATGTCCGAGAAGTTGTATTCCCATCCGGCGAATACAGACATCTACGAGCATGTGAGGCTAGACACACACACACACACACACACACACACAGACACACAGACACATAGCTGTAAACCTCAGTTAGGGTATACCCCACAGCAAGGGGAAGGCACAGGAAACAAATATAAATCCTGAGATGCACAAACACACACACATGGATATACAGTACACTTACGCACAAACATGCACACACACACACTGACATGAGCAGATATATACCGTTTATATAGAATATAAATACATGCACACGTCGGCTTAGAGAAACAGTGACTTACTCACAGGCATTCAGACTGGAGACACAACGGGGGGCAAATCATAGCAGGAGACTTGTAGCGTGTTTGGCTGATTACCCGGCAAGCAAATAACAGAGAGAGCATGCTCCCATTGCCACCTCCATCCTCCTACTCACACACACACAGTCAGACACATACACACACACACACACACACACACACACACACACACACACACACACACACACACACACCTGTTTCTTTGTTGGTTCGTCAAGGCGCTGATTATTCTGATTTTTAAAAGTGTTCTTCTTTTTTTTGTTGATTTTCTTCTTTATTTCTGTCTTGGCTGGGATGGAAACAATTACAGCCAGGCACAAAAAGATAAGAACGGGAATCTCAAGACACGTTATTACTCAGTTAGACAGGTAGTACTGTGATGGGAAACACTGAAAGGAGTGTTGACACAGAATTACATTTGGGGTGTCTTGATGAGAAAATGTCCCTGAATTTAAATCGGACTAATTCTTTAAAAAAATCTGTTGTTATTGAATAAAAAAAAGACTCAAACAAAACAACGTACAGTGCGATGCTCTCTTCGTCAGGGCTGTTGAGCTGAATGTGTGACGGATGAGAAGAAAGTGGGGAGGGAAAGCTGTGACAGAGTGAGGGATAAGAGGATTTACTATTCACATTTTCGGATTCAAATGTTGCTATACTAACTTAAATATTACATTGATTGTAACTTCATGAGATAAACACATTACAGACTTGAAGCCTGCCAACCACCCATCTAATATGTTATAGCTGTTTTGATTATTCATGCAAACAGAACATTTATTAATACATGAAATACTATTACAGTGTCTGTATTGCAGTCTGGATATGAGAGTCTGATCCTGAAATATGAGCTAATGAAGGCTCAATGCCCCTGTAATCAACAGATACACATCATTTTCAACTAAATTGTGTCCATTGTTTGACTTTTAACACAACAATAAGTACCATTAGCTTGGTCAGTCGTGGTCACATGTCACTCGCCTTGTATGTTGCAGTGGTTGATCAAGAGTCCCCTCCGGAGACCTGCTCTGCTTCAAGCCACGTGCAATGCATATGCTATGCTTACCAAATAACGTAATTCCATAGAATGAGAACCATTTCCAACAACCTACACTTTTAAACTATCCTTTACTTTCTGCCTTTCTTGAAGGAAATTAAAGGAGAGACTGAGTACAGTTATTATTTTTGTATAACTTTATATTGCTTTACCCGCTCCATGTTTCCCCATTATTCCATTCACTATTCCATCATGTAATATACTTAGAATGAAGGACTGAAAAACTGCCTTGCAAACTGACAGACAATTTTAAAATGAAATCTTGAGTGCAAAACCTTTTTTATATTATTTAGCATTTAATGTCAACATTTAGTCATTCTTAAAGGCCCGACTTGGTTTCAATATTCTAAATGACACATCGCATACAGTTTGAATAGTTTTAAAATACAAAAGTGGAAAAGAGAATCCATTTAGCTTAGTTTGGATCACAATCATATCAAGAAATATCAGTATATACATCACGATGAATGTAACAAATGTCTGCTTGAAAATGAAACACGTTGGGGCGATTTCATATATACCGTACGTAATGCCTCCTGGTTCTGATGCAAGGCTTCCTGCTGTTCCTGTGCAGTGAAAGTCAAGGCGGAGAAAGGAGAGGTCAGGCAGAGGTAAGCCTAAATAAAGTCTCTAACTGGGCTGCTTTACAAGCCTTAGTTAAAGATATTGATTCAGCCATAAAATACAACATTGTGCTTAGCGAAGAGAAAGTTGTAGTTTACAGCTTGTATGTTCATATCATCTCCTGGCATGTGTTTCCCTTACCACAGTTATGTGCTATAATTACATTAGACTTATGACCTTTCAGAGGAGCGGGAAGGGGCAAAAAAAAAATCCTTGAACATCTTAATTCGATCCATTTCAAGCAAGAGCGGTCGCTTTTGGGAGAGGAGGAGGAGGAGGCACACATAACATATTATAAGGAGAGTGGTGCCAACTCAAGCCGTGCCCTGTTTTTTTATTTTCACTTCATATTCTTCAATGAAAGGTTCTTTTGTTGTCTGCTGGCTAATTGACTTTAATGAGAAACATTCCATTGTACCAAACGTTAGTTTTACAAACTTAACTTTGTGTTCCTTTTACTTGTTTTCAAATTAGATTCAAAAAGGGACACGGTGGCAGGGGCAGGGCCCGGTCGTCTGGGATCACAACAAACATGACATGCACATGCACACAAGTACGCCCAAGCCATTCATGTGTATAAAAAACATTTTAATCCCTTATCCTTTACACTCCAAACTGTGTTATCGGCTGTAAAGAGAATTCAAAAAGCATGACTATGACAGAGAATGAGGAAAAGCAATATTTAGAGGAGGAAAGGGAAGGATGAGAGGACGGGATAAAGGATGTTGTTCTAACAACAGTTCTATGCAACAGTATTCTGAACTTGACACTCACAAAATTAAACTTGGTTCAGTTATAAGGATGCAAGTGTGTGTGTGTGTGTGTGTGTGTGTGTATGTATGTGTGTGCGTGGTATCGACGAATGCAGCCCTTGATCTGTGAAGAGGAGGTGATGGTGTCTTAAGATTTGGTTGTGCACAAATTGTGTAGATTTAACCACTGGAAACAATCATGTAGTGTGTGTGTGTGTGTATGTGTGTGTATGGATAGAGCTACTGAAAGCAATTCCTCAGAATAACCAGTGAGTTGGACTACCTGCTGGCATGAGCTAAGCTGTAGATCGATAACAAGTGTTAGTGCGTCTGTATATGAGAAGGTGTTTGTCGTGTGTTTCTGTGCGTGGGTGGGTGGGTGTGGGTGAGGGTGTGCATATGTGTGCGCTGAGGCATCATACAGTCACTGGAACACTTACTATATTTGGCTCCCTCCAAAGCAACATCAGGTTTTATGAAAGCAATCCATCTGAATCGCGGCAATACATTTTCATCAGCCGACAATTTCTTCAGCGAAACAAGCAGGCGTTTCTAAATTCTTTATAAAATTACATCGAAGCTCGAACAAATTAGATGTTAGAAACAACATTTAGGCCCATAATACAGTTTGGAAAACACAGCAGATCAATACACACAGCTGTGTGCACACACATACACACACACACACACAACACACACAGACACACAGATTTAGTTGCCATGGTGTCTGCATGCTTTTTGCATGTTCCTGTCACATCGGTGACGTGCGTGTCAAGTGCTGAAGGGCATGGTGACCCAAGCAGCCAGCAGCCTTTCCTCGGGGTTGACACGTCCATTACGCTCTAACGACAGGGACAGCCAGCGTCGGAGGCCCGGATCAACCTAAAACAGGCTCTGACAGCCTCTCTGGCACCCGTCTGCATGCTGTATCCCTTATTGCCAAGGAGCATTTCTAAGAAAGATTCTAACATACGTTTAATTTCCACAGCCTAAAATCCAATAGGTGTCATGGGTGCAATGTTCATTAAAACATGCAGAAGGCCCTGTTGGCCTTTACTCACAGCTGGTTTCTGCCAAGCTCAGCCGCGGGCAAATACTGGCAAAAGCAGTCATATGATATGATAGAATTTATCATAGTGTTAGGCTGTGATCTCTAGCTAAGATGAATGAGGTCCGGATCTGATCGATCTTCATTGGTTGGTCAGATTTGATTGGTACTCAACCTAATCAATGCATCTGGCAGTATGGTTATATTTCAGCAGAGGAGGAAGAGTTGGACTGCCTTTTGTGCAGACTGAATGACGTAAATTCACTCATATAATTTTGTTTTTTTAAAGTTACAATACACAATGTAGAAAATACATTTAAACACTTCTCCAAACACAGTTTGCCAGGTATCCAAAAGTAAAAAATGATGAAATTGAGCCCTGTTGTTGCCAATAAATGTGAAACTACCTTCCTGCTCTGGTTGTTTTTTAATATGAGGACAAAGCATCGATATTAAACTGTATGTGGATGAGGTTGAATGAAAACTAGATGTTCATTACTTCCCTCCGACTGCCGTCCATTTTTCCTCTCTCTTAAACAGTCATGGCTAAGACAGAAATATGTTCAATGTTAACCATCCAAAAAATGCTTGTGTCCAAAACATTCTTCTCTCACTTTGGAGGAGATTGAAAAGAACTGATGGAAAGCATGCATGCACATTCTGAGTGACTTTAAACAATTACGACGTGTTTCAGTTGGTATGTTGGTAAAAAAAGATAAATACAGCACTGCATAACATGAACAGACACAATATGAATCAGATTGAAATACTTCTAAACTTGTCTCCCTGGTAGGTCGTTAGTATTCTGGTGAGCGTGTCTCTGTGCAAAAAGGAAGTTGATATGTCTGGCCTGACACTAAACATAATCACTCCCGGAAAACAAGGCAAAATAGTTTTGAAGCTCGTTTTGATGTAGGCAGCAGCTCGGAGTCAGTAATGAGGATGTTGATTTTGTTCTGATTATAGAGTTGCTGGCCTGTTTGTTGATATTGCTCAGCTGTGCCCCGGCCTCCCGCTGAGCAACATGGACACCAACTGCCAACATGTGAATTAAAATTACTTACCATCCAATTAGTCACACTGCTCACACTCGGAGCAGAAACTGTTCAGCACAACAAGAGATCGAATCCAGACTCCCTAGAATAAGACCTTGTGGTTGCTTGTGAGATGCTGTAGGTCCAACTTGGAATACTGAAATATTAATAAAGCAACAGTAAAAAGTGTTGTGATACCACCAACTACTATCTGTATTATTGCTTTAAAATAATAGTTTGGAACGAAGGAATGGCATCTAAAATCTGTATATTTATGTTTAACCTTTCATACACCGTATACACACATCCACTCAGTGAACTTTGCCTTGACCTATTGACAACTGTGGATGTTCATACACATCCACATTACTCCCCTTACAAGCTACACACTCAAAGAAAGCAAATACTCCGTCCCCAGTCTCTCGCAGACTTGGTGAATTTCAAGATGCACTTAAAAAGCAGCAGAAACAACTCATATACCCTCAAACCCTCTTAGTAAAAATGCTCAAATCTGAGCACTCCCATTATACATAATTTAGGGGAATCTATATTCATAGAGGTGCGGGGCGTGTTGTGCTCAATGAGGTAAAACGCCCCTGTGTGGCTAATGGAATGGCCTGAGTTGCGTGATTGAGTGAAATGTGCTGGAAAGATTGGGGCGAATTCTAGTGCAGATAAATAAAGAGGAGATTCTGCTTTTTACTGGGCGTCAGCATTAATGCAGCATCTCCCCAGGTGATCAACACATTCAAATGGAGAGATGGGAAGATGGAGAGAGAAAGCAATAGGGGACACCAAGAGATGAGGGGAGGGAGAGACAGATAGAGAGACATGGAGAATGAGTGAGAGAAAGAGAGGGAGCGAAAGGACACTTTAAGAAATAGCCTGCCACAATCCTACTCCTGCACAAGGGCCAGAGTATAGCATCTCATATATCATCATAATGTTACAATTGGAAGGTTCAAAGGAAGGGAAAAAAGGGAGTGAAAAAAATGGGTCTTCGCAAATTCAAAGTCAAAATAACCAAGGGACATTATGAAGCTTCTACAGTAGATGACTTGAGAAGGCCAAGGCTGTCACGTGCATTTCCCCCCCTTTTTTCCTTTTCTTACCTTCCATAATTTTACGTCAAATGCGAGCGGGCAGCTCTTTCTTTTCACCTCCCACTCTCCACATCCATTACCTTTGGAGAGATGCAAAGTGAACATTTCAATTGGATTGCAATGGCCAGTTAGTGCTGCTTTGATCCCCACTCTGCTCTTTGAGGGCTCCATTGTTCCTGATTTGCTGGCTTGATTTGCCTGCCTGTGGATAATGGCCAAGGAGCCGCAGTCTGGCCTTCTCCCATCAACCCATTTCTCCTTATCATAGGCCTGAAGCTCAAAACACATATATGAATTACTGAGATATACCTTTGTGGTATGGAGTCCCTCGTCCTCTGCCATACAGCGTGTGGACTGGGATGCACTGTATGCACTGTATAGGTACTGTCATACAAACTAGCCCACAGTGCACTGACTCATCCCATCCCAGTTTGAACTTCCACGAAACACAAGGGTGTAAATTCCACAGATACCCTGCACTGGTGCTTAAATCCAAGCCAGTAACACAGCAGTGGCAGTTACAATTTAGTTGGGCCTCGTTGTCCTCCATCTCATCACTCAAACGCTGACACGATGTATTGATGCAGAGGTGACTTTAAGTGAGCAGCAGTTTCTTCTTCATCTTTTAGATTGTTTGAATTTGGGGTTCCAGCATTACCTTTGAGAGTAAAGCAGAGTGATATGCATGCTATCAGAACGCTTCTCTTTTCTACAAAGTACCTATTTAACTCAGTGTTGTCTATTTAAGTTAAGCCTACCATTTGTTAATAAAAGAGCATTCTTGTATTCATGATCAAAGCTATGTGGTATTTTCCTATAATAGCACATATGCAGAGGATACACTTTTGTTGATCTATGACATTATTGGTGAGCCAAAGAAGTAAAAGTTTGAGCTTTACAACTTGTTCATCATTGCTGTGAAATTCAGTGTGTTATTTAATATTCTTAAACTCAAACTAACAATAAAAAAGCTACATTAATTATCATGACTTAAAGTTATTCTCCGATTTAATGTTAGAGCTTCACTGGTGCAGTCATTTTTCATGTGTGCTATTTAATGGACTAATTTAATACATCAAACAATATAATAAAAATGCTCATATTGCAGATCTTAGCTACTGCAGTACAAATAACACATTGATTCTTTCTTCAACAGAACTGCACATTCTCTTTCACTTACAGGCATTTCATATCTGAATAGTTGCATCCTTCAGGTGATCATTGACCAGCTTGACACATTTGATTACCTGCCTGAGACTTTAAAACAGCATTTGCTCAGGCCTTGCCTCTTCCTGGCTCTCCTGCTCCCCACCTGATCATAACTTTACTGCAGGCAGTGTAAAGACAGAATGCAGAGAGAATTTGCTCAAGTGTCTCGTCTCCTCCCAGATACAAATGAACAATTTGTTTTCCATTTCTATCCAAACCTTCATCTAAGCCTTTCTGCTTTGAAGTAGGGAGTGGAATAGGAGGAGAAGGGTAGGCAAGGGGGGGGGGGCTACAGATTGTACGATGCCGTGTTTGTCTTCAAAGAGTTCTGATTTGCTTACAAATGCACTGGCGAGTACAACACCTTCAAGGTGAAATTGATAAAGCTGGTGGTAAGCTCTGTCATGGAAATAATAAGCAGAATTTGTCGAAAGGGTGAATGGATTTTTTTTTTGAGATGCAAATGTTGTCAAATACCACCAGGCAAAAAAATACATTTAACTGTGCTAATGAGATAAGAATATTTAGAAAAAGCACAGAGGTACACAGTTACACTCATGAACAATATCAAATGGGTCTAGCATATCCTACTCAGGGCAGATATAGAGTTTTATACTTTCTGTAGTCGCAACATCCAGTGCTTGCCCTTCTGACCATCACCAAACTTGGCCATATTCAAGGAATTTCCCTTTTCTGAAATATCCACAACGGTTCCTTTTTACATATCAAACCCATGATCTTATAGTAGTCATTCAGACAGAAACTTTCCAGAGGCTCAGACAGAGCGCAAACAAACAAGCCATGAGGAAAGAAAAATCATTGAAAGACAAAGAGAAAAGAGAGAAAACTCATCAGTTGTCCATCTGGCGGATGACATCCTTTGTACCCTCTCTGTCATTTCTTTCTCATCTGCTAGGATGGACAGAATCTCCCCTCTCTCTCTCTGGGATGACTGCTTCACTGAAGTCCCTGGAGACACCTTTTTCCTCTGTCTCTCCCGCATCTCCTCTCTCTCTCTCTCTCTCTCTCTCTCTCTCTCTTCCTCTCTGTGGCTGATATTTTCCTGAAACTTTATGAATTAGTTACAATCCTTTTTTTTCTTCCTCACCTCCTCTCTTACTTTCTCATCTCAGCCCGAACGCGAATTCAACACCTGCCTCTAGACAAACTGCCCGTCTCTCTGTCCATCTGTCTGTCTACACCCACCCCCCCGCCCTTTTCCCCCTCCTCGATGCCTGTCTGGCACAAAACCTCCATGGGAAAAATACAAGATGAAATTGAAAAAAAATTATATAGATATATTTTTTGAGAAAAAAGTTAGAGCTCTCGCATTCGTAAATGAAATGCAGCTGTGGATCGAATGGTCTCACAACTCCCCGTTGTCCGCAACCCCCTTCACTCCCACTCTCTCTAAGATTGGGCCGACACAGGGGGTGGTGTGTGTGTGAGTGTGTGTATTTGTGTGTGTCCGACTCCTTTGTGACCGCTTTCCTGAACCCGAACCCTCCCTGCACAGAGGGAAATGGCGGACTATGGCAACGACAGGGCCGTTTTACAGTGCACCGGGCTGAATGTTAAACTTATATTTAATGTATGACATTTCACACAAATCATCCGGCCACAGACATGACCCTGGGGTATTCCGCAGATTGCTTTTTCAGTGCCTCAGCAACTGTGGAATTATTCGTCCCAGAGAGAGAGAGAGAGAGAGATGGGGGGGTGGGGGGCTTTGAGTTTGGCAAAATGATCCCCCTCTCACTGCTCTGGCCATCCCAGACTGGAATCTCTCTCTCTCTCTCTCTCTCTCTCTCTCTCTCTGTGATATCATGATCGCAGGGCTGTGCCAAATTGAAAACATCTTGGCAGTCTGGGGGCTGTATGAAATAACCATATATTATGTGTAGTATAACACCCGACTGGATAGCAAAAACAATTATGCTGTTTTGCAGTCTCAAAAGATTCCTTGTGCCCCCTCAACCCTCCACTCCCTCCATTCCCATGTAAAAATCTTCAGAGGGGAGTGTAGAAAATTATCTCAGAATTGTAAATTGGAGTTGGATTTGAACCCCATACCCCCTCCCCGAATCTCGTATGATATGAATAAGTCTACAACAGTTTATAGCGATATGTTTATAGCCCAGCACGTCCATCTGAACGGATTAAGAAAACACTGTAAATATCTCATATTCAATTCCCTTCTGTAAGGCGTTTTTGCACCGACACGATATGGAAATAGTGGCATCCACAATAAGAGTTCATGAATACACAGTAAGGATTGCCCTAGCATCCCCAAAACACTGATGTGCTGAAAATAAACACAGGGCTGCTGTTTTACCGCTGTGGCGAGCTTTTCTAATGGCAGGAAACCAGAAAATTCAACATTTTCTTTGCTTTCTTGTCAGCTCAGCCTCGCAAAACAATGTATTTATACAAATGGGTTCCAACAGTTGGGTCATCCATTTTATCTGAGGGGCCATTTTTCAACATTTAGGTTTAGATGTCAAAGGGTGTGCTGTCCACTACATCAGCGTCACTCTCTCTTTTCAAGGTCATACCAGTTTAAGAGCGTCAGGGCACGGTTACCTTTCACACTCTAAATTCAACGCACACACACACAAGCCATCATCAACGTATAAAAAGACAAAGCCAGGATACTGTACATGTATTTTTCTTTACTGTATGAATAGGGTTGATGTTTCTTACATTTCATACCTAAAGCACTAAGAGGATTTTGCATTATGCCCAATTATGAAGAATTGTTCGGTACGGCTAGCACCAGCAGGGCAAATGTTCCAGAGCGATGGCTAAATGAGGCTCCAACCCACTGTTCTACACCTCTAAACCACACTCACAAACACATGGGATTAATATACAAGGCCCCAACATGTTCAGAAACAACTACCCTCAACTGAATTTTCCCGTGTGCCTCCAAGCTTAGATGGATGCACAGCATGCTACACAAGTGTGTGTGTTAGGCTGAAGCACTCATGAAAAACAACGGAGAAAAGAGGACTTGAATCTCTGTGTCGGGTCTAATTATGAAGAAACACTTGATACAACTAAAAACATCAGCAGCATCGTAAACATTGCAGAAGGATAAAAAAGCAGAATATCATACACAGTGCCCCCCCCCCCTGAAAACATACACCCAGAAATACACAAACAAACTAAGTCACAAACACAGTCAACAGCATAATTATCAATTTCCCCTCAGGGCGTTCGGAAACCTTTTCCTAATTGGAACCCAGTTGGGACTTTACATGGATTTAAATACATGAGGCTTCAGCAACGCGGAAACACACACACGCGTACACACACACACACAACTATGAAAACACACCAGCCCAACGCGTTGACAACGTTCCCCCCAAATTTTGATTTAAGCTAAATCTGGCATGATCCCCGTTGTCTCGCTACACTCGGGTCAAGTGCAACAACACAAGTCTCCAAAGCACAATTACGCCACTGTTTCCCCCCTGTTTTGTATTCTGTTTTTCTTTATTTTTGTTCCATTTCCCTGACTTAAGCTGTTGTCTAATGGACAGCATCGTGACAGAAAGGAGTTTGGTATCAGATTGAAGCCGGTTGCCCTTTTTGCCAATTTGCGAGCAGCCTCCTCTGTACTTGTAAGATGGCCAATTAGCTGACCGTCTGACAGAGGCTCTCTGACTGTGGCTATTAAAACTCACACTCGTAGGCACGCGCACACACCCACAAACACACACACACATACACAAACACACACATACACAAACACACACAAAGTACGCAGACATCCATGCATACACATGTGTTCTCACACTCACACAGTACAGTGCTGCCTCCGACCGCCCGTCTCTATCTGCTGTTTTTGTGAGACGCGTGCCTAACCTCACCCCTCACCTTCTACTCACAATTAGGAAGACACACACACACACGCACACACGCACCTTCATTTTCCTCGCCAAGAGATGCTATGATCCCTGACCTCTTTCAACCCCCTCACACCCCCACCTGTTCTCCTCCTCATCCTCTTCTTCTCCTCACTCTCCATGTTTACCCTCCTCCTCTCTATCTCTCTTCATCCCACATTTGTCTGACTCCTTTGAATCTCCTTCGGCAGCTTCTTTTTCAAACTCATCTTCACTGCATTTGGAATAATGGTCTCACTCACACTTGTTCCTAATGTGCTCACACATTTTCGAAAATGCCAAATCATCATTACTCAAACAATCTTTTTGCTTTCTCTGTTTTCTGCATCAAATGTATGACCTAAAGAGCACACTCCATATACATAGAGGACCATGCAGGGACACCCGCTAACATGAGCATCAGTTCACACATATATTTAATACATTGTATATGCATGGACACACAGCACATACACTATGCATATCTTAACACACTCATGTTGCTGATGTCAACCAGCTTCATAACCGCACCATGCTGTTTTATTGTGGTACCACATAACCCACTAAACAAAAATAAATAGGCGGTAATCACAGAAAAGCATTAACGCTGAACATAGGTCGTTTGCAGTTTTCCAGGCTAAAATAAATAAATAAAAAGATACTGAATGGGCGACCGAAACAGATTTCACCTAATACAGTGCATATGGACACACCAAGCAAACACACATGCACCCTGGGGACCTTCCCCGGGGAACCTTCCCTGGGGATCTTCCTACTTGAGTCTCAACCTTTAGGCACCCCCCAACCCAAGCCAACCCTCCCCCACCCCACCCCCTGGTCTTTGTTGTCCATCAGAGTGGTTTGTTTTAAGCCTCACCCCTCTCTCTCCACGGCCAAGTTCAAGGGTCCTCTAGAAACACAGTGTTGTGTGTGGTGGGAGGTTCGCGAGGTCAACCGCTCCCGGGGACTATAAATGCACAAGGCACCGACACCTGCAGGCGGAGATGCTTGTGCACCAGCGGCAAGCGTGGTCACACTTACCCATATTTACCACATGATAATATGCATGTATATATACTGTACATGTATATATATATATGAACAAAACACAAACATACACACATGAATATTCAACAATTGTATTTCCAGAAGCATGCGTTTTGAGCTGCAGAAATCATAAAAAGAAAATGAATAAATGAAATGTACTGACACCTACACACTCATCCCGGTGCACCTGCTTCCTCAAGGTCTGTCGGCTGCAGTCAAAATGGTGGACACAATAACATCGGGCTTAGCTTTGATTCCTAATATGGAGGAAACAATTCTATTTTTCCATGGGGCCACTGGTACTTGGAGATAGAATTCAACTGATCTCCCTCTCTCTCTCTCTCTCCCCCTCTCTCTCTCCCTCTCTCTCTCATACACACACACACACACACTCCACGCACCCTATCTCACTCCCTCTTTTTATTTATCTTTTTTGATATATCGGGACATTACTGTGTGTGTCAGCTTCAGCAAAAACATGGAGGGGGAGCGGTTGTGACACACACAACCGAAAACATGAATCATTTTCCAGAAATAAGAATGGTAAATATGGCCAGGGAAGAAATTGTTTAATTAAGACAGACCGTCAGTTAACTACCTTACATGTTTAAATTATATAAACAGATTAAAATGCCATGTTGTTTTCATGCATTTGAATAAAAATAGCCCTCTCGTATCTTTATTGTTATTTCAGAATAACACCAGCTAAAAAATAAACTTTAGTCCTGCTCTACTAAGATTTATTTGCATTGTAAATGCAATCTGCATGTCTATCTGCAATTATTTCTAATTAATTTTCATCTAATTCTTAGGAGACTATTTCAGTCCCAGAATTAACACAAAAGAAATTCCTGCCTCAGTTCTCACACCAAAGATAATTATAAAGTTAAGAGGGTTTGCTCATTTAAAAATGCTATCTGCATGACATCAAATATACATCTTTGATCTCACTATGTCCCTAATGGTTAAATGCCTTTAATTATATTCAGAAAAATTAACTTTCTCCAAATAATTAACAGTGACTTGTCTTTTTGTTCGTATAGAGTGTTTTTCATAGTTTTTACTTAATTAATTCCACTGACAAACACATAACAATCTCACAGTATATACATACTAGTCTACAAATGTGCAGAAAATCCAACAATTGCATCTAAAAACAGTGGACTTAGTTGTGCATTCACAAAACGATTGCCTTTATGAAATTCGTGCAAATAGTGCAATAGCTTTGCCATTTCACACACACATGTGACTTGCACTCAGAGTAATTTCCTTAAATCTCTGCATACCGTGAAACATAATCCTTAGATATTGTGAAAATTGCACAAAGCACACATATGACCCACATGTGTTCTTGCCGATCAGGGGGGACCTTCTCCATATCTCATTATATTCCCCTATAGCATATCAGCATCTCCCTCGGTGAATGTGTATACATACACAGAGAAGGAGTCAGATGATTCATATTATCTTTATCACCCAGCTACAGGAGCCGACTCGCCTTCCCTCTTTCCTCCTCCCCATTATGTAAAACTATGGATTACGTTTGGGATGCGCATGAATCCTGCATTCAAAGGTGTGTATGTGTGTGTGTGTGTGTGTGTGTGTTTGGTGGGGGGGGGGATTTGTGACTTTATGGTGTGTGTTCGAGAGGTCAGGTTGGGGTGGGGTGTATATACAGTACATCCATGCATGCATGTATGCATCCATGCAGAGACCCCCCTTCATCTCTCTCCCTCTCCTTCTCTCTCGATCTATCATGCCTCCATAGGTCTATCAGCTCCGGGAATGAGGTGTGGAGAAAGGGGAAGGGCCGACGGGAACATGTGGGGAAGAGAAATAAATTTAGCCCCCCTACTTTAAAAATGCACATACATTTCCATACATTGAAACGGCAGTAAGGTTCTCACACCCTCGCTGCCGTATCCCCAATATACCCCCCCCCCCCCCCCTTCACAGGCTCACACACACACACACACACACACACACACACACACACACACACACACACACACACACGCACACACCCCAAAACACCAAATACAGCAAAGATGAATGTGTGTGTCCTGTTCGGTGGATGCGGGTGAAAATCTACCCCGTGCCATATTTATCTTCATAAGAGCAGAAGGTGCATGTGTGTTTGTCTGTATACATACTGGTTGTGTGCCTGGAGTCTGTGTGTGTTTGTTTTTGTGAGTCTGTGTGTACATGAGTTCATTTACTTCAACTGAAGAAAAAAGACTCTTCCTGTTCTTTCTTTTTTATTCCTAAATATAATGCACATCAAAAATATGATGGCGTGTACTGCAAAATAAGCAATTCAGTCAATCGAACGTCGCACCTTCAAGCTGAATCCACAAACCCTTTCCTTTTTCATTGCCATCCACACATGTATTTGTTGTTGCATACATTCCAAATAGTTCATAGTCTATTTGCTATGTCATGTAGCAAGGCTTTCAGACACCAAAACAACAACCACGACCTTTCCCTAAAAAGCAGCTGAAACACCCACCCCTCGTAGATAATGACGGCCTGTCGTGAGCGAGGAGAGTGAAACACGGGTGTGGTATTATTAAGCGAGACTAGTTTGTCCGGGAGAAGTGTTTTTGGCTTTTAAAAAGTTCCATTTTGCACTCCCCAGGCGGTGCATATGGGGTACCCCAGAGAGGCCAGCGTGCACACGGGCGTGTGTGTGTGTGTGTACTTTAAAATATTCTGACTGAGCTGTCTAGCGGCTCACAGAGCAGGGAGATGTGTCCTGTCTGCTGCATTCAAATGTGAGTGGGTTTTGGAGAGCACAAGTAAACAGATACGCTTGCTTGAACACACACATGAGAACGCATGTATGCGCACACCTGCTGTCTCGACATGTATGCATGCATGTACGCACAACCACACACAAATACCATATGAATATGAGCATGCACATGTGAGCACAAGGCACATGTGTGTAAGTGTGTCCCCCCCATCTGTTGTCCATCCATATTTCCACCTATCAGCCCTTCAAGCTCATCCCGAGAACGTCTGCTCCGCTCGGCCATGCTGACAAACACGGCGGTGGCAGTCAACTGACATTAAAATATATAAATATCTGATTAATATTTGAAGAGTATTTCATACCGAACCAGCGTCGAGAAGCCGGTCGTCATGAACTTGCCCTTTCGTAGCCTCCGAAGCCCAAATTTTTTACAAGAACCCGTAAACCTCTGCGGGTCTACATTATCAATTCCCTCCTTAAGCTCTTTAATGCTTTTCCATGTCACACCTGCAGTATATGGGCTGTAATATAAGATAGCCCAAGACAATGAGCTGTCCAGTTGCCGAGGGGGATAGCTGACAGCACGTTATGAGGGAGGAGGCAGGAGGCATAGAGAGAGGTCGAGGGAAGGATAGGGCCCTTCTAACAAAATATGACCCTAAGCCTCGGCGATTGTGCGATCCGAATCCTCCTTGCTACCATATTTCCTCCATGCCCCCCCCCCCCCGCCCCCCGCCCCACACTCTCACTGCTGTCCCTCCTTCACTTCCCTCTGTCCTCACTCAATCCATTCACACACAGATGTGTTGTCTGTCATGACCATGATGATAAATTAGCGCGGGTGCTGCTGGTGAAATAGGAGCTGGTGTCTGAGTGCAGAGGGCGATCCAGTGGACAATGCCAGAGATGAACCACTGATAGTTCAGCTGTGGCTCGATCTGGAGAAACGCTTTGGATGGGACCGTGTCGGAGTCATATTTGCTTTCAGTATAGTTACAGTGTCACTGGATGTTACTTTATGGGAAAGGTTAAAAAAAAAAAGACCCAAAAGATTTTTAACAGGGTTTGTATTACTTCTTATTTTCTTTTTTATTAGGTTTTCCCTGAAAAATAGCCTGAATTTAAAATAGGGAATAATTAAATAAAAACAAGAATGATTTAACAGACTAAAACAACAATAGTGTAGCCACATTGAACACCATGAAAAAGGTACAAATATATATATACGTCTATATATATTCTTTTTTTTATGTGTGTAAAAATATAATAAGGAATCTAAAACACTTTCTAGGTTTAATTTGTTGCCAGACAGTAGGAGAATGTTTGAGATGCCTGAGCGAGTGTGTGTGCCCGTGCCAGAAAGTACGATAACAATCTTTGGTTACAACAGAATGGCCTCGTCTTGTCACCTGGAGCTCTGCAAAAATTTGTCTCATGTATGTGTGTTGGAGGGGCTGCATGCATGTGTAGCTGTATTTCTTTTTTTGTGTGTGTGTGATTTCTTTTTACCTGCAGGCTTAGTTTTTTGTGTGCCTGTTTGTGTCTATGCGTGTGTTTCTGTGTGTACGTACGGACATGTGTTTCTCATGAAGGCCCATGCCGGGCAAATTAATTCTCAGAAGTTGCGTGGCTGGGGCTCTCCTTCCCTTTGAAATGGGGCATACTGCTCCCTGTAATCAATAAGTCAAGCCATCTTGGCCGTATGTTGCAACCCCCCCGGCACACAGATGAAGAAGCCCAATTTACTCATCATAAATTCTGATTCCCACAATAAATATGAGAGGAGGTCCCACGGTATTAGAATATCTGGAATCTCAGGGGCGTTTGAAATGCCGGCTGGCCTTCGCCTCGGCCTGGAGTTGCTTTGTTGGTTAGAATATGGGTTTTGTGTTGAATAATAATGATCAAATATCTATTTCTGATTTTAGAAATTTTTTCAAAAGGTGCTTTATTAATAAAAAAACTAAACACTTATTTTTATTATTTAATATATGTTCGCCCACATTCGGGGGAAACACATTACATGCATCCCAGAGATTTTCGTTGAACTTTTGACAAAACTTCTCTGTTTCTTTAACTTAATCTTGGCCTTTTCTAATGAACCTCGACAGGCACCTCCAGATAAGTGTTACGTGTGCAGACGAATGCATGTGACGTCAAGGACGGGCTAATCTAACAGACAAGTGCTGTCTCTCCTGTTTAAAGCCTCTCTGCTCGGTAGGTCCAGGCACACGACAATAACTTGGGGGGGGGGGGGGGGGGGGTGTGGCACACATGTGACACACCTACAGAGGGCGGGGTGGAGCCTACTGAATCGGCTTACTTTAAAAGGGCAGGGCAAGAATAAAGGATGGAGGAGGAAGAGTTTGTGAACACATCTGTAATATCTGTGTGTGTTTTGTTGCTGACCGCTGCACGCATACCTGCTTCTTGACAAGCGCACATGTTGGCACATGTCAGTGTATTTGTCTGTGTGGTTGCATGCACATCCAAAAAAAGTGTGCACACGTATGTCTGCTTTAACATGTGAAAAGCTGATTTAATGCAACATGGCATCCAAAACACCAGTGGCGCACTATCTGTCTTCTTTTTGGCAAGGACTTCCTGGCTTCCCAAGCGGTTCCGTCGACACATGACATTTATGAGGCTCCCGTGAACCCCAGCGCATGTTGCCCAGACAACTGAGACAGCTTCAGCGCCATGACAACAATACGCCAAATACTGCCACGGTCAAATGTGAGTGGCCCGCTGTCAACGTGGTGGTTGAAATCAAAATTTAAGCAAAAGCTCTTTTCAGTTGATAAGACGAGAGAGCGAGCTGCGTGAGAAGATGATAAGAAGAGAGGACGGGGGTAAGACTGAATTTAGCAAAAGCAAACTGGAAGATAAGGTGGTTTCCCCTGCCAGTCAATACAGCTGTCTTCATCTGTAAGACAGCGTTAAGAGCACTAATTCCGGACCTGTTAGTTACATCTGTGAAAGGAGATCTGTGCCGGTTGCTAATCCATAAGTCTGCTGCTAAGTGGTTCATCAGTGAGAGCCCGAGATCGAATGTCACCAATTAAGATGCCTAAATGCCTGGCTAATTGTGCTTAAAGTGTAGTGCTCTGTCTCTTACATGATTACACATGATTAGAGAAAGCACACAGACACACACACACACACACACACTCACACACACACACACACTAATTGTGGGCAGCTCAACTGGGATGCTTGACAACATAAAAGCAGCTGTAACTATAAGAGAGAGCACGAGGTTTGATTGGCAAAACAATTTACCCACGGAGTCACATCATTAGCAATTAGGATCAACACATTCAGCTTTATTGGCAAATAACACTCATGGAAGTTTTTAATGCTCGAGTATTTAACAATAACAGAACGCAATCTGAAGAACAAAATGAAACAAGCTGAAGTGAAAATACAATTAAAACTACATGTAATATTGAATGTACATCTCCTTATAGGCGATTAATGAAAGTTACTTTATTCTAGCCCCTACATTTAACCCTTGTGTTGCCTTCGGGTCATTTTGACCCGATTCAATATTTAACCCTCCTGTCGCCTTCGGGTCAATTTGACCCGATTCAATGTTTAATGTCGGTGTTCTTCTTTTCAAGTCAACAAACAAACATAAAGTACCTCACACTTAAACTTGGAAAACAATATTAATTCTAATAATTTTCTGGAGATTTTAATAGCTGGGGTCATATTGACCTCAAAATATGTTAGTAAATATGTTAAAAATATAAAGGGTAACAGGAGGTTAAACATCGGGTCATATTGACCATTGACCAGGAGGGTGAAACATTGAATCGGGTCAAATTGACCCGAAGGCAACACAAGGGTTAAGAAAAATCAAACTTAAAAAACAATATTGTTTAGATTACTACTTATTTAATAAGAAAAAAGACCATGCCACAAGTCATTGTATCGTTTCCTCTGCAGCAAATATAACCCTCATACGAGTGTGTTTTGAGGAAGAGAGATCATGTGAAGAAAGGGGAAAGATAGCATCTGCTCCATGCCTCTCCCTGGCTTTCGCCCACAGGTCTGAAGAGCAGAGCGAATTGTGTCTGAAAGGGGATGATACCCATCGGAATGTTAATGGTGCTGAATATTTCAGAGGTGGGATCATCACATGGCAGCGGGAGGACGGGCGGGTTTCCCGAAAGCATTTAGTGGTCGAAGTTCTTCTCTGTTATTGTAAACCCGAAGTCAAAGATGATTTCACTGCACGGCTAACAAGGCCCAGTCGCTGTCGGGAAGGTTTGAGATGGTTGTCTCTCTCCCCCTCTCTCCCCCTCAACCCCCCCCCCCCCTCTCTCTCTCTCACAGACACAGACACGCACACACACACACACACATACACACACACACACACACACACACACACACACACACTGAACGCTTGTTGGGAGTTCAAATGGCTTTGAATAACAATCCAGATAATGTTCATCTTTTGAACTTTTTAGTTTCTATATATTTACATTTTTGTTATGATTGGAGCAACCAAAGAAAAGATGTTCTCTCTCCCCCCTTAGTTTGAACTAGATGTGAATAAATCTCAGGATGCGCGGCTTTTCGTAAGAGAAGCTGCCTTCACACTGAACTTCATTCAAAAGCAATAAACACAGGTAACTCATATTCCTTGTAGCTCTTTTACAATATTTGTCATCATGAAATATTAACTAACATTACACATATGGTAAATCCAGTTACCATAGCTATATGACATAAGTGGTTCTTAAGGTTTTTTTAAAGTAAGAAAGACAAATCATGGGAGCCATAAAAAAACATGCGGATTGCCTCAACAGTCCTGATACACATCTGGCAACCACTACGGCACCTTTATTTCAGCCAAAATGACGAGTTGTGTTAGCCTTGAGAGAGAGAGAGAGAAAGAGAGAGAGAACGAAGAGGGATAGGCTCAGTGGAGGCTTTTTTTTCTTTTTTGCTAAAGTGAAATTTAAGTTCCTTGAAAAAGGACAGAAAAAGAGGAAGCAGAAGGAAGAGACTAGGTCTAAAATTAAGAGAATTATTGCATGCTCCCAGATGTGTGCAGGCAGGATGACCTGAGAAAGTCAAAGTTGTCCCCCATCAATCATTGCCATATGCTTCTAGAGAAATGGATGCTGCAGGACACTTCATATTCCTCTTTCTGATTAGTTAATTTGAGAGATGAAGAAGGGAGGGAAAATGGACGGCGCCGGTGTAACCCAAGAACAGAGGGTTCAATGTCAAAATTAAGGCCTGCTATTTAAGACTTCAGGGATCTTTTTTTTTGTCTGTCTCTTGCTCACTCACCTTTATTCCCCCCTCTCGTGCTCCATCTTTTTTTTAAAGGTTGGTGTCAGGGAGCGATAGAGCGAAGGCAATGTGTTCTTAACTCTGATCAAAGGAGGTAGAGAGGAAAGCTTTTCTAATGACTGGCATTCACTCTCCTTTCTTAATCCATCTCTCCTCTTTCCCCCTCCTGTCTCTCATCTCTCCCCTCTTTCTTTCACTCGCCTTTCTCTCTCAGGGCATTGGTAATTATCGGTGAGGTCTTAGTGACTGCAAATGAAATTACCATTTAAGAGAGAGGGAGAAAGAGACATCCCCTTTGCCATAGGAGAGGGCTTAAGTGAGGCGGCTAGGGTTTCAGCTATTGATTTTTAAACTGCTACATCAGAGAGTGTAATGCTTTCATAATTTCAAATAAACTGTCTGGTTACGAAGTACTAATGAGAGAAAGAGTGAGAGCAGACCGAACTAAGTAAGAGAGCGATGGGGGTGGAATTTTAAGTGTTGACGTGCATACGAGGAAATTAAGATAATTGCACTGGTCAGACAAATTGATCAATATGTCAACAATCCTGCAGCAACTGGTAGTTTCACTTTTTTTATTTGTTATAATCAATGTGATAATTAAAGATGAATATGTAAATACAAATGCCTTTGTTGCCCTGGTACATCGAATAAGTTTTAAATCACCAACAGATATGATGAAGACATTGAAAATGTGGAATGTGTCATCATTTCATTTCACACAAACACCGTCATTCAGCTGGAAAAATATAGTCCCCCGAAAATATCCAATTTCCAACTCACTTTTTAAAAAAAATATCAGAGTGCGAGAGGTAGTCACGCTTTCTTGCAGACATAAGTCACATATTCCTAAGAAATTTGAAGTGTGTGATGAGTAAAATAATATTTTTGTCCAACGGTAATGACAGTTTTTTCTACTGATAGAATACAGTAAGATAATAAAGATGAGGGATGGAGACAGGAAGATGGATTTTTGGATGACACTGCATAAACCCAAATCTCTTTCTCTCTCTCTCTTCCTCCCCCCCTCTCTCGCTCTCTCTCTCTCTCTCACCACAGACCGCAGGCCGTTAGTAATCTCTTACATCTGGAAGAGCCATAATTCATGGGATTTTACCAAACAGCCATGACAGGTATTGGGACGGCAAGCAACGACTGTCTCCTGTGTTAGCAGGAGTGTGTGTGTGTGTGTGTTTGTGAGTGTGTGTGTTTGTGTGTCTGTGTGTATGCGTTAGCTCCGTGTGGAAGAGGGAGATGGAGAGTGAGAGACAAAGAGTATAACAGTGGTGGACAGTAACTGGGAATGTTTGCTAAAGTACTGCACATTTTATGCTACTCACTACTACTCCACGACACTTTAGAGGTAAAAATAACTCCTCTACAAATAGTTCACAGCTAGTGTTATTTTTTAGATTCAAGTTTTAATACAAAACATATGATCGACACGTAAATGCATTGTTCTATGTAAAACTATTAAAAAGAATGTGAGGTAATTCCAATCAGCCTCATTTCCAATAGATACACTATAATGTTGTTTAATAATGCATCAATAATATTAATCACATAACAATATTACACTTGAAAAAGGGGCCCTTCGGCATAATTTTTATTTTTTAAATTTTATTTCTACTCAAGCTAAATTGTACTTTACTTGTGGTATTGAATCTTGTACTTCAGTAAAAGCTCTATGTATTTATTCTGCCACGTCATTACAACTGAAAGAAATATGACCGTAGAGACAATTTAGATGAAAGGAAAAAAAGTTGTTCTTAGACACGTCATAAAAAAATTAATTCTACAATATTGTACATATATCTAGCGATGTGCAAAACTGTTTATACACTTTTGTATGTGCGTATACACACACACACACATTCAAGAGACACAAAGTAGAAAAGCAGTGCCGTGCATGTGTTTCATGGCATGCCAGAGGCTCCCTGCGTCGGCCCTAAATATTACACACAGACAGTAGCTATCACTTCCAAGCCTGAAATCCCACATTCCACATTCCTGATTCCAGCGGCTCGCCTGCTAAGCTGGGCACCACATGAAGAGCCATTGTTAGAGAGAGAGGGGTCATGTATCTCTCTCGCTCTCTCTATGTCTGTCCGTCTGTCTCTCTGTCCTTCTTCTCTCCGCACATATCTCTCTCGCTGTCATATAGTTTCCGTTTGTGACTCTCTTGCTCCGTCTATCTTTTTATTTCTCCCTCTGCCGGCTCATCTTTATCTCTCTTACTTATTCCTTCTCTCCTCCACTGCTCTTTGTCACCCACTTCCCCACTCCTTTGTTCTACCGTGTTGCATTTGTTTATTTCTCTCTGTACCTCCCTCCGACTCCTGTTTCCCACTGAAGCCGTTTGTCTGTGGCTGTCCATTTCCCTGCGAGACTCTTACTTTGCTTCCTGCTTCCTTTCCTTTGTCCCCCTATCTCTCTGCATCCTGCTGTCTGTCTCCCTCTCCCTCTGTCTCCAGATATTCATGGAGAGATTTTCTCACATGTTAGATATAGATTTACGACCCCAGCCAGATCCCTGTGGCCACTAAATTTGATACCATCCACTAAGCCACATTGTTTTTTGTGTGTGTTTGGGCTTGTCTGTTGTGTGCAACTGTGGGTTAGTATGTGTGTGTGTGTGTGTGTGTTCATGCATTACAAGGTGGAGGCGGGTGACTTTTAAAGGGTTAGCCCGGGTACGGTGGGCGCAGAGGTAGAATTTACAGTTTATTGAAGCACGGCAGCCAGGTTTGTGAATGCGTGTGTGTGTGTGTGTGTGTGTGTGTGTGTGCATGTGTGCGTGCGCGTGTGTGTGAGAGAGAGACTGAGAGAGCCTGTGGGTGCCAGGTCACTAGGCTAACCTCTTGGCTGGTGTTTTGAATTTAGCCTTTGGATACCGGTACATTTTTTAAAGAAAAAATGGGAATGCTTTTTCAATTACAGATCAGAAAGAGAGTGAACAAAGGAGGTAAAATAAAAGATGAGTTATTGGGATCTCACATATCAAGGTTTTGCAGACGGGCACATTCTTACAATCTGAGTGCATTCATTTTGACTTAAGTCCCATCATTCTGTTCATCTGTTGAAATGATTTATGACATTTGAGTCATGAAAATGTGAATAAAGCAAATAAATTTGAAAAATAGAAATAAATGCATGCCGTGTGTTTTTTGTGTGCAACTTGTTTAACAATCTGAGCTCCTAGCACATTTTGACATCACACTATTGAGCTGTATGATATCTGTGAGCACTAAAATGAACACACAAGTAGGTGCAAAAATAGAACATGGAAAGAATGGAGTGTGAAGACAAGCCGACAAACACCTGTGGAAGACCGTCGCTGTGTTTTTGTGCACGTTACTAATTCTGACAGTAGTCAGTTTAAAGGCAGTCGTCCTCTGCCATGCATATTTTATTGGGTGTAGGTGGTATTTGCTGTCTATTCATATCTGTTTTTTTGAATCCTCCCTTTCCTTCAACCTATTTCATTCCACAAGTTGTCACGGGTGGGGCATTTCAAAATGGCATTGTCGACGACCGAGGATTGTAATATTGTTGTTTGTCTGTGTGATGTGAGATGGTATTCGCCTTTTGATATTTGGCTCGAAGGAAATACACAAAATAAAACAAGAGATAAAGGTGTGTTTGGTGCATGTACGTGCGTTCCCTCAAACAGTTTATCCGTCAGTCAGACGGAGTGTGTGCACATTGTTTGCGCTAGTGCATGTGTTTGCATGCAGGTATTCCACACAAGTACCCGCGCGTGTGTGTGTACGTGTGTGTGTCCGCATCCACACATCTAAAAGCCATATCTGGCTTCAGATCAAATGGTGTATGAAGGAGGGGAATGACAGAGAGGGAAAGTGATGGTTCTTTAATGTTACCTATCCACTCTCAAACCCAAATATAAGACCAACAAAACACACAGAATAGGCAAGTGTGTTTTAAGCGAAAAAGGAGTGACATGAAACACTTGTGTAGAAAAGCTCTGAACATGACGTTGGCTTTGTAGCGGAGGAGAAAATGTCTCACCAAACAGAAAGAAAGAGGGTAAATTGGATGGAAGCAAGAGAGAAGGCAGGGGCATAGAATGAAATAACGACATGCACTTTATTCTTTGTTTGTGCACGTCAAGGTCCAGTGGCACTTTGTTTTTGACTGAATCCCAAATGTTTTATCCGGCTCACCTCTTGCTCGCTATTTTTCCCGTTCGGTTCTGAGGTGTCGAAACTTTCACTGTCATCAGTGTTGTAAAAGTTGTCACACAATTATGTTATCAAGACGACTGTATTCATGTCCATGTACTTTTGTTGATTCATTTATCTTATTTTTCTTTCACGAAAACTACTGCATCATTGTCACTGGGTAATACATTCATAATGTTGCGCTTGACTGGAATTACCTTGTTGGATAAATAAAACACATATTGTCTTCTCTCTTTAAAGTTGTCCGTTCCTCCTTTTTTTTCTACGAGCTTAAATGGATGAAAACTATTGACTGTGGACAACCTGCTTTAAATTCCTTCCCTTTTCTTTGTCCCTGTCTTTCTCTCTTTCTCCTCTGAAATCCCAACAACTGCTTGCTATGACACAGACATGTGAAAAATAAAGGTATTTGGATTCTTCCTGCATAGGCTACTGTCCTCTCTTGTGTGGTTGTTTAACACAGACGTGCAGCCATCGAGTGACACACACACACACATACACAAACACGCACACACACAGACACACACACGCACACACACACACACACACATACACCCGATCAAATCCTCCACATTCCTCTCCTTGTTCCAGGCATCGCCCCCTTGTCTCACTCTCTCTCCTTACCAGGAAATTAACCATGACATTTCCAAGACATAATTCCCCCTCATAAAAATGTGTGTGTAAATATATATCTAAACAAAAGTGTGAAATATTTATATAAGGAGCCATATATGTGAGGAGGAGGAGGGCCTGCATATCAAAGATGAAGGCACCGCTGGGGAGGATTTTGTTTCCGATCTGCCATCTTAACGCAGCCATCATCCAGGGATCAAGTTCCTGCTACATACATTACTTTGCGCTGAAACATTCAGTCGAAACCTTCAGCTCGGATAAATGAACAGCCGGGCTCGTATGTTCTGCCGATTCAAAAACGGAATAAGAATTAGAATCACGATAATGGCCGACGTGTAGGAATGCTGCATGTTCAGAGAGACATTTGATGCCTTACAGACTCCAAAAAAAGATATTCTGACATATTTCAAGGACTGGACCAATGATACACCATGCACAGGTCAACACATCATTTGGGAAGTGAACACCGGTTAAATTGTGTATTTATCACGTATAGTTGATGCCAGTAGTCTAGTCAAGATATATTTATAGTGCACCCATATGTATTTCCTCGATGCGGAGTACCAGTCCAATTAGGCCCCGACTGAAATAGTTCTGAGGAGTCACAGTATACTCCGTTCCCCTCGAGCTATACTGCAATATAAAACTGATATTACGTTGGATGCCTGTCAGCATATAGTAGCTACAATATATTTCCATCACAAACTGATTTCACAATGTTCGATTTTTTTTGCGGGGGATCTTACCATTGTGAAACAATGTCAGTGTGTGGCCGTGTTTGCATTACGCCATACATATCTGTGATCTCTGCACTTGTGCGTGCACGCTTGCATGCTCCCACCATAATGGAATGACAGTGATGCGGAAACAAAATGGCTGGTTTTAGCATTTGGATACAGCGGTGAGGCTGAAATGAGGCAGGAGGGATGCAGCAATAGAAAGAGGGAGCGCGGGAGAGGGTGAAATAAGCGTGCGGGTAGGTAGTGATCGTATAATACCATCATGGAACGCCATCACTCCCCTTCTGACCGGCCTCATTTTAGGGCAATGGAACTCACGAGAAAAAGGCGCCAATGGCACATTATTCTGCCTTGGAAAATCACCCTCATGTTTTTATTCATGCCTGCAGCAGAAACAACAACATCATTTGATTTCCAGTGTAAATATTCTGGACCAATACAGAGATGGAATGAATTATTTGTGATAACATGTGCATCAGTATTTGTCATGAGATAGATAGATGGATGGATGGATGGATGGATGTAATATTGCGGCTCCTGATGAAACACCTCTGATCATTTCCCAGTGAAATGGCATCTCCATAACCCCGTCGCTGTCTAATCACTACCACTTCCTGCAGGAACTGTGTCATATCCTGCTGAGCCTCACGACGGTAACTAGGATGAGGTCCATGTACCTCCTGTGGATTACACCGCTGATGTCTCCACGGTGACAGAGGCCCTCACCGTGACAACCAGATCTCTGTGTGACTTTAGGTTCTTAACGTGGTGGTGAGATAGATGTGGCAGATGGAGAGCGCACTGGCGACGTGGAATGAAAGATAAAACATAAACCTGAAGGCTAATTCAGTATGGACAGAGGAAGTAGACTGCAGAATAGTAGAGGTATGAGAAACAAAAAAACAGTATATGACGGTAGCTGTGGAACGGAACGCATCTCTCAATTATAACCGTTACTTTAACTTTTTTCACATTTACAAGGATTTATCAAAAACCTTGACTGGAATAAGTAGCTCACATTTCCTTGGTATGGTGAACAGTCACAGAAATCAATCGTTTGTGACTCACATGTCAATAATGTAATAAAGAGACTGATTCTTGTATCTACTATCAGGCTTGTAAATACGCACATGTACAATAATACAAATGTATAACAGTGGTTTCTCCTTTTAGTAGCTTTTGTTTCCCATTTTCAGATGAAATTTAAATGTGAGCATGGCCCAGTTACTACAATTAGTCAGAACCACTGTTATGTTACCAATTAGCTGCTTACAATGTAGCAGCAATATAATGGCACCTCTTGTTAAAGGGACCAAACAACGTTGTTACAAATGTCCTAGAGTATATATCTTCCAAGAAGCTTGCATGACTGAAAGGATCAATAAAGTGCATTGTCTTGGAATTTTGCTATTCAGCGTCAGTACTGTTCACCTGTCCACCCACCCGTCCTTGTTTCTCGAGACATTCCTCCCAGATCAATTAATACCGAAGAGGCCACATTCCGTTGTCAAAAATTTGGAGTGAGGTGCCACTTGAAGGGATCCTATTGTAAGAACTTGCCGGGTTCTGAAAGGTGACCTTGAGATATTTGCACTTTGGGCTAAAGCTCGTAAAAACATTATACATCAACTGAATGACTATTCTTCGTAGTTTCCATTGATGCTTCGGAATGGTATAAAAGCAATATCAATGTAGGGCTTACAATTATTGTAAATCATGTTAGACTGTTATGTGTTCAGGATGTCAGTGTATAGGCTGTCTCACACACCAGTAAGGGATTTGCCTTTTTGGATCAGTGGGTGATTTGTTGATTTGATCTATTTGGACAAAAAATATCAAAATGTGTCTCAATATCAACGCATGCATAAGGGATATAGGTTTCTCTCAAAATGGCACTTTACAGTCTTCTTATTTCATATTCAAACCATGATCTGGCTGTGTACCAAAAGGCCTTTTGAGGGCCACAACTAAGCCTTTGTTTTTTTTCATTTCCTGCAGGCCGCTATATTCCAACCAAACGATGTCTTTATTTACCAATGTCAAAATCCTAGCACAACGCCGATTATCTCATCTATGACACACTCTGTAAAAATCTACACTCCGATAACTCCTGCTCTACACCACTGTTATATGATATCGTGAATAAAATATTGACTTCACAAACATAACGGATGTAAAAATAAACCCGTCGCAGCCAGTGTTATGATTAGCTGCAAGCATCTTTGCTTTAAAAAAGTAAGGTTGAGTGTGCAAAGAAATGTGAATTTCAAGGGGAGAAAAATAAGAAAGAATTCCCAACATGTTGCAGAATACCAATATCCTTAAGCAGGCAGGGTTTTTGATGTATAGACTCCTGCCAGTGAATTGTACAGATGAGACACTTAAGGCAAGACAATAGTGTTATAGATTGTGGCAAGAGTTAAATCAATAGACCTTCTGAGGAGTAACAAGACACCCGGTAGCAAGTGCTACTGCTACACACACATAGGAGGGGCTGGGGAAACAAATGAGGACTGGCAGACAGGGGCTAAGACCTCAGTGTCACTGACTAGCCATTAGATGTTAGTGTGTATGTAGGTGTGTGTCTGAGTCCTCGGTCGACTCGGAACATGTGTTATGGCTGTGTGTAAGTGTATGTGTGAATGTGTTTGTAAGGCATAAACAAGAGCAGATACCTGTGTTTCGGTTGTACTTTTATCTCTGCTTCTTGGCCCTGTAATCTCCCACCGGGCATCAAAGCAGAGCCCCATCAGTAGCTCTACCACACCCCTATGTATCCCCCAGATCCCTCTGTGTGAGAGTGCATGAGTGTGAGCGTGTGCAGGGAGAGAGAAAACAGAAATAGAAGAGTTAGAGTCGACAAGAATACGTGAGAGAGACAAGAGGAAAGATGGGATGGGAGAATTTAAAAAAAAAGTGTGGCTGTGTGTGTGTGTGTGTGTGTGTGTGTGTGTGTGTGTGTGTGTGTGTGTGTGTGTGTGAATGACTGAGAATGAGCCCTTCCTCTCTCCCCCAGACAAGAGAGCAGGGCTTTGCATGGAGCTTTGGACCGTCACCCAGCCATGGCTGTCATCCAAGACTAGCCTGCGAGCACCTCTCCAGGGCAGCTTCTACTAATTCCCCCTTGCCCACCCGTCCACCCTCACCCCACCCCCCGGATCTCACTCCCTCTTACTCCACCTCCACAGTCTCTTCCACCTCTGATCCAGGATCAGTGGTTCCCGGGGCCCTGATAGGTGTCAAGGTCCATTAACCTGGAGCAGGTCTTATCATATTCATCAGGAAGATCAGAGATCAGATTTATCTCTGTTTTTATCAGATTTGAGGCTTCAGGAGGCTGCCAGAGATGTCACGGCTGTATGGTAATGTGATGGAGGCGAGTGACAGACACTCCAGAGTAGCGAGCACACTCTAGCAGGTACCGAGCCACACAGTCATGGACACACGCTGCATAGAGCTAAATATATACACACACACACACACACACACAGTCAAATTTATTTTAGAATGTGACAGCAGTTGCCTGGACATTTGTGATGGGGTTGTCAGCTTTGATTAGTTTATGAAACGGGAGAATCTCACCCACTGACCTTTCTAAGCTTTCCATCTCAAGCTAAATCTAATCTAATGTAAAAACAGTTGTCGCTTATGAGCCAAAGTTGTGAGGCGTGAAGATCTTTTTTTGGACGTAAAAATGTTACGGTAGTGAAAAAGTAAGATGAAGTATGATTTGTTTTTCTTTTGCTGAGAGAGAATGAAATGTGTATAATGGCCTAAATAAGGGTCACTTGATGAGCTTTGTAAAATCCACGTTTCCCTTAGTGATAATCAAGTGTCCACAAATCACTAAAGAGAAAGTGCACTAAATACACGCACACAAATCACTCAATATCAGATATTGGGATCTCTTGATAATTTGTACATTCAGCATGTCTAATTTAAAGAGAGGTCCTTTTGGGTGGCAAAATGTTCACATACACATTTGAACCCCTTCAGCAACACATTTTGGAATATATATTTGGAAGCACTGTTTACTTGTTATCTACATCACGTTGTGTGCTTATGCCAAGACTATGTCAGAGTTTTCTCTGGTCTTCTCCCCAATTTGATCAGTCGCATATCGTCAGTCAAGCGCTGGTTGTCGAGGTGGTGCCCAGAAAACGATGTGGGCTACGTAGATAACTGGAACACCTTCTGGTGTGAACCTGATCTCATGAAGAGAGACGGCCTTTATCCCACTTTGGATGGAGCGCGTCTCGTTTCTGCAAACATGACCAAGTTGATCAACAGACAGCCATATCGGTGACAACGCAAGGTTCATGTAAGAAAACAGAAACAGAGTAGCCTCACACACCTCTCACCCAGTACCCCCACTTAAATTTATGAAATACAAATTAACCAGAAGACTAGTCATTTAAAATAACCTCATACAAGTTAACACCACTATTTCAGCAGTGCAACAAAACAGGAGAATTAAATGAGAACTCCTAAATATAAAATTTGTGTCATCTAAAGCTGTATTAGTAAATGATTTAATATCACATAATCACATTGATTTATGTTGTCTAACTGAAACCTGGCTGAGTCATGAAGAATATGTCAGCTTAAATGAATCGACTCCTCCAAGTCATATAAATACTCACATTCCTCGAGGCACCGGCCGATGGAGTAGCAGCCATCTTTGACTCGAGCCTATTAATAAATCCTAAACCTAAATTAAACTACAACTCATTTTAAAGCCTTGTTCTTAGTCTTTCACATCCAACCTGTAAAACATTACAGCCAATTATATTTGTTATACTATACCGGCCACCAAGTCTAAATTCAGAGTTGTATCTGAATTTTCAGAGTTTCTATCAAGTTTAGTCCTTAAAATTGATAAATGTATTATTGTAGGAGATTTTAATATTCATGTGGATGTTGATAATGATTGCCTTAGTGCTGCATTCATCTAATTGTTGGACTCGATTCGCTTCCGTCAGAGAGTACAGAAACCCACTCACAGCTTTGGCCACACGCTTGATCTTGTTCTTGCATGTGGCGTTGACATTGAGCATTAGGAGGTCTTCCCACAGAATCCTCTTCTGTCTGACCACTACCTCATAATTTTTGAGTGTACACCAGATGTCTAACCGACAGTGCTGTAGCTAAATTTAAAGAAGCGATTCCTTCTGCATTTGATTCAATACCACGTCTCAATATAACAAAGGACTCCTGGTCTAACTTTAGTCCGTCCCAGATGGATCATCTTGTTGGTAGTGCCACAGGCTCACTGAGAATGACACTGGACTCGATAGCCCCCCTGAAGAAGAAGACGCCGAGGCAAAGGAGGTTTGCTCCCTGGTATAACCCTCAGACCCGCAAACTAAAGCAAACATCACAAAAGCTTGAAAGCATATGGCGTTCCACCCATATGGAGGAATCACACTTAATTTTTAATAATAGAGAAACATAATAATAACCCCAGGGTTCTCTGTAGCCAGGCTGACAGAGTCACAGCTCTGTGGAGCCGTGTATTCATATAGACCTCAGTAGTAATGACTGTGAACTTCTTCAATGAAAATATTCTAATTATTATATTCTAATTATTAAAGGCCAGATTAATAATCTCTTGCCCTAAACCAATGGCAATCTGTCCTCAAGTGGAGTGGCCTTGGAAACCGCTGTATTCCCTGGTGTATATTTGGATGGCTTTTCTTCAACCATAACCAATTGTCTTCAACGGTTCTACTTCTAAACCATCTACCTGTCTCTTGGACTCCATCCCGACGAGGCTGCTTAAAGACCTTTAGCCTTTAATTGGAACCTCTCTGTTGGAAAGCTGCAGCTTGTGTCCTCAATAACACTAAGGGAAGAGATAACATGACTCCTGTATTAGCTGCTCTGCACTGGCTCCCTGAAAAAATTAAGAATCACATTTAAAATTCTTCTCCTGACCTACAAAGCCTTAATTGGTGATGCTCCATCATATCTTAAGGCGCTTGTAGTACCATATTGCCCCACTAGAGAGCTGCGCTCACTAAATGCGGGGCTACTTGTGGTTCCTAGAGTCTTAAAAAGTAGAATGGGAGCCAGAGCCTTCAGTTATCAAGCTCCTCTTTTATGGAACCAGCTTCCACCTTCAGTCCGGGAGGCAGACACAGTCACCTCATTTAAGAGTCGACTGAAGACTTTCCTCTTTGATAGCGCTTATAGTTAGGGCTGAATCAGAGTTCAGCTGCTATAGGCTAATAGGCTGCTGGGGGACGTGTTAGGATACACTGAGCACCTCTCTCCTCTTCTCTCTCTCCTTATGGATGCATTTTCATCCCTCCATTGCACATTATTAACTCTGCTTCCTCCCCGTGGTCTTTGTGACTTCAGGTCTCATAGGGTCCATTGGACCTGACTGGGTCTGATGCCATGGCCCTGCTGATGTGCCCCACCCACTCCTCCTCTCTACCTCCATCTGCCTGATGGATTGTGGAGGTCTGGATCGTGGTCCATGCCTACCGAATGTGTTTATGTAACTCTGTAATGTTTCCTTCTGTACACATGACATATCTTGCTTCTGTCCATCCTGGAGAGGGACCCTCCTCTGTTGCTCTCCTGAAGGTTTCTTCTCTTTTTTCCCCGTGAAAGGGTTTTTTATATTTCTTGGGAGTATTTCCTGATCCAATGTGAGGTCCTGGGACAGGGATGTCGTATGTCAACAGACTGTAAAGCTCTTTGAGGCAAATTTGTAATTTGTGATATTGGTCTCTATAAAATAAACTGAATTGAATCTTTTGAATAAATATTTTCCATTTCTTTGGCATTCTCGTGTCCGAACTGAATTCCACCAAATGTCAGCATACGATCCAAGGCCAGTCATTTATTTTAATTCAGTGAGCAGTACCTCCCCAAATGACCTTCAACCCCAACCCTGAACCCCAGCTGCTCGTCCAACTGTGCTCTCGGGCCGCTGATGAATTATTGCTGACTCATCATGGTCAGCGGTGAGTAATCAGCCTGACACTTTGGGCTCAGGACACATGGCTGCGGTGCTCCAATAGTCATTGAGCTCCCACACTACCTGCTACACACACGGGTAGCTGGGGGAATTGGGGGCTCAGGTTTGGAAAATGAAAAAATTAAACTGCCAAAACAAGAGTAGAGTTCTTAAGTTTAGACATGTTAATCCATATTTCGTAACACCGTGTCAGAGTTTATATTGTTTTGTCAGGTAGGAAGATGAATACAAATTATGTGAAACCTGCTTCATTATTTGACGTATCGGAGCCATTTTATAACCTCAATCCATATTAGAGAAATGTTGTTTTTTGGTGACAGAAAAGACATTAAGTTAAAAGGATTGGGGAAGAGATCAAATATATTCATTCACATAGAGACAAAAAAGACATGCAGGAACCAAAATACACACACGTATACACACGAGTATACACATCTCCTGCAATCCAGCTCTCATCAACATCCTTCTTGGAAAATCACTGCGCCTCTGAAAAGTCATTTCAGCCACAGTAGCAGCAAGCCCTTAAAGATTGGTATTCCTATTTACTGTCAGCCTCTCCACCCGCACACACACACACACACACACACACCTACACACGCACGCATACACACACACACACACACACACACACATAAACACATACACACCAAGCCAACTAACCCAGCAGGGTTTGGTTCATGAATAAAGGAGGGAATTAGCACGGACCTGGTGGAGTCAGATAGACAGATAGAGAGGTGGAGGAAGAGAAGAGAGAGAGCTATTAAATTATATGAAAAGCTTCGGAAGGAGGAAGAAAATCTATGGAAGGCAGGCATAATCAGCAGAGATCAACAGAAAAAGGGAAATTTAAAACAAGAGAGGAAGGAGGGAAAGAGGAAGATATAACTGAGAGAGGAAGATACAGAGGAGGAGAGGAAGATGAAGAACATAAATAGAAAGAGGAAGACATAAAATGAGTGAGAGACATGAGGGACAGAGAGGTGGCTGTAGCGTTGCTCCTAATTTAAATTGCTTGTGTCAATCCTATGCTACATGTAGAGATAGCACTAAATGTCCATTTGTCCATGTGTGCATTCGTGAAAAGAGCGACTTTATTGTAGTGGCGTATATCTACACACGCCTAAACATGCCAGGTATATTCCGTGAAACCTCCACATAATCCATACACACACACACACACAAATGGGGCGGCTTTAGCTCAGTGGGGGGTAGCCGCCGGCTGCAACCGGGGTTGGTTTGGGGTCTGATCCCGCTCTCCCCATTAGTTCCAAGTCGAAGGTCCTTGAGACTGAACAAACCACCCCCGCCCGCTTCCGCCCACCACTGCCCACGCATAACTAACTTAAAAATAATAACTAAATAAAATGCAGAGAACTTGATTAAAAGTGTATATTCTTATATTCTTAACAGAGAGATATCGACTCAAATAACAAATGTATTACCAAAGCAATAGTATGTTTTAAAGCAAGCAGCCCATAAGTGAATAATGCTCACTGATATGAAGCTGCCGTCTACATTACTGAAATCGGAAATATCATTGCACCATAAAATTACATTATGTACACTGGGAGAGCAGAGGCAGGGAGGAGAACAGAGGGAAGCTTGATGTTAATTTCCCGTGAATAAAAGAAACAAGAAAATAATCACAAAAACAAAGACACAAGATGAAACCAGACAAATAGCGACAATGGGGGTGGTAAACATCTCTCAATCACCAGAAGGGCTACAATCATCACGGTATGCTACACCACCCATGCACACACATTTTATAATGTGTGTTTATCAGTGTGTATGTGTCATAGGGGAGAGAGAGGCAAGAGGCCGTTACCCTGCACCCAGATAATAACCGGGTTTTATAATGTTGCATATCTATATTCAGGCCAATTCCCCCTGGGGGGGAGGCAGAATAATAACGCTGGCCATTTTACCCCTCCTCGCGGGCGGCCATTTTCTGCCCTGATTCTTAGCATGGATCTCTCTTTCATTCCCAAGGTAGCGCGTAATGGATGCCGCAATGAGATGGAGTGACATTGCGGCGTCTGAAATGTGAAAAGCCTCTTTGCCGACCTGCCCTCCCTCAACGGGGTAGCTGGTGGAGATATGGGAGATGTTTATGCCTCATCCTCTTTGCATTCCATATGTTGTCATTTCTGATGATTGTCTCTATTCAAGGTAAATTGTCAAATTTAGAAAATAGGCTCAAAATGCCAGTGAAAATGTGATTTATTTTTGGCCATAACAAATATAGTCCCAAAAGTGTTCGGCGAACCTATATGGCAATACTGTGTGATATTTAAAAATCTTGATTGTGTGGCATAGATCATCAGAAAACAAAAGAAAAGAGTTTTTTAACCAAAAACTGAAAAACAGTCCTGACTTCCAAACACAATACTTGCACACGAACATCTAGTATGAGGAGTGTGAGTTTCCATCAACCAGGAAAGTAAAAAAAAAAAAGGGAGTTCCAGACAGAATTGGGAAGTGGTATTATTACAACATTTCATCATCCGCATACAGCTCAAACATAGTTTGTAAGTTGAGAAGTGAAGTCCGGCGGGGGCTGAATCCACTGCATACAATTCTGATGAAATACCGTCCCTCTGACCAGTCAATTTAAATAAAACTTCAGACATAGAAAGGTTAGCGTGTATAGATTTCCCATCGCAGTCATGCACACAGAACTTCACTGAGAGCCGGCCATCTCTCTCTCTCTCTCTTCTGAACTCTAAATGCTACTCACTCATATTATCCATCCTATCCCTTACCTCTTCAATAATTCACAGACAGTAGCTTTCCGTGGCCTTTCAAACCTTTGAAATGTACCCGACATCCCACAAACACAGCATTCTTGGTATCCAACTGATGACATGTGTTTCATGGCCCTCTGCTTGTTAAGCGGAGGAGGAAAAGGAAGGAATGGCCTCACACTTGAAAGATTATTGATTGCTATTGACAAGTTGATAGTCGATCAAACAAAAGTGCTTTTCCGATATCTCTACTTAAATATGTCTTGATTTGCCACCTTTATTTGATTTTCTATGGATTTTTCATTGGCTGGCATATAGTACAAAAACAAAAGAAAATCCGTTCTCAACCTCAAAATCACTTGAGTAACCCCAGTGAACCTTTACACTGAGATTAAGAACAAAGTCATGGCAGAAATAAAAGTAAGAGCCGATGCTCGACAAAGTTGGCTGGAATATTTTTTTTTAAATCAACACTCTATATGTACCCCCCTTTATATACTTATTTTCACTTCGCCATCACTGCAATTGGAGAAATATTTTAGGGGGAGAAAAAAGGATAAAAAACAAAAACACACTTATTCTGGGAATATCCCCCTGAGAAAAAGTTTGAAAATTTATGGGCAGCAACGGCGGGCCGGGTCTTGTTGCGTGTAATAAATCAGTCCACCAGGGCTGGTGAAATGGAGGACAGTTGGAGAGTGCAGTATAGGCAGTCAGAGAGAACAGCTCTGTCCAAGACAATCATATGATGTATCATTCATATTGTCAGTATGGTGTCTCTCCTGCTCCCTCCTCTCGCTCAGCCTCTACGTCTCTGTCTGCCTCTCTCACTCTGGACTCATCCCGTCTCCTGTGGAGGCTGTGATGAAGCCCAGCTCTCTCCATCACACTCAGCTCCCCAGCTGCCGGAGGATTACACATTTCAATGATACATTCACACACGGTGCCATTCAAATAGGCTCCCGTGCTGTAGATCGCCTGCATCCACAGCGGTGAAAACATACGTTCTTGTTGAAACGCAACCGTTTTCTGGAGATAATTAACAATAATACTCCTGATTTTTATTTTGGTCCTTTTATATTTGATTAAACCTTCCAGAGGCTTCAAGGACATAATAACGCTGTGTCCTTTTCATCAGTAGAACTAGTTTAGTGGTATGTCTATTAATTTGCGGTCTCATTTTATTCATCTTGGTCTGCGCGCGGTTGATTTAAAAAAGCGAGTGCTGCCTCTGAATCATTTGACCTCTGCGATTTCCTAATGAATGCTGTGAGCAATCACCGATTCCCAGAAAATGGACAAAAATGATTCCTCATCTGTGAACCTAATCACTTACTGCCATTACTGTGTGTGTGTGTGTGTGTGTGTCTGTGTGTCTGTGTGCGGACGAGTGTGTGTGTGCGAGTGTGTGTGTGTGTGTGTGTCTGTGTGTGTGCGTGTGCGTGCGAGGGAGTGCAACTGTCTGTCTGATTACCATCCCTGAATGAAATAGTTGTTTGGAATGATCCTTTGGGGGAGGGGGGCATTCTCTTCAAGGTGAAGCAGCAGATTGGGATACAGACCTTTTTATTTCTCATATTAGCAGATGAAGAGGGAGATAGACAGAGAGGGAGCAGAGCCAAAAAGAAAGAAAGAAAGTTAAAGACTATGTGAAATAGAGGTAAAAGGGGTGGGTGACCATAAAAACGAGATCAATTAGTATCAACTTCCCCCCTGCTGCAGCAAAAAACCCAAGCTGAGTTTATCATTTCAAAAAGAAGTCACAAGGATGTTACTTCTTCCCTTGGAGCACTTTATTTAACAATGCGTGTAAGCATGTGAGGGAACCAGAGTTTGTACCTGATCTTTAGATCAGACCTAACACCCACACTTCCACCTCAAAGACCAAGTCAAGACCCAAAGGTCCCACTCTTGCAAGAGCAAACAGCAAGTTTATACTATGTTGCCTGTTTTATCCACATCCTGTGATCTTTGTTTCTTTTATTCTTCTGTTTCCACAGTGTGTTGAGTGTGTGTCATATGCACACATGCTGTGCACACAGTGTGTGTGTGTGTGTATGTGTGTGCTTGTGCTTGTGTGTGTGTGTGCCCGCCCCTGCATGCGCATACTGTAGAACTGTTGCAGACAGACACAGAGACAGAAACCACGCAAAGGTCATGCTCAGAATTGTGTGATGAACTGAGTCCCTTGAAATCTCATTTCCAAGGAGTAAATCTGAGCCGCGCCTCAGACGTGGACACGGAGCTGGAGAACGACGAGGAGAAGAAAGCGAAGGGAGCGGAAGAAAGGAGGAAGTTGCAGAGAAGGATATGGCGGAGGAGGAGAAGGAGGAGGAGAAAAAGGAGGAGGAGGATTTGAATGAGAAAATTCCATTTGCTTGTCCACCACTTATCTTGAGCTCTAATGGCCGAGAACAAAGAGCAATCCCACAATAATCGGCTTCTCCATCAAACACTGCCATCACTTGTATGGAAAATGAAAAGATGAAATGACAGAGGGGACCCCCACCCTTTCTGTCTCTCTCCTATTCTTTTTATGTCTCTTGCTCACCTGCTCCTTTGCTCTTTACGGTACAATGCCGGCCTGCTATATGATTGCACTCTTTTTTGAACAGAAGAATAAAGAAGACAAGAAAAAAACCACTGCTGGAAGACCTCTCAATTAATTGAGTTTCCATGTTTATTCTCAGCTCCCCGTCGAGTACACAGTATGTCATTCGCCACAACTTAAATAGATACATGAAAGTCAGAGGGGCATAGAGTAAAAAAGAAAACAGAAAAGAGGAAGTTATTGAAGGTGGGATTTCATCCACTGTCAATACTGTTAGTGTTATCGCCGTGACAATAAATTGGAAGCTTTGGCAGAGCAGTCTTTTCTTTCTTTTACTTCTAACATCAGCACTATATAATCCCTATTTTTGGATCACAACACACCTGTGTGTGTGTATGTTTGTGTGTGTGTGTGAGAGAGAGAGAGAGACAGATGATTGCATGTTTCTTCAACAGTCTTTCTTCCTGTGAGCCTTTGCCCTTGTGGGTATATGTTTATGTGTGTGTGTGTGTGTGTGTTCGTTGGTGAGTGCGTGATGATTGCATGTTTCTGTAAGAGTCCATCTGTAAGTGTGCGCGAGTATGTGCGCGTGTCCAGATAGGGTCACCTTGCATCCATCTCTTACCGTTTAGAGACCCCCTACAAGGATACAAATCATCCTCTGAACTTAATCCAGGTTTATATCATCTTCTTCCTCCTAACTCACAAAAAAATGCACACACACACACACACACACACCAACACACAGATAGACAAACCCAGAATACCTGAGCAGAGGGACCTACAGAAGTGAGTGAGAGTAAAAGCCATAACTAACAGCTGAGTTTGCAGCTTCATACACATATAGAAAGTACTCTGTGTGTACTCAATCCCAAAATGTCTTCAACCATCACCCATCAAGGCTAACGCTTTAACTAATCTGCACAATCTTATTCCGGGAACATTATTAATTGTCTAGATTTGACTTGAATGTTGCAGCTCCTTCTCAAGAGGAGCTTGTGGATCATTATTCAGTTCCTTTCTCCAGTGGTAGGTTGTATCTTTGTGAACCAAGCAGGCAGAATCACAGCCACCTCAACTGCATGGACATTGAAACATTAGTGGAATATATAATACATTTAAATAAATCCTATCTAACTGTTTTATTGAGGGCAGCAGCAGCTTAAAGGTTAAAGACGTACGCATGAGATTGGAAAGCCGAGCAAAATCCCAGGTACAAATGTGTGGTGGCACGGCCATTAACTAGCACACTATGGGGGCCAAAAGATACAAAGGCTCAGCAATCCTTCCTTGAAGAGACTTTTATTTTGTACGGACTATAAACCATTTATTAAAAAGATAGCTTCCCTCATTCGTGAGTGTTTTGAATGAACAGTGGAACTAAAAGAGAGACAGAGTCTTCCACCCTGATTGAATCTGAGAGAAGAAATAAACTGGTCGCTGTAAGAAACAAAAGAGTAATCAGACAATGAGCTGGGTGCCAGACACACCATTGATTTCAAACTATCTCTCTAAGCAGCCTCAGAGGCGCAAACCATATCCACCTTATGATATTGACCTTGCCTCTAACAAATATGCTTATATTTATATTGCCTTGCTGACTGAGACAATGTGCAGCCTCTCTTTGGATGGATATTGGATCATACACACATGCTTACCTCCAAATTCAATATTCATTCTCTCGCACTTGTTCTTCATCTTTGGAGTAAATATTTATGGTCTGTTTGGCACGCAACAAAAACAAAACAAAAAAAATCTCTCAAAGACTAAATCGCCTTGCGTCAAAAATCAATGATAAAATGGGGGCGCAAGCTCTGTTTTCTAGGTCACATTTGAATATTTCTTTTAGAGGTATTGATTTGTTTTGTGTGACCTACCAAGGCCCATTCTTTGTAATTAAAAGAGAGAGAGTGGGACCGCGGCGTTGGGGCTAACTCAGTCGTGTGCCAATCCCAGTTGGTGTATATGTGTGTGTGGACATGTTTCTGTGTGTGCAAGTGTATCTCTTGGTGTGTGTGTGTGTGTGTGTGTGTGTGGCTAATGAATGAGAGGCAGTTATGATGAAGAGGGGGTGGAGATGGACCCTAAGGAAGATTTATATTGTGTTGGTTATTTGTGTAGGGGAGGGTTTGTGCTGTGTGTGCTGCAGTGGGGTAAATTAATGTTTCTATACCATATTCATTCAGCCTGTAATCCAGACTTTGTCTCCCTATCAGCCTTTTCTTCAGATGGACCAAAGCAGACAAAGGACTTCAGATCGACGAGGCAACAGGACAGTCGGCATTATTACACGTTTATGAGTGTCTCTAAAAAGGGAAATTGGGAAGTGATGTATCCTCAACCTAGAAATCAACAAAGCTGTGAAGTCTGTTTGTGTGTGTATGCCATAGCAAACACATACATATATTTGACCTATGCCTGTTTTTACTCCTCTTCCTACACTTGCACTTTGCACCTTGTGTTTCTCTTGGTGCATGCTCCTGTATGTGGCCAGTAATGTAAGATGTACTTATAAGAGTATCACATGCACGTCAATCACATGAGATGTATGTGCATCTTCAAATGGCTCACCAATCATGGACATCATTTTAACAGTTGTGGACTTGAGTGGTGGATCGGGGACCAGTTTGAGCTACGGGAGCCACACTACCTTTGCAAAAAGGTAGAACTAGTGTCAGATGCCAAAATTAGAGAACATCTTTCCCTCCATACATTTTAGCGACCTGTTGTGGGACACGATATCTCACCTCGGCCTTTATGCAGAGCCATCTCAATGTACAACGTGATCTCATAGAAAAAATGACAGATAAATCCAGAATGCATTCCATTCCTTAAAAGAGCTTTATATGGAACAAATGACATCTACAGGTGCCGGATCAAAAGAAATAAAACAAAGGAAACTGTCACATAAAAGGTCTGCACACTCTCCTGATAGCTCCCATTCAATCTGACTTAAAGAAGCGGCGTTTTAATCTTCATCAGACGCTGTCAAATGACCGTAGCTAAGGCAGCTCGGATTCCGCTCACGGAAACCCCAGCGCCGTAGTCAAAGTGGGCCGGTGGAGCGCTTTGAGCTGTGCAGCAACGGAAAGTTTGCTGATCTGGCGAGGACTCGGGCCAGACTGGACGCTCCAGTGACTCACTATTCAAGTGGTATTACAAGACAGGACGGGGCGGAGCTGGCTGGTTAGTTTGACTATTTCACTAGATATCTCTGCAACACAATAGATCTACGTCCTTTGACATAACATGGCCACATTTTTCACAACGCTCCTTCAAGAACACATTCTAAGTTCAAGCAGTTCAAGCTATGAAATGAATCCATCTCAGTTTAGATGGATTGTGTTTGTCTATAAATTGCTTGTTCTGCATGGTGCTTTGACAATGCCCGAAGAGCTCCGCACAGCGAGATCGAAGCGTCAAATTAAATCAGCTGGGAGCTCGCTGTACAGTGTGCAGACATTCCGTCTGAGTTGTACATGTGTTTATATGTGTATGTGACGTATGGGACTAGTTGTTATTGTCCAGTTGAACTTGGACTATGCAGCTCTGCCTACGACGGTCAGCGAAATGCTTAAACTGTAAATTGTAGCATGTCTTCCATGTGTGTGTGACGTGTGTGGCCTCCCTTTGTGTGTGTCCTGTGTCCCTCTGTCCTTTAGCCCCAGTGTCATCTTCATCCCCTGTCTCCAGGCCGTCCAGGCCTGTTTGAAGTGGCTATTAGCCAGAAATCAAAGCCTGCCATCAAGCCCATCTCAGCCCTGTGCCCTTTTAGAATATTCACCAACGGCCTTTTGTGAGCCCCCTGGAATAAAAATAATCAAAATCAGAACGGACCTTCATGTGCAATAATACTCTGTCTACTCTTATGGCCTCCACTGTCAATGCCATTTATAATTCATGCACCCATACTGATGGGTCCGGGGTGCGTTCAAGAGGTCCGCTCCACACTGTTCGTCAATAGCTGCCAGCCAGGTAGGGGACTTTACGATTGAACAGTGGCCATGCTAGTGTGACGCAAACACTGTTCTCTAATTATTAGAACTTCAAAAACTTTACACTCTCTCTCCCTGCCTCCAACTCTCTCTCTCTCTCTGTTTGATCTGACCTCCCTCTCCCTCTCTTCTCTCTGTTGTTAATTTAAACACTGGCGGTTTCATCCCTCCCTGTAGGTGTCTGTTTTACAATAAAAGGTCATCCTCATTTGTCCACAGACACAAAAGGGACCACCACCGGGGCTGAGGTCAGACAATCAGACAGACAGATACATAGACAGACGGACGGAGGGATGGCTGGCGCTACAGGCTGGCGCTCTGGATGCAGGCGAGAGTAGAAGGGAAAGAGAGATAAGGAGCTATGATAGATGGAGAGACAGCGAGGGAGAGAGACAGGGAAAGGCGGAAGGAGTGAGTGAGTGAGAGATGGGAAAGATGGAGGGAGTGGTAGTCGCTGGCAATGGGGCGGGTGGGCGAGAGCGAGGATAGACAACTAATCATGCCATCACCTCCAGTCTTCTTCCTGTTCTCTACTCCTTCTTCACCTCCTCTCTGCTCCTCCGCGGGGATGATTGACGAGGGCACGGTGGACTGAGGTTGCCCCAGTCCCCAGATTAGAAAGCCCTCAAACAAATGAAGCCTGGAAATGCTGCCCTGGGGATCTGGGAGCCACGGATAGACAGACAGGACACACACTCAAGCTTAAAGAGACATGAAGATAAGGTAAGGAAGAACCAGAGAAAGAAGAGGGAGGAGAGATGGGAAATGACATGTCTCTCGGTTTTTAAGGAAATACAGTATGAGGAGACAGGAGCTGGAGTCGAGGGACAGGGGTAAGTTTAAGACAAGTATAATATTCCAACAAAGAGTGTGGAAAGAGTGTGGAAAAAACAGAGAGGCAGAACGAGTGCAAGAGACAGAGACAATTATATGTGTAAGGTGAGTGAGGGAGGAAGCGTGAAGTCACTTTAATTAGGTTACCTGCAGAGAGGGGCGAAATGAGAAGCTGAGCATGACAAACAGAAGAAGAGAGAGTGATGGAAGAGAAGGAGAGACAGATAAAGTCAGAAAAAAGGACTCCCGACCATGCTTTTACACACCTGTTCTCCTCTTTCTAGGATAACCAACTGCGGATTGTTCCCCTCATGCTCCTCTGCAGATTTGATATGGTACATCTATCACAAAAATGAGCACCACCCCGTTCCCCGGACCATACACACAAACACACGGCCCGCAACCCCCTTCTGCCTCTTGAAAAACGATCATCCTCGACCCTGGACCTATTGTTTAAGATTCAAGCATTAGTGAAAAAAGGCAAAAAGGGAAGAAAGGACAGGTGATATACGGCCAGATATTAAGAAAAAGTTTGATTTTATAGATGTCACATGACCCGAGCATGAGTGACCTCCATTTTCCCAAATGGCGCAGGTCCAGGGTTTTAATGGAGTCTCCACGAGCCATATATCAATGCAGCTTGTCTCGTAAAGCTCTCCTCGGGCCGACCTCACAAACCACCTCCACCTTTATCGTGACACTTACGGAGGTTTTCACGGGTAGAAAATAGATGTATTAAAAGGGAATGATTTTAATATAGACAGTGGGTGGAAAGAAAGTACGAATAGGGAAGGTGTTGGGGGATTCTGCTGTTACTGTGTGTGCATGTATATATTTGGATTTATTTTCCCTCTCCCTCCATCCCGTCCTGCTCTGTCTCAATCTCTGCTTCAACACTGTCTTCCTCCCGCCCACCTCTTCTTCCTATGTCTGTAGAGTGTCACAGTGTTACAGCTAGTCAACATGACACTTTTTAAAGTTTTGCGAGGAGGCTGACAGAGCACAGAGGAGATTAACTGAGCTGTACGCCATAGCACCTGTCCCTCTACTCTCTTTTTCTTTACCTTTAAAAATAACACGCAAGACCAATTGAGGCAGTTGCATAGGCCACATTGTGTTAAATATAGGGCAGTGAAAATGTTTAAAGCACTTCTATCAAGCAGGCATTGTGGACAATAAGGATAGGAGCATAGGGGCAGGAAATGCTTATTTATGCAGTTATTCTGTGTAGAGAAAAATGCAGTAAATATAAAAATGCAGTTGAGAAATGTGTATCTTGCTGGTGAATTTATTTAATTGATTATTGAATCATCAAGTGTTAGCTGCTCTCATGAGATAATATAACATAATAATAATAATATTATTATAATTAATAATACCCAACTTTACATACATCTTTCCTGCATTTGTTTACTTATTCTTCTAGCCATCTCGTCAGCCTTTAAAAGTGTTGTGAGTATAAAAGGTAATTGTGAACATCTTTAAAGAGAGTGGTTACATGTCTAATGCACTGCAGCTATCGTAAGCATCGGCATTGCTGATATCAAATCGCAGCCTTCCCCCCAAAAAACTATTTTTGTCTCTTGGAACACACATTTGATGTAATCTCATGTTTCTTTTAATCACACCATAATTGAGGGCAGGAAAACTATGTATTTGACAGCAAAATATGAGAATTTATTTAAATCAAGAGAGTTGCAATGCAGAGAAGGAGCGTCTGCTGCAGTGTATTGCATCTGAAGTAAACAGTGAAAGACTCGTGAGGCGGCGTTTAAAACACACAGTGCCCCCAGTCAAAGCCTGCTCTTCATCAGTCAGAAAGGCAGAAATGAGAAATGCATCTGAGCGAAGCTTTAAAAGGCAAAGTTCAGTAATTGGGAATGACAGACAAACACAAAGCATCCATCACTCATGACCTTTCCATTTCTCTATCTCCTTCCCTCGTCCCCTTCCCTGTCCCTCCATTCAGGACAAGGACAAGGAAAGCAAAGGATTAACAAGAAACCACCTCTTTTAGACGTCTGTATTCAGTTGGTTTCTGAAGCAACATTGTGATTCCATTAACCTGGAATTAGCTGGAAGCTGACATGAAAGGAAAGGAATGTACACTTATAGGTACACAGACATATACATAAAGAATCACATTGCTTCATTCACGATTTCAGTACTACGTGTGTATGCGTAAATATACTAACTTTCTGTCTTTTATTCAAGAGGCAAGATGCATGAAAATAAAGAAACACACAAAGTAAACTTAGTTAATATCCCTCCACTTGGCTTGAATTCTAAGGATATTAGGTTCACGGAAAGTTAACTTGTTCAAATCATGCGATTGCATGTGTAGCACATTCTCTTTCATGGCCTCACTCTTTATTACCCTCTCTCTTCCTCTCTGTCTGTCTTACTTTATTTCCTTTCATTCCTTCGTCTTTCGGCTGTGGTAAAATGACCAGGCCGCGCACATGAAACATGCTTCCCCCTCTGTCGGTCTTAGACATGCACACACACACACACACACACACACACACACACACACACACACACACACACACTTCACATCTGGACTTGTGTTTAATTTTACGCCAAGGTCCGGACAGGAAGCACCTGTCTAGATGAAATCCTGCAGGAGAGAGGATAAGAGAGAAAGCGGGAGTATAGGGGAATGAAAAAGAGAGGAAAAAATACACATAGTAAAGAAAAACATTAATCCATCTGTTGTGGAAATGCATGTCACAGTCATCACATTAAAAGCAACATCAACAAACACAGCAAAAACCAAATTGGTTTGGAAAAGGCAAGTCATCTGAAATTAACCCAAATGTCATCCCCTCTAAATGTTATCACGTCTGTCTGTGTTTGGAGCTGAATGCAGGTCATTCTTTTTCTCCGAGGCTCAGGGGGCTGCTCACTAGTAGCTCCGCAATTACCGAGTAGTAAAACTTCCAGATGTGGGATTACTCTTCCCTTCACATTAGCAGATTAAAAGATCACTGTCTGGATAGAGTCACACACCTGTTCCAACGGCGGCCCTCGGGGCATTCTTAACATCACATTCAACTGGCCAACTTGTGGCATCGTTACATTGATAGATGGAAAATACTTTCTTAAATTATAAGAGAACCACACGTGAATAAATGAAATATGTATAGGGGATAAAAGAGAGCATTTACAATACAATGAATAGTTGTTGTCCATTTTAAGAAAGAGGGAAAGTTCTGTATTACATAAATATATGAAAACACTAGGCTATATGATTTATTAAACTACCAACACATGAGATTTTTGAATATGTCCAAAACGTAATGTCCATACAGAACCTGAATACCAGTATATAGAGGGGCTTAAAATGGATTAAGATCCTTTCTTGCTCGAGTCCTCCAATGGTAACGCAACAGCATATTTCATATCCGAGAAAAGGCTAAATGTACCAAGTTTACTTTCAACAAAAAAAGATGCCCCTCTGCATTCTTCACAGACTTTGCTCATGAAAAGACTAAAGCTACAAGAAGCAAGGGGGGGAAAGTTAAGATTTTCTCAATGATCTAAAAGCAGCTCTAGTGAGAGCTTGAGAAGTACATACCGCCCAAAAGACGACATGTTCTCAGTGAACAAACGCGACTCTAAAACTGGCTGCAGTGTATTTCTCCCTTTGGCAACAATATTGTTTTCAGTGAGTTATAAGGCCACAGAGCCCGCCTCAGAGTGTGTTTGTAGAGGCACGACTTAGATTAACACCTTTTGTTCTGTTTCTTGAAGACGAGTACAGAAGTAGCAATCATTTATAACATATTTTCCAGAGGGGCTGAGTATATAGTGAAGTTGACTGTGTTGGCATGTTTAATTCTTGCTAATACAAAATAAACTCAGCTCTCTATTGACCTATTGATCTTGCACGTCTTTTTTGTACTTTTAACTTTGACAATTTATTTTCATTCCTAACTGACAAGATTATTATATCAGTTCTCTGTTATACTATGTTTTCTCCAATTTCTTTACAAACTCTCAGGGATATTCATCTTTTAAATTGGTATATTAATCTAATCTTTGGGATGTAATCACAGAGTTGATTACATAAATAATGAAAATGTGTGTTTTTTTCTTTTTCTCCATTGTTAATACATCCTTGGTTTCTTTTTTTTATTAAGCCTGGAGATTTTTAAGCAAACTAGAAGATGAGACTCTTTCAAAGAGCGATGTCCTCAACCTGCATCTCCACTCATTAATTACATTTTGTAAAGCTATCCTTTTTGTCAAGTCCTTGAAAAACTAGTTCCTGAGTAATATGTTTAAGTGGCTCAAATGACATCTTTCAATAATATAAATCTGGCTCCTGCCAAAGAGACAGCAATGTAATTACACATGTGAGTCAAAATTATTGTACATTCTGACGTTATGTTTGATTTCTACTTTAGTGCTGGTGTTGCTAACATGGATGCTATCATCTACCCTCACAACCGTAGGATTCAAGTTGGCATATAGGTAAGCTGTTCTTGGTCAGTGGGGTTGCCTCATGACCAGCCTCTCTAACACAGGGCACCACCAGATTCAGTTCTGGGCTCACATCTATTTTTATTTAAATGTTTTTAACCTCTGTGACATGTATTTCATCGACTTGGATGCATATCTTAACATGCTATGAAGAATGTCTAGGTATTGTCCCATGTATGCTTATCATCTGTCGGTAAAAATAATAAATAATGTAAAGACAGAAGTATTATTACCTGTATCATTTTAAATAGTTATATATGAGCTAGATTGATGAATACAATTTGTTTGCATGTACTGTATACTTAATGACTAAATTCTGTTGTTTGTTAGGTAATGATTATATCCCTGAGTAAAATGTTCTGTAAACTTCTGAGGTTTAACTTTCAAAGATTCCTTTTTAGCCATGTCATAATGTAATAAAACATTTAGAAGGTAATCCATTTTTTAAAGATTCATTATATGACTGTTAATAAGACATGGAAGTCCTTGGTCATTTTTATTTGATCATAAATGTATCTTCCGCTCTTGAAGGTTGTCTTGCTCTGTTTTTCCATATTGTCATTGAAATAATATGTGATCCGATTCGTGAAATTACTCCTTTCCTGTTTCAGATTGAGCTCAGTGACACAGAAGATTACTGACATTCAAAATTACTAACATGCAGTTCAGGCAAATCCAGTCATGCAGTGTTCTCAACATGTCTTTTACATCACATCTGAGACATAACCTGAAATGTATGTCAGAACACGTCTGTTAATTGATTTGGTCAGAACTCAAGTCTGTGCTTCGGGTAATGTCCCACCGCGAGTGAAGTCGCCAGCTGTGGGCCACCTATCGCCCTGCTCCACGGCGGTGTGCAGCCTGAGACTACAAAGCGTAGGTGTGCCAGAGTGTGTTAAGCTCAGCACATGCACTCCAGGTGACATCAGACAGCTGCTACTTTGGGTTAAAAGTCCTCAAAGGTTATAAAGGTTTATGCCGCATGACTGCAGCGCTGGTCAAACCTATAAATTAAAAGTGAACTTGGTCATTTTCTTAAAATCTTCTGAATTTTATAGTGTTCACGACATCAATAAATCTTGTTTCCTATGCAGAAAGAAAAGCATAAGAAATGCCATCACAACTAAGGACAAATAAAGGCATGCATATCTGGTGTTTGCCTGATAATATTTGCTGAGGTATTGACAACGATACTGTGTATTTATTGCCCTGTGGTCTGTATGTGACAATGTTTAATGTCTGCTTGTGAGCCAAAGAGCCATTACTAAACTAATTAATTAGTACATGTTGGCAGGAGATACTTCTAGAGTAACTAAGAGAGATGGGAGTGGAAATATAAGTCATCAATTACACACACAGGACGATTATCAGCAGGGAGACTGAGGTTGGCATGAGACACAATGAAGCTCTGTTAACTCTTTTGGTGACCCATGACTATTTCATATTTAATTTTTGCAAAAGATTAATAAATGTTTCTCTGCTCTTTAACAACATACAACTCTCTTAAATACTGTCAAATTGAAATGCATATTTCACCTGTTTTGATGACAGGTAAAAGGTTAAGATTCTGTGCTCTTCTCTTCATGCCAGGTTTTTATTTTGAGATGAAATGTTGTAATTGACTGCTTCATGGGCCTGTCATCCAATAACCCCACTCACCTATCTCGCCATCCAATTGCAATTTCCAACATTTCACAGGATGAGTTTCAGTGGCCCCCAGAGAACACGCCTGAACTTGTTGCATCCAGTTGTGGGTTCAACGTGTAGGTGGAGAAAACATTAGTGCAAGCGATAGGGATAATAAGAGCAAGAGAGCAAATTTCTTTCATGACGAGAAAAGTGAGTCGTGCCTCACAGCCAGCGAACAACATGTCTTGTATCTCGTGAATTATAGACGTGTTAAGGCTGTTGCTTTCCAGTATCAAATATTGAGTGTAGAAAGAAGCCCTTTATTTAAATGCTGCAGGACTGATTTCGACTGGTAGACTGCCGCTGTCGCACCAAAAAACAAAATGGACAGAGACGTTAAAAGTTTGATCATTTATTTATTCAACCCACATAATATGGACGTTTCCATTAAGCATTGCTTTTAACTTTGTTTACAGCAGTGTCAGGAAATTAACCACAAAAGACCTATGGCAACATATCAGTTTATTAAAATCAATAAAGAACTACACATATGCGTTTTCAATATTTTTTATGTTACGCATGCTCTTTGGCCAGTTTTAAAATGGTCACACAAACACATGTGCAATGTATAGTGTTTCAAGTATTATGAGGATAACGACAGCTCAGAGAGTTGTAACGAGGCAGTAACGACCATGACCGCTTCCCTCTTTTTTCCTTCCCTCCTCCCTTTTTCCTTCCTTCCTTTCGACTCCTTCAAGGTCGATCGTCAGAGTGTCACCGCTCCTTTGTCTATTCAGATAAAATTGGTGCATTCATCGTTTGTCAGATAAACCTCAAAAAGGGAGTGAGGAGTGAATGGTGTGAGTAAAAGAGGGAGGGAAGAAAGACAGAGGGAAGAGAGGGGGGGAAAACAACACCCCTATCACGCCGTCCTCAGCCTGGCCGAGCCTGTTTTTATCTGTCCATGACAAATTCAAGCGTTCACTCTCTCCTCCTCTCTTTTCCACATTTTCTCTTCACCTTATCTACTGTCTCAGCACTGCATCACTTGCCATTTTAGAATAATGTCCCCCCATGTCTATAATGACATTGCCCTTGTGCTTCAGATTACCTTGGGATTTTCAGACCCCCCCCCCCCCCCTTGGCACACATGGGTGCTGGAATAAAGATACACTCACACACACACACACACACACACACACACACACACACACACACACACACACACACACACACACACACACACACACACACACACACACACACACACACACACACACACACACACACACACACACACTCACAAAGACAATATGTCCTTTAACATTGAACGCCTAATCAAGGTACATCATTGACCAGCATGTGTCTTAATTCAGCCAGACAGACAACAGTCTAATACAATACTATTTATGAATGTTACATGTGTCATTGTTTATTCAGGATTTCATGGATGGAGTGTCTCAGAAACATTGTACATTAACTTTGTTGCAGATGATTGGAGGAATCTCTCCCGTCTTTCAGGTCAGAACATTATGCTGATCATAAATCAACATGCCACGTATTTATGTGACAAGTGTGGTTACACCAGAAATGTATTAAAGTTAAAACAGTATTTAAAGTGATCTATTTGTGGATTAAAATGTTATATTTCTCAAATGTCCAGCTTGTAGTCTATTGAGTGATTATTTCTCCAATGAAGAAATACTTTTCCTTCAGTTACCATCAGGCATGAAGCGAGCTTCCAGCATGTATTATTTCTGTGCTCTGACGAGCTCCTTAAACTGTGACAGGTCCTTCTCTCCCCTGCCTGGCCATGTCTCTTAATGAGATGGTAATCAGGCAGTCATCAGCAACAGGGCCATGCAGGACATATAATGAGAACATTAGGCTGCATACTGAAAGGACCCCCTGCCGGGTGGAGGATCAATGGTCTGGCCTGATGAAAGGTGGCTGATGCTGCTGATGGTTGGACAGAAAGAGGGAGGGAGAGAGAGGCGGAGTGTTGCAGTGTTGATTGTCCAACACATTATCTACTGTACCCATTCCTTTGAGTCACAAAGAACTCACACAGATGCGTCGGCAAAAAGAAAAACAAGCGGTGTATTGCATTTACTGTTTGAACACACATTAGTCCTGTTCCTCCTTCTAATTTGTTTCTAAGATTATATTTCAGCAGTAATTTGATGCTTCTCAATAGGCATTTCATTGTTTATGCACTCCATTATAGTTTACTTGTCTGCATTCTACTGAGCTCATTTGACTGTACTTTGCATTTTGCATCAGCCTTCACATATTATGTTTTATAGCTCAAGCAAAGCACCTGCACTCCATGAGAGGAAGGAGGCGTGGTTTTCCAACACAAGGACGTTAACTAAGCAACATGGGTTTCCGCCAAACAGGCAACACAACATAAGACTGACCACATTTTCATGAAGCGGAAGTTTAGGCACTCAATGCTGGATGTCAGTGAAAAGCATGAATCCCAGAAAAGTACGAACAAAATTCAACGTACAGTGATGTTAAGATAGGACTAGTTAACATTACACAACCAGTTTAAAGTACTTCGAGACTGAGAAACAGAAACCCCAAGTTCACTGGAGAAGCAGCACAAGCTCTGAAGACCATATGGAAGGAGACATGTAAAGAATCAATAACCCTGACTACCTAAAAAAACATACAAGAGAGCACAACAGAACATGTCCAATTCAAATTCATTCTGCCGTACCACCAACATACTCAACACACTACAGACAAGAATCAATCACTGCCCCATCATCGGTAATCTAAAGACCAGACACCAACACCAACCTGTGGAGGAGCAATGACCAAGAAACCATAAAACTTCAAATTAAGAGAAGAGCTGCATAGGCCACACACTCTGAAAACAAAATAAATCAACCACCAAGCTGGCATTAAAAAAGAACCCACAGGGCAAGAGAAAGAGAGGAAGATCTAGAAACACATGGAGAAGAGGCACAGAACAAGAGAGCAGTGTTACGGTAGGAAGGGTCAATGATATGTTGAAACATATTTCCAACCAAAAAAGTCAGTTTTGTCACGCTTGCTATACATTCAGATGTTTAAGTGCCACCGGTTTAGGATCACTTTGAACTTTCAACAATAAAATATACATGACTTCATTTACTAGGCTGCATGTATATTCAACGAGTGAAAAGGCATTACACACAACTAGAGAGAAAGCTAGATTTGAGACTCCACAATCAAAAACATGTGCTGTAGCTCCACGAGCACTAACAATGAGTATGTTCTCACTTATTTGCAATTATGCAAATCATTTAGGAAATAAAGGATAAACAGGGTCAACACTGATTAAATATTTAGATGGGAAGTGTGAGAATACCATTAAAAAAAATGCCAATAAATACTGCATTCAAAGTAAGGTATACATGCTTTATGTAATAATAGCCGCCATAGATATCCGTAACTCATCAAAGATCGTAAAGAATCACTCTGTGACAAGCAGCTTTTTTTTAATACCTTCTTATAAAAATAAAACATTTTCTCCTCCGCTTTAACAATCATGCAGTAAGCTCACATGACTTTATTTGTACATTTGGCCAGATTAGGTACAACCCGCTCCAATACAATACACGGTATTAAAAAAGAAAGAAAAAAACAGGTCGTAGAAAAAGAGACTCATTTTTGGTCACAGTCAGTTCAACAATTCAGGCACATGTGAAGCAGCAGAACATGACAACCCCCACTACGGCGTACATCATAAAAGCCGCTGTGACAATTCAGATGTGGAGGAACTCTCCCACCCCAACTTCCCTTTCCCATGTACACCATCGGGTACCCCTTTATGGATTTCACATCTGTATATTCTTATTTATGTCCTCTCGGCCTTCTATCATCACTTTGAAACGCAGTCCCTGTTTGAATCCGGTCATAAACCCGACTGGAGTCACATTAATTGTCAGACACAGACGCAAGTTCTGATCATAAACGCTGCTCTACATACTGCTGCTTTAAATCACAGACAAATCTATCCCTCCCCTCACTGGTGCTTTCCAAAGTGATTTGGCCTCAATTTGTAATAAAAAAGACCAGCAGAGAACGCGCCGCTAGTGCCAGCGATAGGCTTCTCCTTTGTGTTTTGAATTTGTTCACCTTTCCTCTCGTCGCAGTGACTGACTTTTAATCTAATAAACATTGCATGAGCCCACTGACCAGAACAAAGGGGAAGAAAAAAACATCATTCTGAACATCCATCAGATCGCTCTTGTTAAAAAAAGAAAAAGGAGGGGGTATTCCTTAATAGGAATGGAGTCGGATATAAGGTTTCATGCCAAGATCATAAAATTACTGAGGAATAAAAGCCATTCATTTCACATGACATCACCACCTTCTGAGGATGTGAGCTTCAGTGGCTTCAAAAAGAGGACACAATGTTTCCTCCAGTGACTACAGTCCTGCTGTTGTCTGACAAGAGACACAACACAGCAGAACAAGGGAGTAGGATTAACCTCCCTGATATTGAATGGAGCTTTTGAAACATGCAATAAAAACATTATATTCCTAACAGCATAATCATATTGCTACATAGTATACAATATATATGATCAGATATTGAGAAACTGTGCTTGGGGCAGATTTGAATGGATTTCTTTCTTGTAAGATGGGCACAGTACAAGTTAACACAAGCCTCATAGTGATCCTCGTGGTATGATTACAAAGCAACAGCTTACGCAACGGGATGATGAATGGCTGCCCATCACCCCGCCAAATTCTTACCTTCGCCTCAGAATACTGCAGTATATTCACAGTTAAATACTTGCACTTAAAACATTCCCTCTTGCTCTTGCTATTATTGCTGCACACTTATTTACACTCAAGCACTAGTTTCCAGTCGGATTGCGACCATTGTGTTTATTCACGTGACTGTCTGTCACTCGCCGTGAGACCAAGTCAAATCAGTCTTGTATGCTTGACACAAATGATGCAGCACTGGAGCGTGCTCCAGGGGTACTAATTGCTGGTCTGAGTAGTTCTCAGCCACAATGTCCCAGAGAACACATCATTTCCAACGTGCTCCACAGCAAGCCCATGTCTCACTCAAAGAGATATGTATTCGCTAATGGCAAATGCATCGCTAACAGAGGTGGGATAGCTATGATACATATCTCCTATCAGCAGTGACTCTCCACATGTGGGAAAGAGGTGGAGTGTTTAGTGAGTGTTTAATATAAATCAGTGGTGTACTCAACAATATATGCAACACATGAACTCCGAGGGCTCATCATTCCTGCCAACACTTCTCAAACATGCAATGTAGGGAGCTTCACAGGACGGAGGGCCTCTAATGATGGGCAGTGCCAGAGAGAGGCCTCACATCCATCTGTTGTATTAGTTTATCTACATACCACACACAGGGATGCTACATTCAAAACACAGGCAGACATTACGAACAAAAAATAAAAGGATAATTCAATTTTTCTCCAATGTGACACATCATCTGGCACGGTATTGCGTTGCCTGGGGTGAAGGCCCTGCACAGTAGATGGACCGCTGTAATTTCTCATCTATCAAATTATGGTTTATTGTTCAGCACAGCAACCCCAGGCTACACACAACCCTGTGCACTGACAGTTATGAAACATTATATTTCCACTGTCACAGTCCAGGCCCAAGACAAAGCTTAAGAAAGAGAAAGAAAACAGAGAGAAATAAAAACTCCAAAGTTATCTTAACACCCGGCATGTCAACATCTATGTTAAACAGAGCTTTGATTACAGCCGTAGAAGCTACTGTTGCTATTTCTGGGGTTTGCTAATGACATTAGGTTACTTAAATTGCCATTAGCCACTACTGTATAAGCTTGTTTATTATTGCCATGGTAATGATTTTTCTACCAAATGAAATTTGTCGGCAGGAAATTGTGTTTAATGCTGGTCTAATGAGTCTGCTGTAAATTAGCTGGCATGCCAGCGTGGATGACTAAAAGGCCTTTAAGTAACCTTTGGTCTCTATTGAGGGTAATTTGATACTGCCACTGATGATTCACTTAGCAAGGCTAAAAGCAATAGGCTTGCATCTCAAGAAGGACATATGAAACTACTATCGCTTTTAAACTAGAAGTGAATGTGAAAATAATCAAATCAACTGGCCACTGGATGACTAAGATGGTGAATGTGAACTCTTGACTAGAGTCAAACCAATTTAGTGTTTTTGTCACCAAGGTCAAGGTTTAGACAAACTGAGCTGAGCTCAGATCTTGGCACGCGAAGAGTCAACATCATTTTAGAGGGTGACAATATAACATGCATTAGCTGTGTTCACAAAAGGCCGGCATATGAACTGCAACAGGAATACAATCACCTGTATTTCCGAATGGGACATAATTAAAAACATTAAATATCATCCAAGACCCCAATTAGTAATCATTTGGCACTTCTTTTTTTTAACAGAACAACAATGTTTAAATTAAATTCCGAATTAAATTCAGTGAAGGTGTAGTTTCCATAAACTACCACTGGAAACCCAATTATTGTAAAGAAGTAAAATCATATACTGTATAATATAATTTTACAAAGGTCAATTCATTAAGAGTGTTAAATAAACATAAATATACAGCCGAATATATATACTACCAAATAATAACTAAAGTGTAGCCTACTGCAATAAAATAAATCCCATGAAATAAATGACATTTAAAACCCTTCCTTCAAATGAACACCACTCAAATCCAAAATCTAAATCAGTTTATCAAAATACCTTCAGATGCAAAAGACGTGTGTGTGTGTGTGTGTGTGTGTGTGTGTGTGTGTGTGTGTGTGTGTGTGTGTGTGTGTGTGTGTGTGTGTGTGTGAGTTTGCGTCATTGGGGCAAATGCACTCCCAGGAATACTGCATGTATATATTTGGCTTGGTGCCAAGTCTGCAGCGAAGACTGAGCTTCCTGATGCATCTGCGTCTGCACAAATGTGTGTGTGTGCGCACAAGAGAGCACACACACATCGCTGGCACCCCTGCAGGTCTGTGGAGGCACACGTGGGTATTCCGAGTGGAAGTTACCCTGCGTCGTCACAGACGTGGCAGCCACACCCCCGTGGCATATTCCCCTGAGGTCTGATAAGAGGTGTGTGTGTGTGTGTGTCTCTGTGTGTGTCGGGAGGGTGAATGTGCGTCTTGTGTTTTAATGGTGTGACATTCCTCCTTAATGCAGGTGGCCCCTCAATCTGAAAGCCCTTCCTCTTGAGATACTCGTCTGTGTCTAGTGCCACCCCCTGCCGCGCCCCCTATCTAACCCCCCATGTCCCTGTACCTCCCACTGCACCTCGCCCACCCACGTCGCCCCTCCCCCTCCGGCAGCACGTGCCCCCTCTGAGTGCCAACATGCCCTCATCCCCCTTCTCGCTCCTCTCCCCTCCCTTTCATCCCCCCTCCACTCCACTACTATTATTCCCACGCCCGCCTCTTTCTGTCATCACGAAGTAGGAGTGGTATCACCGCACGTGCCCCCTTTTTGTGCCAACAAGCTCCCCTGTGGCCCTCCTGCCCCCCCATCCTCCTGTCTTCCTCCCCCCAACGTGTTTTACCCCCCGCCCAGCTCCCGCCCCCTCTTTCTCACACTGTTCGTCTCATCGCTATGTAAGTGGGGATACCAGACTGTTTTGCATACGGCTGTTTAGTCCTTTGTGGCAGGCGGGGCGGCATGCAAATATGCAAAACGGTGATGGGGAGGCATTTTGTAGTAGGATGAGGAAGGGGAGACGACGGAACTGTGAACGATGCCGCCGTATGTGCGTACGCTTGTCCGTGTGCGTGTGTTTTCCAACAGATTCTTTGGCTCGTCAGAGCGGTGCTTGGTACGGGAGCAGGTGCCATCAGAACCAGTCCAGTTGACCAACGTGGCGATGGAATACCAGCCCAAGCAGCCATAAATCCTACGTGGAGGGATACTCTCATCTTCTGTGGCCTTTTATTCCATTTGAGGGACAGTGCAAGGAAAGGTTGTTCTTTTTTCTTCAACACGTATCGTACCGTTACTGTAAATCCACACGAAACAAAATCTGCAACTATCAGAGGCAAATTAAGAAGAAAGGGACGGGGAAGTTTTTTTTTCTTCCGCTTCCTCCTCCTTTCCACCCATATTCTTTTCTCTCCTACTTATCTGTGTCGGAGAGCCAATGGTTCATTATAATTGGCCGTTGTCATCATGCAGATGACACACAGTCAGCGCTCTGAATATCATTAGCGCCTTTGCATACCACGGCTCTTTTTTCCGTCCTTTCTTCTTGTTCTTTCGTTCCGGGGCTCGTTTCGGGATTCGATATTCCAAAAGGTAATTATCATCCACAAAGCAGCCTATCAATATGTGGAGATAGGCATAATAGCAAATGAAGGTGCGTGATTGTCGTTTTCTCTTTCGCTATTTCCAGCGCAATTGTAGAAGAATCTTCCAGGGTGTGCGAGAGAATAAGAGTGCGTTTGTGTGATTGTATTTGACTCTCGTTCGCAGTGGAGTCCATTGTATATCTCTGTGGTTAAAGAGTGTTCTTTCTTCTCCTTCTCATCCCCCTCTTCCCCTCTTCTGCATTTATCGTTCTCCTTGGGTAGAATAATAGCTCTTAATTCTTCTCTGCAGCTCTTGTCTTCTGATCCATGACAAAAAGAAAGAGCCAGCCGGTCAATTTGCATACTCCGCATACAGATGAGGCTTGTGTTGCCGGCTGTCTAATTACCAAGTCCTCCAGTGACTCTCTCTCCTCCTGCAGCTCTGGCTTTTAACCCTCGCTCATCCAATCGCCATCCCTTCGTGTCCATAGGAAACCGGTGTCGCATTCAGAATTAATTCTCCTGGAAGGGCGTGTAGAAACAATAGAGAAACAAGAAATGAACAGAAGCATATTGCGCTGACGAGCGGTTCGTTCGTTCACCTTCGTTTATTCCCCCATCTGTGTTTATTGGCTAATTTGCGGCTCCTCTCGCTCGCGGCGGCTCTCCTTAAGCTACACTCTTTGTCTTTTCCTTTGAAATTTACAAAATCTTACAAAAAATCAATACTTAATTGATTATTCACTTTCCTGCAGCCTCAAACGACCAGCGAGTGCATGTGAGTATTAAATCCGGCGTGTGCCTGTGTGTATGTGTAAGTAGATCCCATGGTATTCCCAGTCCTTTCGAGGCAGCAGGCGGAGGAGGTGGCAGGGAGCTCTGAGAAACACTCTACAGCATCTACGTGCATGTGTATGTGTGTGCCTGTGTGTGTGTGCCTGTGTGTGTGTGTGTGTGTATGTGTGGGCATATGAGACGTACCAGGGTCCCGTTAATTGCAGAAAAGCCAGGGAAGTTTCGAGGTTTGAAAAGGTTTACTTTCCAGCTGTTTAGCTCAAACTGCAACAACCATCCAGAGGAAGAAGCATGGAAATCATCAGCAACAGCAACAACAACAACAACAACAACAACAAACCAACACCACGCCTGTGGGCACCGGAAGCACAGCAGGCTCCAAGCAGGATGTGGAAAGGAGTATATCCTCGTTTTCTGGGACTTCGCTGTACTTCTTTCTTTTCCGTTGTGGCTTCGAGAAGAGAGCAGGGCAAGATGCCACCTGGACCCCTTAGAGAACTCCATGGCGAAGTGGGCGCGGAAATAGGGGCGTGAACAGAGGGGCGTCAGGAGAAAGAGAGAGAGAGAGGGGTAAAGGGTGCCTGGCGCCTGCCTCTGATATGCCATAAAGATGGCAGGCATGTAATGATAGCAAATGTAGAGCAGATTGGCTTTGAGGAGGAGGAGGAGGGACAGGAAAAGGGGGAGAAGAGACAGATGGCAAAGCTGGCCTTGTGCCAACGATACCAAGACATGACGACGCAGGGAAACCTCCCCCTACAGCCTAACACTTGTTGCTGTCTGTGTCATGTGTTATCGTCACATGTGAAGATACATATTGTAGAAGGGAATCACCAACCAGACCAAAGTATCTTATATTTGCCATATTCTCTCAATGGGGCCAGTGCAATCCTCTCATCTCATATCTGCACATGAATGATGTTAAGGTAATGATTTAATATCACTGTATGCATTGAGTAATGTGTTTAAATATTTATAGGAGCCTAAAGCAAAATGAGTGTGAAAGATAGAGGTCTGGCCTCCAATTTGACCTTCATTTATGCATTTTGCACTTTGCACTTTGTGTCAAAGGTCAAATATTGACTCTCCTCGCATTTCTTTTTTCATGGCCATCAAAAATAGATGTTGCAATCCACCTCAATCTTCTTCTTTTCATTATAAATAATGAGATTTGAGTTTTAGTGGGAAAATGAATGTGATTTTTGTCTCAGCAGTGTTCAGAAACAAAAAAACTGCTGGCTCGAGTTGGTTTATGACAAGCAAAACGGATGGCAGCGAGATAGAGTATTATGATGTTCATATTTAAATGTGCTGAGCAAACATCTTTGTGCACCAGCAGATGTGCTCTGTGTGAGGAAGAGAGGGAGGGAGGGAGACAGAGAAATGTATTTGTGTAAGGTTCGGGGCTGGGCGGGTGCAAAACACACACGGTACTGACATACTGTAGGACATACAGAAACAGAGGCTGAGGCAGACTCTAGCACACCCCAAGGTGTTTTGAAAGGACCACTAGATTGGAAATGAGTTTAATTTTTCACATTTGACACATTTGTTTTTGCGTGATTGGCAGCCAGGAAGGGTCTGGGAGTAGATTGGGCAAAGCTCTGCCGTCTGCAGATAAAGAGGAACGTTATCATTCATTATGTATGTTCATATGTGTGTGTATGTGTTTGGGTCGACTGGATGGGGGAGGTGTACCCAAATCAAACATCCTATTTGAATAAGAACAATCAGAGCCCCAGAATCGAGCAGATACACAGAGAGGGAAGGCAATTTGACTATCAGGCAATACATATCTGCATACTAATTATGTGACAAGAAGGGGGGAAAGAGTGGAAAGCGCCCCCCATGCGCCAGACAGAGAGAGAGCGAAGGAGGAAAGACATACAGTAGCGGACGCAAGAGAGAAACAAGGTGGACGAGCGACCGCACAAATGGACAAATAAACGAAGGAATCAAAGGAAGCTAGAGCGGACATGGGTAATTAATTCTCCATAAGCCTTTATTCTACGGCATTTGATTTTTGTTGGAAACAAATCGACACGCACGGAGAAGGAAGAAAGGAGCGAAAGCAGAAGACGAGGGTAGGGATTCGATCGAGGTTGAGGGGCATCCGAAAATTAAAATTATTGATTGATCTTAGGGTGTTGGGGGTTGTAGAGCGGAGGGCATTTTGAGAATGTAATTAGAGCGGACTGGGACCAAGGCTGGAATGATAATAGATGACGTTGGAATTCACCATGGCGATTGGCCATTAATCTCCATTAACGCCGACCGGGATATTAAAAATTCTAATTGGAGGGACAAAAATGATGTGGTTGGTGTGCGTATGCCTTACAAGTGTGTGTTTACCGGGATGTTGATCTCGGGTGTTTTGCGATAATTGCCACCATGGGGGAATAACGTCCTGACTGAGGTATAGTCAACTGTATTAGCGCACTGATTAGAATTATGAACTGTTGACAATGCAGCACTGAGTTTATGATTTTATGAGTGACATCAACTCTTATTTATGTTCTGGGACAATGTGTTTTTTGTGTGTGCTTTTGTGTGGATGCAAATGATTGTGTATGCAGTAGGTATGTTTGTGTTGTGTGTTTCAAAAAAACTATCTGATTTGCAAAAATATGATATTGCCATGTTTCAAATGTAGGTTATCAATGTCTTGCTTTTTATTTGAGTCATAATTGACAAATATTATTTCTGTCTTTTGCTTTATAAACTTTTCAAGAAATCCCATAGAACACCGTCATTTTGTAATCTATGCAATACATATGTTGTGCATTTTCTGTATTAAACACAATAAAGTACTCATAACCTTCATCATCTTTGTGTGTCGTTGCTTTGCCAGAGATACAAATGAACAAAAATAACTCTCCAACACAGCGCACAAGGAAAAGCTCTGCGTTAGGGAGTCCTCAGCCCCTATGGGTGCTATGATGTCATCAAGAGTGGCCTTGGCTTTGCTGCTTACACTAAGTTACATCAGGCCAGATAAAGAAACACAGATGACAGGCAAAATCTGTGTTTATCAATAGCTCCACCACCTTGCATAACTGTGCTGTGACACTGTCAATAGATTATGAAATCTTACTGTGTCAGCTATTCAATATTACAAATTGCTTGTGTGCAGTTAGAATGCATGTGTGTGTGTATGTGTGCGTGCGTGTCCATGACGTAAATATGCAAGAGGTTAATGCATATGCTCCTGTAATGTCTCCATGTATTCACTCTGCATGATTAGGAACTGTCCTTGAATTAGTAAAATGGAACTGCAACCCCCAACTCTGCAGCATCTACACATAGACGCTTATATTCCACCACACACACACGCACACGCACACACACATACACACAAACACACACACGCACACACACAAACACACACACACATTTCCCCCTATATGCGAACAAACAATCGGAAATATCTCCTATTAAGATTAAAATGAAGATATAACTGTACACAGGCATAATAAAGAAAAACATTTCACCTCTACTGTTAATTCCTTGTTCATTAGAGAAAGAACAGAATATCACCGCTCGGTAAGAATGCTTTTGTGTGTGGCATGTGTGTGAGATAGCCAGTGTGATGTCATTACGTTAATGGTCTTTCACTGGGGCTAGTCATTAAATGAGGATATTAAAGCAGTAGGCTGTTTTTATATCCATGGAGGGGTGATATGTGGGGGTCACAGTTGCTTGAAGTCATCACTCATGTGCCATGGGAGGACACACAAATACACTCAGGGACACAATCACACATACAAATGAGCAAAATATGCATGTGAGGGGTCACTCAGCTCTCTTCAGGAGAAATGTGACTATTTGTCTCCCTCTCTTTTTCAGAAACATGCTCAATAACACTGGCAAAGCCCTCACTTGGCCCTCGTTTGAGTTGTTTTTTATGCATATGTACCCTCTCTCAAGCCAGATTGATCCTGATATGTATGAGCTGGGCTTCACGTGGATATTATTATTATCATTATTGTTATTATGCATTTCGGGGGAGGGAAATAATATTAGTCCATGCTGAGGCGGTGCAGAAGCAAGGGTTATCACTACTGCAATCACCAGATTGGTCTGATTTATGATTTATGCAGACCGCATAACGCCTAAGATAGCGCCGCTGGAGCAGCAGGATTGTAAACAATTGTTTTATCCAATTGATTAATCAAGACTAGTCATATATGTGAGTGTCTCATTTGTATATATGTGCTTAGATTGCAAAGGGAAATGTGTGTTTATCATGTGTCTGTATCAATATGGGCAAGCGGGGGGTGGGGGTGGGCGTCGGTGCTCAGAAAACTGACTTGGTGATGCGAATTGTCTGGCAAAGAGCGGGGATTGATAGATTAAGAAAACAGCCATGAAAAGGGAGGCAGACGGTTGTATGAAAGAGGAAATGAATAGAAATTAGATTTGGTCCTGACATATTACATTTTTAATGTATATGCAATAGCCATGTAGAACTTGGCTTTAAATTGTATTTGAAAACCATATAAGAAATGCATCAACAAAATTCACGTTACAAAAAAGGTTTGAACTTATTTGCTACAATGTGTGTTGTTACTTCTAGACAATGGTCATTAAGGTCATATATCAGTAATCAAACGAAATATATGAAGTATTCATAGGAATCATAAATGGTGCCAAACATGCAGGAAAATATGCCAGTCAGCATTCATTAACCCCCCTGAGACGTGCGGGGTTTCGATCCGACTACAAGACCTTCAATTTGTTATATAATTTATAGGATCTGCGTCCAGCCTTTGTTCTTCTTCATTTATTGTCTTTTGGGATACAATATTTCAAAACAATGTAGTTTGCGCTATGGCTTCTGTGGTCACTAGGTAAAGTGGTACAGATCTGAGAAACGTGTGATTTTTGATTGGGCAGTTCTGGGCAGATCGTTTTCGGAAATCAGTTCGACCAGATGTGTTTTTGCTGAGACCGTCTTTGCATGTTAGTCTTCAGTCCCGAAATTTCAAAAAATTATTCTAAATATCGACATCTTTGGGACACAGATGTGACGGTGAGGCTTTGGTTGTGGTTGGGGTCTGAGAGGAAGTTCTGCCGGAGAGACCAAACTAAGGGCAACAACTACCCTCTGACCTCCAGTCACAGCATGGCCACGGTGGAGAACTCTAAAGAAACCAGTGTATTCTAACAATAAGAAGCATTTTTCACTCTTAATTAGTGACCTGTACATTGGTATTCACATTTGTGAAGTTTGATACAGTATCTTTACATACTTGCTTTCAACAGCCTAGTGTACACAGCCTAGTGTTGACTATAGTTTGCCAGTGTTATAACAATGTATTATTTCGCTTTCTTTTATTTAATTTCTCTGGTAAGTCTCTGGCTAATGTGTTTCCTTGGGTACGATGCAGATATGGCTTAATGACACCTGAGGTGTATCAATAAAGTATTGTACCAATTCATACATGCGAGTACTGTGCAAAAATTAACGTTTTTTTAATGGTGCTCTTAAACAAGAAAAGGAAAGCTTTCGTTATAAAAACTAAACAGAGAAAGCCAGCATGGGCTTAAGGTCAGTCAAAACTGCAAAACACATTTCTCTGCTCTTCCGTCTGGTCAGAAAAAATCCCATCAAGAACTCCAAAATAAAGTATTTTTACACACTGGAAATCAGATGCATGAAGGACCGTAACATTGTAAAGTTAACATCTTTTACAGGACTTAAGTGTTAAATTAGTGCCTGTGTTGTTTTGTTTGAAGACAGTAATACGTTTTAAAAGTAAGAATTAGGTTTAGACTGTCGCAGTTTTTCTTCAACCACTCAGCACAACAACAATGAATTATGGACAAATGAACAAAGTACTACAGACTAACTCCTGAAAATAAGTCAGATGCAATAAAATGCCTTTGCTTTGGGGTAACAATATATTTCATGTGGGTTTCCACAACAACAGCAATAACTGAAGAGTGACAAAAATGATGGCAGGGAGCGAGCCGTTTTCTATATGACAGGATCAGCGTAGTAAAGGCTGCTTACCTTGATGATGTGTTGGGAGTAAGACAACGGCAGTCACTTCATCTAAGCAGCTCACTGTGGCGCTCTGCAATATTTAAACCAGATCAGTAACAATAGAGCATAACATCTTATCCAAATCATTTGTATCTATGCCATTGCTAACCTAAAGGCTAAGCCCATACAGGTCATAAAGGCTGCACTTCCTTTTGGCCTCTTCATATTAGATTACACTACATTATACAATATAATTGGTGGGGTTCCCCAGTGAAAGGTTTCAATGTGAAACAATAGAAGCTGAACTTCATTCCAGGTCCAAGTCGCCTGACTGTAGAGATCAGTTTGCCGTACTAAATTCTTTTAACCAATTTGAAGGTAAACAATCATCAGTTTCTCAAAGAGCTTTTGATGGCTGGAGTTTGGTTTTACAATTTACTGCCATCTTGTCAGTTTATTGAGACACAAAATCTACAACAGTGCACATTTTTAACCATTGCATTCCCAGGACCAAGTCACAGACATCATGAGTGAAGCCGTATACACAGACAGATACTGACGCCACAGAGTTGCACTATCCCTATGTACCACTGGTAGCGTAGACACAACAAAGTGGCACTGTGCAGACGTCAGCACAGCATAACGTTGGCTCAACAATTATATTGTCTTTTTTTCACTTTGTGCGCATAAAATGTATTTTCATTTAAAGATGTATTTCACAAAAATACAGGAAGACTGTTTTTAGTTGAGTTTGTGTCCCAATAAATCCGAGGGTAACATTATGCAGCATGTTGGAAACACAGCAAGGAGGTGGCACAAAGGCAATGAGCAAGAGCAAATATATGCCACATGTATGCATGTCCACTTTGTCATATGGATTGAAATTTGGTGACAGAAGTTAAAACTCAGTTATACCCAAGTGATTGCATTGCAATACATCACTGTGGTTGCATGGGTCCTTGAGAAAACTGACCACACATCAAGACAATCCAACCTATAGGCAGCTTTAAGAGATTGGGACCAATTGCAGTATTGCTGAAGCAGAGCTGAAGGGAAGTGGCCCTGTAGCTGGCCGGGGCCAAGCTGAAGGAATCACTGCTGGTGATTAAAGATTCTGGAAGCAGCGCTGGTCTCTGAGGCAGAGATTATTATACATTTGGTCATTGGCAATGAGGACACTACAGGGGAGGGAAAAACAAATATTAGGGCCCCCTTCAATGCCAGGGCCAGTGTGAGCTGTTTTCCATTTTAATGCAATATGTGTGTATAAGGGAGAGAGGGGAGATGAGGTTTTTTTTCCTCTGTGTGGGCGTGTGTGTGTGTGTGCGTGCGTGTGTGTGTGTGTGTGTGTGTGTGTGTTAGATTCAGCAAACTCCGATTTACATTTCCCTTGCACGGCCTGTGAAATGTTTTCAGACGTGGACAGCGTGACTGCAATAATACATAATGCTATCACACTTTCTTACCCTCTTTCTTTCACATACTTACATGCACACTTGCAGGCCAAGACTGTTTGAGAGAATGAGGATAACGGAGTGCAGCCGTAATTACTAACCGTGTGAGAGAAATGGAAATTCACACTTAGTCTGATTCTGTGGTTAGCTTTCTAGCCACTCCTTCACTTAAGCTTATATTGACACGTTGACTTAGTGTGAAGGTCCCCTGACGTCGAACAGTTAAACACACTAAGAAGTTAGATTCCACAAGTTCATCACTAGAAAGGTCTAAGAAATTCACATGAAGGAAACAGTGTGTGTATGTGCTTGTGTGTGTGTGTGTGTGTGTGTGTGTGTGTGTGTGTGTGTGTGTGTGTGTGTGTGTGTGTGTGTGTGTGTGTGTGTGTGTGTGTGAGAATGTGAAATTACCATTCTGTTTCCTTCTGGCAATTGAAATGTGATGATTGTTAAGATATTTTACTTGATTGGCAATCAGAATATACTTGTTAATAAATACTTTTTATGAACTAAAACGTTTTTAAAACAACCTCATCTGAACTTAAGCACTGTTGAAATGTATCACTTAAAGCATATTTGCTAGTCATAAAACAAACAGTGTTTATGTTAATTAGTTTTTATTAATAACTCCTTTAATTACACACCTTCCTATAATTCTACAGAAGTTGCACTGTTGGCAGCTTGTCATGATAGTGATTACATTGGCTTTTTCCATGGTGGCTATAATATATCAAAAAAGCAATTAAAAGTGAAAATGTAATATCAGCAGCCATACACAGATTGGTCACATCACTTTTGATTTAATTGCATCCCAAGAGCAGCTGAACGCCCTGCGTGCATCTGCAGTGCATTATATGGAGGTATCTTACTGTACTTGCTATAGCGTCTCTATTTGTTGGTGCTCAGATATTTCACCGGTGGAAAGGTTGGCTATGCCCGAGGGGTTCAGATTTGCGAGGATCCATCACACAACCAAAATCACAACCATAAACGTTCCACACATTCATCCATACATTCAAAACTAACCCCGGGGCTGTGTGCCTGCATGAGCTCCGACTAAGCACTTTGTCATTTTAAGTGTAACACAGGTATTGATTCCATAGGTTTGATTCTAAATGCAATGATGTCTTCCTCCGAGAGTTGATTAAACCCTTTTGGTATTGATGCATGTGGCCTGTGTGTGTGTGTGTCTGTGTGTGTGTGTGTGTGAGGCAGAAAGTGTATGGTTGCGACAGCAGAGACAGTTTGTGTACATGCTTGCATGCGTTCACTGATAAAAGCATTACAGAAAGCCACAACGTCATAACTGTGTGATCTAGAATCACAGTCTCTCTGACTGGAGGATCTCGGCCCAGGGCCTCCAAGCTCAGTGTTTATCTCGCCTTATACGTCACATTCACTCTGCTCTGTGTTCTTTTCTACTCACTTCTTCCTTCCTAAATCAATGCCCGGCATTAGTCATAACTCCTGAAGCAGAATCTAAAACATATTGGCTCTTAAAATGACAGTCAAGTTGTTGTTGTAGTTTGAGAACCAGTACCATCCTTGGATGAGGAGACTATGTTAGCAATTAAGTTGAACTGAACAACTCACATCTTTAGAGTCTTACAACCCAGTCCCTCTTTGGCCTTTTGTTGTTTTCAATTCTTTCGCAGGGACCTGTGCTGCATGTGCTCCAGTCTGCCTCTACATCGTCATCTATAAATAAAAAGCAGGAAATGCCTCAGCAAATAGCTGCATGTAAATATTCTGTTGATAAAGTAATTGATAATCGACTAATCCTAAAAAAATAAAAAAATTACTAATGGACCACCTGTTAGCATCATTTGTTTTAATGTAAATAATAATTAAATATACAAACCCACCTTTTTCACCCGGATTTGAACACAAAGTTAGTAAACTTAAGATCATCAATATTCTATGTTTTTCCTGCAGGACCAGAATATTTCAGGGAACCATTTCATGAAAAGCTGATCCTCGTAAATCACTATGGTACAATACAAAATAAATAGGACTCCTTTTCCACTTTTCCCAGATTGCTTCCAGCTCACACAGTCTATTTCTTATTATATTAGAAATATCTAACAAGCATTTAAGTGTAAAGTAAAACATTGAGTCTAAAAATCTCTAAACACGGAAGTTATTTTCTTTCACTCTGTTATCCAAATGTAGTGTTGAATGGGAGTAGTAAAAGGAATATGTGACAAACAGAGGAGCTCTTCAAGGACAAGAAGAACTCAACTGGAACTAGTCAGTTATTCAGTGACAAAAAAAGAACAAGTTAACACAAGCACTAAACTACAAAACATCCCCAGTGTCATACTCAGTTTAGCATGCATCTTAGTGATAACAGTAATCTCTAATTCACTTTTAATATTGGGGCAGGCATAGATGTAGTGACAGACACTGAGAGAGAAACAGCCTTTAAGTGTACAGCAGACACACACACACACACACAATAACATGCACATACACTTTGCTCAGGTCCCCGGAGCTAATTAAAGGTAGGCGAGCAGAGATGTGATAACTCTGTGAATCATGTAGAATAGTTGTAATGGGTGACCTTTTTTTTCCCTTTACCCACGCGACGGGCAGAAATCTCATTTGAGAGTGAGTCATTCCAATTTGCAGCGGCAAGGCAGGTGTCAAAGTCTCAAGCAGGCAGAAAAACATCTCTTGGTGCCTTCTCCTTTGTTTGAGATCATGTGATGCCCCGTGTGAACATGCAAAGAGCTACAAAGTCGACTGAAACTGGCTATGTATTTCAGCGTCATGTCCTTCCCTCCTCCTTTGACTTAACGTAAAGAAACAAAGGGTGTTTTCTGTCTCTGTGTTTTGTATATAGAAAGGATTATGTTAGTGATCAGAGCAAACATGAGAATTATAAACACAGTCCATCTTCATTAGGCTGCAGGCCAGATATTACTGGGCTGGACAGCCTGGAATGTTTGGTCGTCCATTTAGCCGAGGGCAGGAGCAGGAGGGCTGCTGTGCAGGGCTCCAACTCCCTTTGATCCTCTGCAAGTGTGTGTGTGTGTGTGTGTGTTTGTGTGTGCGTGCGTGCGTGTGTGTGTGTGTATGTGTGTGCAATGCAATTTCACAACCCAAGTACACCAGCTGGTCCACGTTAAAGTTCCAAGGTAACCATGGCGCCCCGCGGCTGGTGGAGTGTGTGTATGTGTAGGTGTGTGTGTATATCAGAGTGTGTGTGTATGTGTGTGATAACATGTGTTATACGTTTGGATGCGCTCCTCCACCCTTTCCCCCTCCTTTGGCTTTGACTTTTAAGGAGTTTCGACACTGAGCTTTTGCCTCTATCAGGTAAACAGGATACGGGTCACTGATAAAACAATATATACACATACACAGCCTACCACCATGGGAGAGATATGTGTATTCCCCTAACCACTGAATACCTGGGGTTCGGTCGCTGAAAATAGTTTCCTATGTATCACTTTCAATTGAGATTTTTAGTATCATATAGTATAAATAGTGTTTGAGCAGCTCTGCCAAGACATATCTCTGGGGGAAACATTGATATAAGGAATATATACAAGGCTGGAGTGAGCAACCATTAATACAGCAAAGGGTCATGGATAATCAGTTTACATGATTGTATTATTTTACTATATATGGTAAGGCAGGAGAGTTTACAGTATAGTTTCTTTTTATGTAACTTGGCTGTACTGTCTCCATTATTAAAACCTATAATATTAGAGTTATTAGGAAGTTCTGGAATTTTGTGACTATGATCCTAAATGTTGTGAATTATTTAATTCCATTCCTACTATTTGTGTGTATTGCGACTGCAATGTGTAACAAGTTGTTTGTAGTTGTCTTTGGTGAATTAAAGAGATGAAACCGGCACAAGGGTAGACTTTAATACTTTTTGGAATGAAATATTTGTATAATCTTCTAGTTATTGTGCTGGCGTTCCTCATTACCTGAAAACACATTTTTGCATGAAAGCATGTGTGTCTGAGGCCTCATCCGCCATACATTACATCCACAAACTAATCTACAACAATATATATCTCATCTTTCATTGCCGTACAAAAATATTTACTTGGAAACACAAATAAATGAAAAGAGGAACAGCGACTCTGGAACAAATCAATATGTGTTTGGAAAAAAAAGGGATTTCAGAAGGTTATATAATGTTCCTGAAGTGTTGTTTGGACGTTAGTGTGATCACCACAATATTTGCCATGGTAACAATGCAGTTGGACAAGGACACATGCATTCATATTCATATATGAGAAATGTGAATATTTCCAAAGAAATACATATATACACACACACACGCACACACACACACGCACACACACACACCATATACAAACACACATTGCACATTGAAAGCACACAAAATCAAAACGTGCTCACAATAATGCAATATTTGGTTGTCTTTGCAATTGCATTTCATTCTCCCTCTATTTCTGTGATTGTCACCACTGAAGTGCTATGATTCAGATTGGAGCATCTTCTTCTTCTAAGTCGGCAAAAGTCCGCCCTGCTACTGATGACAGTCTCTGTGAACATCAGATAACCGTCTCTCTCACTGTAGACTCAACCAGGGGGTCATGAGCTCAGGAGAATCTCAAATTCACTATTCAGGTAAGAGTTGTGGTCCAACTGAAAAACAGATGATAACCAACGCCTTGTTGTTGAACTATTGACAATTTCAAGGGGAATATCTCTTTGTATTTTGACCACACAGGAGAAACTCCTGGAAATGTTACATATCGATGTGGTTAAACAAGATTGCATACTGGTAAAGAGTTATAATATTTATGTGTTTTGCAAGCATACAGCAGCTGTTGGATATGAACCTCAATAAAAACTACTTCTGCTTCATCCGAGTGTGTACTTGCAAGTATATAGAGAAAAAGATGTGTTTTCATGCATCATGCTGCTTCCTCAGGTTTACCATCAAAACAAATAAGAAACCTTGTGGTCTACCCAAAGGATGTTGTTTTCAAAGCGCAGTGTGCACAAACATGTAATACCCCTCAGTCCCTGCTTCCACTGTGACTTTCTACTTATTTTTGCCAACAGCTTCTGCTTCTGCAAAGGCCACAAGCTTCCTTCAATGATGAAAGAGCTTTTAGTACTTCTACATTTTACATTTTGATTTCAACTGTTTCACCTTTACCGCCTTTTAAAGTAGTAGTTTTAATTAGAACATGATCAAATCAGACCAATTTTACACTTTGAGATTGTCATATACATATCAATCAATGACAGAAATGATACAAAAATTGTTAACTTAACTCCTCACAGACATCCATAAAGATGTTTAATCTTGTCTTCGAAATGAAAAATCATCCTGCTATCAAGCTGTCCACTGTGGAGAGAAAAATCTAATGAAAATATAGTGCTACATATTGATAATGATATTCTGTATCTTTCTATCCCCACCTAATCAGAGGGAGAATACGGCACAGTCTCCCCTCTCTCCCGCTGTGACAGCCACAATTCATCACAGCTTTAATTTAGTCTGTTACTGGGGTGTCGATAGGACGAACACTGCCTGGCGACCCTCTATATCACACACACGCACACCCCCCCCCAACACACACACACAGGCAGCGTGTTGCATGTTCACACACGTCCATGCACAGCATGCACACTCTTTTGACCCTTATGGAGAACCGTCTATCCCCAGCAGCTCATCTTTGTTACAAGCACGTACAAGCACACAAATGTACACTGTCTCGCACACACACACACACACACACACACACACGCACACCACCTCCATAGTCCAGAAGAGCTATCTGTTGTGTGGTTGGCGGTGGCCTCTAGCTCAAGGCCCTTCTCCCTAGATGTATCATCAGTCATTTAAAGCAATTAAGCACTTCTCAATGAGAATAGCCCGCTCTTCCTTGAGCAAGACGGAGAGGAGCGATTCACAAAGCCATTTTCTACCAAATCCTATTAAAGGTGGGTAAGGGGGATGGGGACGAGGCTGACGACTTAAAATGGAGGGCTTTTATTTAAGGACTATGAGGTATTACAGGCCAGATTACTCCTGGCTTATGTTCCTAGTCTGGGAAATTACATTCCCACTTTTTTTTGGAGTGCCCAGGCTTTGGAGTCGAAGATGAGAATCACCTTAAGTCTCTCTTGTTTTTCACTTCTCCACTTCAATGGCTTGTTCTTGTTCTTTTTGTTGTGTTTTGCTAGAGACATTTCTGTTTTCCCACTTTTATTGGCACCTACTGAGCTTTTAGATGCCTCTTGGGGTGTGTTTTTAGGTGTGGGGTTTACGTCAATTCCATCCGGTTCTTTCAAGGGAAATTACTTTTTCATTCCAAGATCTAGTCTTAATTATTGAGAGCCAGGAAAAGATGTGCGTATGAATTTCATTGGATAAAACAGTTGTGCTTCAATCTCAAAATGGTTTACAATCATACACCATATAAACACAGTGATGAGTCACAATATATATCAAAACATCAACAGACGATCTTTGTTATGATCATGCTGTTCATTCACTTCGTCAATGACATGATCCTTTTGTGTCAAATTTAAGTAAACCATAACCACGCTAAAATCATAAGTCATGAACCGACTGTTTTCCGATTTCATTTTCATGCTTTCATCCAGCGGTGTTACCGAACATGCTGTAAAAATGTGTTCCATGTGTGGCTAGAATAGGTGTTGGAGTCGTATTTAATAAAGAACTGAAACAGGGCATGTTTTGCAAAAAAATGTCAGATATGCATATGAGCCTATAGTCGGTTGAAAGTGAATCCGAGGTGGAATGTTCTGGTGGAATATAGAAGGATTAAAATGTTGCATTCATTGCTATACAGTGCACTCCATAAAAGTTTGAGTTTCTCAATGTTACTTTTTTCATCTTCCCATGAAAGGATATTTCTTCTTCTCTGTAGTGAATGCAGGCCTGGTAGAGATGGTTTTGTATGTTAAACATGTGCAGTAGATAACAAGGGAATGTCATGCATGTGATGCGTGCATCATCAACACTTCAGATGGAAAAACGTCATTGCCAAATTGGTTTATTTTTTCGACCTTAGATCTGTACTGAGTATCCCAGTAGGTAATAAGCTGTGAAAAGTTGTATGTTTTTTATGAGAGTAGAAGTTCATTCCTAACCTTGTGGATAGGGCATTCTATACTTTAACACTTTTTACCATTGCAGCTTTGAAAGGTAACCGGAAAACATCCGTTGTTGTGTAGAATATTTGATTGATTTCAAGATTTGGGTCCATATCATTAGCTTTACGGAGATCACTGACATCACAGAGTTCCTGTTAAGTTATTATCCCCTCTCTAAATCAGCCACTGTACAACCAGAGGCTCCACTGTCGGCCTTTTTAACTCAGGGCACATTTACTATTGGACTAGCAGCCAAGACGGCCTGTCTTCACCTTGACAAAAGGGCAGAAAATATTCCAGACATTGAAAAAGTATTTGTGCAGGTATGTGAACACAGTACGTGTGAGACCACTGATGTAAATGGCTACAGACATACGTGTGTGCAAACTTTATGTTTGCACTGTATGTGTGTGCTTACCCTTGCCAAACTGTAAAACAGGTTTGGGGTTTATTTTTGTTATGTGAGAGCAAAGCTCAGTACTGCTGAAACAGACATCTGCAAAGAATAGACCTACTCATTTGGCGTTAATCAAACCAGCCTGACTTTATTCATGTAGCTGCAGTGATCTGCGAGCCTCTGGCAAGAGCAGAGAGAAAGAAAACACAGATGTGTGCACGTCACACAGACAAATACACACACATTTAAATAAAAGGTCAAATAGCTTTATCAATAACTGTGGAAAATGTGTTTTGTGAGGAGAAGGAGCAGTTGATCTGACAGTGGCCACCACCCTGATGAATAACCGCCGGGACAATCAATAGAAATGAGGAGTTGAGGTGGAGTGGGGGAACGTTTTGTCATCCAACGGTACACTCCAATATCTAAGCTCATCCATCAAAGGCAGCAATGGCACTCCGTCCTCCGCTTTAATTGAAAGCACACTGAAACAAGTTATTTACATGGCGGGATGGATTTGAACGGGTGCACGTCAGCTGGCAGCTTTGCTGTTGTGAGCTCGCTAAATGTTTGTTTCATCAACTGACGGTCACTCGACTGTCTCCGAGCACGGCGGACTGACTAAGTCAACGATGTGGACAGATAGTCTTGTATTAAGTCCAAAACGCAAAGTCTAGAAACAGAAAAGGCATGTTTACATTTATGATGGAATTAATTGGTGGCAATAAAAAAGCCACCTTCAAAACAACAGCAATGCTCATAATCCTGTCAAATAGATCATCATAAAATAGCAATATGTATTAAAAAAATCTGTATCATTTCAAACCCCAAAAAACTCCCCCTTGCTTAACTTCTTGTAAAGAATAAATCAACAAACCACAGTCTTGTGGTTTAAAGGCAACTAATATTCTTTTTTATTGTTCTTTAAAAAAAATGTCCTCGATTTTTTTTCTTTCTTTGGCAGCATACAGAGACTGAGTTGAGGTTGGCTGCCTTTGGTACTTAAGATGCTATAGGATTTAATTTAGTTTTAATTCACATATGGTTTAAAGGACGCCTAGCGGGAGTCTACTTTTGACTTTCAATGAGTTTTGGGTTTGTGCTTCTTTGCTGCATTACACTTTGGATGTAAGGTCTATGAATATTACATTTTGTCCCTTTCAGTATGTATCGCTTCATACAGATTATTCATTTTGGGTCATTCCAATGTCATATTAAACTTAAATCTATGTAACAGGATGGAGACCGGAAATTGTGGTTTTTCTCTGGACTTCTGTTGTCAGTAGTATGCAATCAATAGGAAATAGATGGTTTCTTCTCCTTTGGGTCCAGTCCTTAAAGTGATGTGTTTTGGTGGTTGCCTCAAATGAAAACAAACAACTCACCTTACAATTTCTGTTTAGATGTCCCAGTCTAACCAGTTGCTCCTATTTCTCATCTTAAGTAAGTTTAAAGTTGATTCATTTGCCAAAATTGGAGGGGAGATACAGTAGAGAAGCAATTTTAAAAATCCTATGCACGTCAGTATGTACAGTAGGTAGTGAAGGCAACATGTTTACAACATCTTCCCGTGATCATCTGTTTCAAAGTCATGGAAGGTCTTAAAAAAGCGAGTGATGTTGTGCTCTGTATCGTGTTTGCCCTGGGTGACCTGGTCTGAACTCCAGATGCTACTGTGTGTCACCATGTCACAACCAGAGCCAAAAAGACCAGGGGGAGGAGAGGCTGTCTGCCTGGGAGCCAGCTAACATCTGTCGAGCATATTCACATGTGTAGCAGACATACAGAGGGACTCTTCAGACCACACTGGCTGAACACTGCAGCGCAGAGATCCAGCGCCATCGAGACCGACAATGTTGGAACCGAAACAGGGACTGTTAGAGTTCCTGCAGACACAGCCAAGGCCAGGCGGGCTAAGCCAACACGTATTCACACTATGAGAAACACAATTTCCTCCCAAAAGCAGAAATGATTTTTTAAACTTTAATCTTGGTGCCATGAATATGATTTGCCAACTGGTTTATATACAATATCCAAGCAAATGACTTGTTCTTACCATTTAGTGCTGTGAACATGTTCAGTTGGTCCTGGCCCTGGCATTTTACCCATGGCCCTATTATGAGAGAGTGCCGATTGGGATAGCTTACAGAGGGGCCGGGCTTGACTATTAGCAGGGAGTCCGGGGGGAAAAATCATATTTTGACTTTTTTTTCTTTCCTTGTGTGCTTCCAAACCAATAAAATAAAGCACGGGTTGAAATATTCCACAGCGTTGGCTCTTTGGAACTTAGCATTTATAGATAAAACAGATGCTTCTGGCAAATGTAAAGGGTAAAATGTACATCTACTTCATTCCAAAAAGCTCTAAATACTCTTTCCGGTTATTGTCTGTAACCAGGCTGGGTCCCGGACAACGGAGGAGGGACTGGGAATGTACTGGGAAACCACAGTGAAGCAGGCGAGCCAAGTTCAACGGGGAGTTCAAGGCTAAATCAATGCATAGTTCCCTTTTAGTGGCGATGAGGCTCGCCAAATGAACACTCTTGCCTCCACGCAGGATCTCAGCCTGAATTAAATAGTGATTGGAAGAGTCTCCTCCATTGGTGGGTATGAATTTCACAAAAGATAATTTGACTGCTTTTCTATCCCACAAATTCATATGGTTGAATTTCCTCTGCCTGCCCCAATTCATTGTCCAACGTATTAGCAGGGTATGGCTGTGTGCCACTGTTTGTTTAAGTCCGCTGCACTCGAAGGCCTTTGCAGAGCACATGAGGAAACCTTGGCCAGCTCTTCTAAATATGTTTTTGTTGAAGTGTCCAGATAAATATTTCTCGACGACCAGAGCTCTGAAGCAGCCTTGGCTCGCACTGGCTCTGTACATGTGTTATTGCTGAAGAGGTTCAGTTATTTTAGCAGCACATTTGATAGTATGTTGACATGTATAAGGTTTTGGCCAAATCCACGTCACCATAGGCCAATAAGCATTGTTCTGGTTTGAGTGTCCTGTGGGCTTTGCAGAGTGTTTCACATGCTGTCTAGTCAGTACGGCATCATCCTTAAATTGAACAGCCATTGTCTGGACACATGCACTACTGAAACTACTGGTTTGAAAAGTGAGTGTTCACTTGTTTAAATAATTGCTTTTATGAGCGGCAAGTTGTTGTTTACATTAGGAAAAATAATATTCAGACAGTTGAAAAATGAGAACCAATGTTTTGGAGGTTATTTGCCCTCATCATTGAAACACATCTGGCCGGCCTGAGGGTTTGTGGGGTAAATGAGCCTTGACAATTATTTTCATAAAAAGCAATAAAGACCAGTAATTATAAAAATGCCAATACAAATTCATCTCTCAAAAATCTATAAAGCTATTAAGTCTGTAATTAAAAAGATGAGCAGCTAAGTCTGAGAAAATTGCATTTTCCTGCACAAGCGACTGTGAAGCCCCATCTCATGTTTGTTTAGCAAATTCTTCAACAAAAACATTAACTTTGAAATATTAATCCGATCTGTGGTATTGATAAGAATCTCCCATTAAAAAAGCAGAGGCCTGTACTTCATACACATACGCTTCATTAGCTACACCTCGGCTGAAGATCCAAAGGGTCATTAAGCCTCCATCTTGACAATTACACATACACGCACAGACACGCACACCCACACACACACACACACACACACACACACACACACACACAAACACAGTCAGATAAAGTGGCCACTGTATCTTGCTGCAACCTGCTAAAATGTGTAAAAGTAGTCCTTTCCCAATATAAATGATTCCCTAATGACCAAAAAGAAATTAGCACTGAATTACATTTTAAAGAACCAATCAGTTTGAAGAAGTTACAGGTTTATTCATATATACACATTTTGCATCAAATAATCTATAAATATGGATACAAATAGCAATGCCTATCATAACTACATTACTACAACTATCAGGGTTTGTCGAGCTGCTGTAATGTTGTTTGTCAATAAGTGATAAACTGGTCGACCTCAAGCTACTCTGTGTTATTGTCTCAGTGATTACTTACAAGAATGCCATGTTCCCTGTTCAATAAACAGTACATCATAATGAATTGGCTTCACTGGAGGTAAAATAATACTTACAAGGCCAGATTTGAATTATACATGTTTACTTCTCGTTTTTCCAGGACTCAGAAGCATTCCAATGTTCACCACTCATCTCAGAGCACCGACCGTCTTGTTTGCAAGGAGTGTGTGTTTGTGTGGATGTACGTCTCACTCTCCACCTAATGTTTTGATCTGGTGTGTGTGTTCACAGTGGACATTAGGCCATCTCTCAAACCAGTAATGGGCTTTGATTCCCCAGGGTTGCAGTGAGATGGCCACTTCTTACATTAGCCAGTCAGGTATGACAGCGCCACGGCTTGCTTTCCCCATGGCTAGCCTGGATAAATAATATATGAAAGTGGTATTTCAGTCCTCCAAATCATCCGCAGGGTCAAGACTCTCTTCTCGCAGTGACCTTTGTAAGATGCGCCGAAGCGCAGCGAGATGCTAAAGGTTAGCGTCTCGGACAAGACAATCGTGCATTCGGCCTGCAAGCGCAAGTAGTTTATAAACATCCACAATATCCACCCCCGAGTTGTTGGTGAGGATCTTCTTTTCCCGCTCCCAGTCTCTTCCCTCCACCTATGTAGTGGAATGGGGAGACATACGAGGAGGAAAAGTTAGCATTCTCACAGAGCATACATCTTCTGCTAAGCTGGCATTTTGTATTGATTTTTCCTGAAGCCTGTGATTTTGAAAGCTTGTAACAGAAGATGAGGTAAATATCATTTTATTTGCTCAAATGGTTTCAGATTGGATTGGATTGAGGTGAAAGTGGGGGAGACAACCAAATCTAGATGCGAAAGCAGCAATTTCACATAATTGTCTTCAGACCTGATGCCAGAATATATTACCGTTGTTCCAAAACTGTCAAGCAAAAGACCCAGAAATGGACTGTAGTAAGTGAAGGCACTTATTCCTCAAGTCTTTGACATGTTTTACTCCGCTGACAATTTTTCACTGTGATGCGGTTGCATTTATCCTTGTGTGAAGAGCTCTCTTACTTCAGCTTAAAGTATCAGTTACTCCAATGCAAATTACATCCTTGACACTCACAAAGACCATATCCCTCCTGGGCTGCAGTGGACAGTGAAGGCACAATGTCAATACAACTTTAGACGTCGGATTAGTGTCATCTAGACGGAAACATACATAACAACTCCCACAGCCTCAGCTCTCCACTGCATTTACATTTATTCTTAATTTAAAAAATCATCCATTGACTCTCTGAGCAAGCTAGGTTGCAGATGAGTTAGTAACAACTATATAACGCCATCCCAGATAGCCATTCAGGTAGATTTTTCTATTTACCCTGAAAGGTGAAGTTAATATTCTTTAGCTCACTGTAGCCAGAGGAGAATGGAAGAGATTAGTGTTTTGGTCAGAGTGATATATGCATAAGCATAAGCTACATGCCAAGACCCAACTACATGCACTAATACCGCTATTCTCTACAAAGCAGCTGCCATTGGACTGTTGGCTCACAATGTATTTATGTTAGTGTATTGTAAAGATACATCATTTGTCATGCTGTTTATTGTTTGAACTTGTCTATTGTGTTGTAGATGCCAATTACTTGAATGAATACCTTTCATCCAATAAAACAAGTGGAAAAGTTATGCGTTCTTTCTGCCTGTTGGCATATTGCCTAACAGTAGTACACATCTGTGCCAGAGTTTTCCTTTTCTGTTTGTCATCATCCATCCTTCCTTCCTTCCGTTCATCTATCCATCAATCAACTGGGCTACTTAAGCCAGAAACTCATCAGAACAAAGCAATCAGCCTTGTCCGTCAGTCCTCTTCTCATTGGAGGCACATACAAAACACAGAGAGTGAACACTGTGTGTGTGTGTGTGTGTGTGTGTGTGTGTGTGTGTGTGTGTGTGTGTGTGTGTGTGTGTGAGTGCATTGCATGTGTGAGTGCTTATTAGCCGAGGTCAGCTAATTATTTGGCCAGGCTAATGAAGGTCAGTGTGCTTGTCTGTCTCCATGCTCATGGCCGGTACCTGATTGAGATAAGTACTCCTCTTCAACCTTCCTGTCATCTGTCATCCTGATTAAGAGGTCGTATGGAATTAACCGCACACCTTTCCATAACATATATAAATATATATATATGAACACCGAATGGATTTTACCACAAAATGTCCAGTTTCCAACAGTTAGGCATTCTTTCCTGTCATTCATGAAATGACGTACATTGTCATCAACGTTCAATAGACAGATCTAAAATGGATGGTCTGCAATTATCTATAATGGAAAAAAAGTCTGATGCCAAAGGTATTGCTCATATATATACAGGTTTGTCACAATAGACAATGTGTTCACAGAATGGTGCTATTATCATGATTGATGGCCCAAACCAAATTAGGTAGATATGATAATAACAGTTAAATTACACATCCACTTACCTGGATGCTTAATGAACTGAAAGTGAGGATGTCTATTATTCTTGTACCGTGCATGATTAGCACTCTGTATGAAAATGCCGAGGCTGCCTTAGCTGTCGCTCACTCCAAATCACATGCAGGACTATTGTGAGTGTGAGCACTGGGTTATTGTAACAGGAACTCAAGATCTTGACTCTGTCGGTGACAGATATTCAGACAAGGACAATTGTATTTGAAAGGTTTGACTATTATTCATCATGTAGAAAAAAAAACTTCTTCAAAATTGGGAAATGACATGTAGCTACATTCTCACTCGGTACTATATTTTTATAAGCTGCACAATTTTGTGAATTATGTGTGTTTTGAGATGAGACACACATTTAGTCATACATCTGTGAAAACAACATGTCGATAAACAACATGTGGATGCAGAGATCTTTGACTGAGCTCTGATCACACATCAGCTCAAAGTGTGACTGATGGTGAAGTATGTTGCATTCATATTCTGTACTGGAAAGCCATGATAACGTTTGCATTTGATGTTACCTTGTAACCGTGTAACTTCTTTTGTTTTCTGCACTGTCCATACCTGGTATAACTGTACAATACACTATATTTTAAAAACTGTGTTTATTGTTATTCCTTTTATATTCAAGTGGTTTTCCAAATTGAAAAATGGTAGCCAAATAGAATTTCGAATTTACAAGGTCAGTATAACAATTATCTGGTTTTCTAATAATAAATTGCTCCAACAATGTCTCCTCCATCGGTCCTCGTCCTTCTCTGGCTACCTCGGCAAGCCCCCGTTCCTAGGCCCCAGCATCTCTAACAAGCAGCGGATACAGCGCTGGATTACTGTAGGCGTTAAATCAATAGCTGCTGGTCTCTCAGGCACAGCTATAGATTATGAATCAGTGTTGGTGAGCAGAGCGCCATGGTGGCAAAAGAGAGTAGGGAGACATGGAGAAGTGAGAGAGTGAGAAAGGAGAAGGGAAAATACTGATTGGTTGCATAAAAATTACGCACAAAGTTTCAAATTATATTAATGGCTTTGAATAGCAATTGTAAATTGGCGAAGGTATGATAATTTCACTATTAAATCTGGATTCAAATGTTTTAGCCATTTACATGTTTACCATTCAAATATATAATTAAACTGTATGTATTGATCCGTCAGTGTGTCCCTGTAGACACAATCACATAAATACAATTGAGGCATAATGTAAGACAAATCAGGAATTTGACTTTGAATGATGGTGTAATTGAAAGTAAACTCAACATTTTAAGTAAAACTAATTGATTTAACCACCGACACATGTATCTTCATAACATTTACATATTGAATAGGCTTTTTCCTTTTTGTAGCATCTTCTAGCGTGGCAAAAATAATTTGAAATTTCACACGGAAATATGGGCAAAGGGAAGTTTTTAGCAGAGCCCTGCAAATATCTATATAACGGATCTATGGCAACAAAGCCCATTAACCTGTGTTGAACCTTTGGTAATCTCTGCAGTGAGCTCCACTGTTTCCAGCCTTCAGTTTAATTCAAGGCCCTCTGAGTCCTGTTTACAGATGGTATCTAAGTGGCTTGATTCAACTGCCAATGAATATTGGCATGTGTCTACACCCCATAGACCCTGCTATTAGGGGTGGAGACCACAGGGTTAGCCAAACACAAACTGAACATGACATCTCCCTCGCCTCTGCAAGTCCAACACACGTCGGGAGGCACGCGCATACACACACCTGCAGGTCCAAAGTCATGCATGTAAAAAAAGTGAATAGAGCACCCAGTCTTTTATGCATAACCTAGATCCTCACAAATATACAAGCACATATTAGAGCTTAAAAAAAGAAGATAATATAAGCACGTGTGCCCACACGCAAACACATGCAAACAAACACCACACACACACACTCTACAACCGAGAAGGCGGGTTGCTAGACCCATACTGCCCCCTGGCTCGCCTCGCCTCTCTCTGTTTGTCGAGAAGCACAGACGCCTGAGGAATAACTTGTCTCCCACCACAGATTCAGGGTCAGATTACCCTGGACCAGCTCCCTAACCTTAACCATTAGGAGGATAAGAACATATCTGTTCTAGGATCAGTGGCTGGGGGGCTGGAGATGATATTAAGGAGCTGTCAGAGGTGACTGAGTTCAGGGTCAGGCCCTGGGGAACCATAAGGTGGGGATAGGGTCCACCCAGGCTACCGTACAGAGACCGAGTGAGGAAGAGAGCGCTGCGTACGCCATTTACCATCAACGCAAACTAATTACATTTCAAAATCTAACCTAGCTAATGCTTTTATATTGGCTTCAGAAGAAAGGAACACTTTCGGAGCCAAATGGTAATGATAAGTTAGTTAAGGTATTAAAGTCATTACAATATTAATAATTACCCACAATTTAACGACTGTAATTACACCTCAAGATGTTTAAATAGCTTAGGTAAAGTATGACATTTTAATGCAAAGGAATTATAAAGCACGCTGGGTTGATAAGTGTTCACTTTATGGATAATTGTAGAGCAGACATGATGTTAACTGTTGGTAGCAGAGTCTAGTCGTCACGAGCCGCCAGCTGCGTCTGAATGACGCTCGTATGTGGCTGTTGCTCTCGTCTGGAGCTGTCAAGGTCAGCGGGAACACACATGCATACATGCTCACACAAACAAGCACACACACACACACCCTCCAAGATATCCCAAAACATAATAACACACATATACATTCACACACATACACGAGGTACCAGAATGATTTATCTGTCAATCAATGCTCCCATTTCCTGTGGTGAGCCCTCCTCTTTTCCCTGTAAGGTTCTTGTGAACAGAAATGAGAGCTTGAACGAGAGAAGACTGGTGTGTGAGTGTGTGTCTGTGTGTCTGTGTGAGTGTGTGTCTGTGTGTCTGTGTGAGTGTGTGTCTGTGTGTCTGTGTATGTGTGTCAGTGTGTCTGTGTGAGTGTGTGTCTGTGTGTCTGTGTGTCTGTGTGTCTGTGTGTGTGCGTTACCTATCCATCTTATGTGTGTTTCCTTTGTGCAACTAGAGCTTATTGCCAACATGTTGCGTACCATACAACTGTGGCAGTGTGGAAATGCAGAACATTACGTCACGGTATCCAATCTCCATGATCTATATCTCCCCAATACACCACAGTGATATTCATGGTATGTCCGTTTCACTGCATGCTGGTGCGGTGATGGCAGCTGGGAGAGAGCTGGCTGTGGAAGGATGACCTGACTAGTAAAGCCAGTGTAGGTTGAATTGGAGTCACACAAGATTCACAAAGCACAATACGTGATGTTGCAGACAGACATACGCACGCTGCACTTGTGGCGAGGCCGAATGTCATGCTGGGTTTGAATGGCTTGTTGAATGCAATTCTTCCATAGCAGTGACGGTCGATGTAAGCATAACACCTGTGCAGCTGTGTCGTCATTAAAGGCACATCACAATTATGTGGGGAAAAAACGACAAAAATAAATGTACATTTTAGCATATTTGTATATCTGATTTGATTTTTCTCCTAGCTATAATGCAAATTGACTGATGAGATGACCACAAATATTTTTTTTCCATTTTGTTTACTGTATTAAACTATCCAATTAATAATTTCCATAAACATGAGTTTGTTCATTTCTCTTTAAGATGATACTTAGTTTGATAATTAACTATCACGGTTGACATTTTTTCCAATTTATATTCCGTCATTAGCCGAGCATAATAACATTCTAAGTCAATATCATTATATTTGTAGCATTTAGATTTAATGGTGGCTGCACAGGCATTTACATGTAATTAAATGGTGCATTGAGAATGTACTTTTCAATTTCATTCATTGTTTCATTCAAATGGTTATTTGGACTTGCTAACTAACACCGCATATGATACAATGGTAGTCATTTCATAGTATTAAAGTCTCTTTGGTTATTTATTTTATGAGTCTGGTTTTAATGTTACAGCACATTAATTTAGAGTTTCATCTTACATATGTCTTCCGCGATGTTAATTTTCTGTTACTACTATTACAATGACTGCTACTGCGTGCAAAGAAAGAGACTTCTGATATGAATCACAGTAATATAACCTAACGTTTCATGTGTAATCCATCCTATTTCTTGTGACCGTCTTTCCCAAGGTGCTGTAAGAACACGGTGTTCAGTGATCGCCCGTATCACGACCATCTCTAACTAATCACCTCGACTCTCACTTCCTCATGCTCCCCCGTTTATTCCTCCACTTTCACTCGTTCTCCCCATCACTTTATCGTCTCAACCGCCCACTGCCTTGCCAGCGCTAATTGCACACGACCAGTCCGGTTGAGGATGGAAAAGTTGGAAAATCAGGAAAAAAGCCATTAGTTCTTTATTGGGGGAGGTGAAAGAGTTAGCCTTATTCCACAGGATCTAATACGTGTCCATCACATTGGGAAAATTGGATTCTTGAATAAGGAAATCCCATGAGGGAGGGGATAGGGTGTCCATCTGGATCAGCAGAAGACACTTCGTCTTCATCCTCTTCTATTCCACTCCTTCGTCTGCCTCTCTCTCCACTGAGGCGCTGAGCATGGCGAGGTTCTGTTCTCACTTTAGGGAACCAATCGGGCCATAATAAGTATTGACTAAGCTATTAGCCAACATTACCCAGGCACTGGAAGAGACTGTGTTTAGAAACAGCACCTCAGGAGTCTGTCACATCGGGTCTCACGCACACACACCGTTTTAAGAAGCTGATTGGGAGTGCTGCCGGGTTAGTTAGTCAGTTAGTTAGGCAACTAAACTACTATTCTCTTATCCATTTCCCTCGGTGTTCCTCTGCCCATCTTCTAAGTCGCTATCTAGCCTTGTAACTTAACTCCAATCAAGTGAGGACACCATCCAGGATACACAGTGCTCCAATGAGATAGATGGGTGTGAGTACAGCACACAAACACACACAAACACACACACACACACACAAATGTAAGGAATCAGATAAAAGAGACTTGATTACAAAGGACAAGGTCATATTGAGGGGTGACAAAGGTTGGAGCCAAGCTATCAGAGTCAAGCGTCACGCAAACACCTACAAGTATGGACACACACGCACACACACACACACACACACACACACACAATCATGGTTTGAACTAGGCGTAGAAAAGAGAGGTGATCGGGGATCTTTTGAATTAGGAAGAACAGATTAGCATCCGGTCACAGTGCTTTTAATGTGTGTCTGTGAGGTGGAAAGAACCGTTTATTGCGCGACTTTAATCACTTGACTGCGATACACTTCACTTCAGAAACAGAAAAATACAATGAGAGACGGACACGCATTGGATTTAGTTGCCACCTAAACTCAACACCACCATGTTTTGAATATCTTTTCGAAGAAGTCGCCTGATTGAGTGATTTCCAATACACTGTCGGGACAAATTACCTCCACTTAATAAGATCCTTGGTGGAAGCAGAGGACGGCCTCTCGGAGAGGGGGAGAGGAAACGACAAGTATTAATTTGGGATTTTTCACAAACTGACACTCTGGTCTCCATCCTCAGACCCTGGGGCTGTGCCACTTCTCACCCAAACTCACACTCACACACACTCACACACACACACACACACACACACACCTTAGTATCTCTCTGTCGCTCCCTCGCATCCCTCCATTCCTCCCTCCTCCTTCCTCCTGATCATGGAAGAAATTCAGTGGCGTAGCAATTACCTAAGTCTTTTATCAGTCATTTCAAAAGAGGAAAATTAGAGCAATTGTGTCGGGATGGTCATATGGGCAGAAATTGCACACTTATTGGGTGCACTTACGCCTGTGACTCCACTGCCGGCACTGATGGAGCCCATTGTTAAGGGATGGTGCCATCGAAGCCACTGATTGGGCCTTTTCCCCCCACAACCCCACCCATGCCAACCCTCTCACCCCTCAAAAGCCCCCACCCTAATATCCCAACAAGCTTTTGTCTTGACTCTACAAACCCCCCTCTTTAATTGAATATAAATTACAGCAGTGCTTTGGTTTAGCCGGCTATCACCGAAGTAAAATCCAAACCACTGTCTTCTTTCATTCACAGATAATTAATTTGACCCCGCTCCACTTGTCTTCTCTGGACCCCCTCCTCCTCCTTATTCACATCCTGTGCAGGTCCTCTTCATCCTCTGCACTTTAGGATGGTGATGATTTTCGTTGTATTTTGTTAATACTTCATTTTCTTCACGGTGTATCAAGTGGGAATAATGTACAATACAACAATGTGGTTGTTATTTGTAATAGTTTGTTCCTTTCAATAAGAGCTCATTTAGCTGAAGTGAAATGCCATCATCAAACTACAGTAAGAAATTGCACACATTTCTCATTTTATAAATTTGATATTAAGGGCAAGAAGCACAAGTTAAGAAAACTACTGCTTAAGGACAAATTACAAAATATGTGTATGCTTTCCAGATTCAGATAATGAGAAGATATTTGTAAATGAGTTCACAATATCAGCAAGTCCGATGATGTGAACCTCTTCTGAGGATGTTTATTAAGACGTTAGACTTTGAATGTCCGATCTCTCTGCAAAATGTCACCCGAATCTAGATCTGCGAGCCAAAATCGACGGTATATGCTGTTGAAGTTCTACCCAAGTGAACACAGGATCCACTGGTTCACCAGTGAATGTGAAACCCTTCTGCCCCTCCACGACCCCTGAAGATGATAGGCCACTCAGCTAACGAGTGAAGCCTCCATCTAATAGTAACACTGTCTGCTCGCAGGGATCTTTCCCTAAATGCTAACTAGATTCAGGCAGTGAATCCTAGCAGTAAATGCTAAGTCTATGGCTTAATCGTCGACTCTAGCCCCTTCGCACCACAGGGAGCTGCCAGGCCTCTCTATTCCCACTCCACTGGCCACACATCTCCACTCAATCTGTCTTAGCATATTGATTTCCCAGCTGTCTCGTTGGTTCCTAACATAATTATGGCTGGCTGTGCTAGGGGCACAGGCGCAGGGCTAATACATTTACACCAGGCCCCATCAGCACAGGCTTATATTCATGTCATTGGGAGAAGCAGGAGATTGGTTGCCCCTAAGAGGCAAGATATACTAAGAGAATTTGGGGGGCTTTGCTCTAATGAAAAAGGGAATTAGCTGGCCCGACCTCCGTCACATTGCAAGATCAATAGCGGTGTCCATGAAAATATTCGGTGGAAAATATAATGAAGAGTAAAACGACACATCTGTTAATAAAGATGTGTGATTATGTCATGTTTATTCATGCTATTATTTAACTTCATGTGAACCTCTGACCAAGGCTTGCTGCTGTGCATGAGGCTCACTTTGGACATTTTAAAATATGCTTACAGAAATACAAATATGTTTTATTTAACTGTGTGACGGTTCGGTCGGTTTACAGAGCAAATATCTTATAACCTCCTAGGTTTTTTTCTTTTTCTTTTTTATGATTATAATTGTTTATTCCACACATAGGATATGGCGAGAAGAAGAAAGAAGAAAAAAAACATAAGGAAGGGGAGAGAAAAGAAGGTCACAGTCTATCTATTTCGATGTGCCTAATTGTTGTCAGAAGCTGACCTAAAACGCAGAGACAGTATTTTTCAAAGTCAAAGATGAGGTAAAGGAGGGCTGGGCAATTCATCACGCTATCTGCCTTCCTCCTGCGCCCACCGCCTGGGACCTGTGAAGGTCTGCTAGTTATTTAATTGCATGGATCACGCCCTTAATGGCAAAGTCCAGCCCCATAAATTAAACATATGCTCGATTAGGATGACTGGCTTAAGAAGCAGTTCTAGGTATGATACAGACATGATCGTTAGAGTAAAACTGGGGTGGAAAAAGTTGGCCGTCAACCCCTTACAGGTTGTTGGAACACATAGAGATACATACAAATATGGATCATGCTGCGCTTAAGAACTCATTTTATTTCACAATGTTCAAACAGATTGCAGTTGGCTAAAGTGCACTCATGAATCAAACTTCAACACTTGTACAATCAGTGGCTCTGTTGCGTGAACAAAAGGAGTCCAATTACTGTTCAGAATTATCCAAATGAATATTTAGAAATAATAAGCCGCCTTTATATCATTTATGACATGCAAGCTGTTATTGTAATCAAAGGGACATCAATTATACTTGACTACATCTGTACACGGCACTGCATCAGGACAAAGCTGTGGTGATGAATGCACATACACCAGGAGAGAGGGTCCACAGTACAGTTAGTGTGCAGCTAAATAAAAGGCCCTCCACAGTGTGCCATTGGCACTGTGCGCAGCACGGTGCACATGGCTTATACACTGGCTCTAATTGTGTTGTCCAAGGCACATTTAAATGGTTTGACAAAATGACTACTGTACTAATAGTGTATTATTAAGACCCCATTTACCATTACTCCATAGTGAAAACTGGTCTTTCAAGGTTCTTATGTTCAAACTTTACATGAGAAATCGCTGCTGAGCTGACTGCATTGTTCATGTAGTCATGAACAATGCAGTCAGCTTTTCACCCCTAATTGTGTTGTATTTTTTAAGGCGAAACTCTGTTTTTTCCCTGCCAAACTACACACACGCACACACACACAAACACACATATATATATATATGTGTGTGTATATATATATGTATGTGTATATATATATATATATATATATACATTTATTTATCAATCTTTTCTTTTTTTGTCTTGGTGGCATTTTAGACAGTCCCGAGCATTTGCTGATAGTTATTTTGGCTCCTGGCAGCGCAGACATTGACTGTCAACGGGACGTCTCCTTTCTTTTATTCATTTCTTCTTTCCTGAGAGATGCTGCTGAATGCAAGTCAGCCATTTCTCCCTGAAGGGTGGGGAGGTGGTTGGGGAGGACAGTGGTGGAAAGGGGGGGTCAGACAGGAGGGATGGTGGAAAAGGGCTGCCGGGAGGCGAGGGCAGGGTAGGGGGGTTGATAAGCCATGTTGGGAAGGTGTGGTGTGGTGGGCCGTCTCATTCTCTCTCTCTCTCTGCTGTGTGTTTAGCTGTAAAGTGTGTTTGTGTTTGAGTGTCGAGGGTTATTCAGGAGGACAGTCTCCTGACCATCAGATCAGCCTCCATTCTGACATTCCTGCACTTCCTCATCCTGACAATACAACCGCAGGCTCAATAAATGTGAGTGTGTGTGTGTGTGTGTTTTTCTGATACAACAAAAATACTTACTATATGCATAAAACATTTACTATATATCTGTGCACACAACAAAACGTGTGTCAGAGCTTGAAACTAAATCATAAGTGCTTTTGTAGCAGCCTGTGTGTGTCTGTGTGTCTGACCTCTGTATGTGTATACTCTGGTCTGTGTGGGCATAATTGGGATGTTGCATGTCAGGGGAACACCAGCAGTATTTTTCTTTTTTTTTTCGGAGCAAGCCAGCCAGTCAGAGACCATAATGGGTGTTTTTGCTTGATGAAAGCCTCAAAGCAGAGGTCCAGTGTCTGTTTTGATAAAGGGAATGTGCATTCCAGTGAGTGAACCCTGCATTGATGCTTGGATAAAACACATGATCAATAAAATAAACAGTACATCACCTCTATTAGTGACACAACACCGGGATCAAGGTATGTGGAAATGCAAGCGGAGGGGCTGTAGCTCAGCAGAGATTTTGGATTTTTATGTAGAATTAGGTGCCTTGGTGTTTTGAAACTGTGTGATTACCGAACACAAGTTAATAGGGAGCCAGGGACCGCTGCAAAATAAAGCAGCAAATAACAAGAGTGCCATGCTGCGGCTGCTAGTAATCATGACGGAAAACACATTTATATTGATAACTTAGTTTCACAATTAGATAGACGATTCAATTTGAAACAGGAAATAACATACCATGTTGACAATAACATAAATGGTCTGATTTGACAAATGTAAAAACAGAAGAAGAAAAAAATGGACGAAAGCCTTATCAACTTGGCCTTAATGCAGATACTAAAAGCCCTGAGTGTGTGGAGTTCCTCACTCAGCCAAATTGATTTTAGTTTGCTCTCTTTCTGTTTACTAGGTGTGCAGATTAATTTGCAACATGCCCGAACACATCCACGGCTAAAACTTTTTCTGAAAGCAGCGGAGATGAAATAATGACAACGATTAGATTACTATTCTTAAGGATCCATTAGTCCAAAATGACACCCAGGAAATCTCACAGTGCATTCTACTCTAATGCAATAAGGTGTCAATTCTAACACTCATGTGGAATAAGTGGGCTCCTCTCCCTCTGTTGGCTGAGGAGAACACAAATCATCATTACCATGTATTTCTTAACGCTATCTGTACTGAGAGGCATTAAGAACAGACTAATAAGTTTAGTCTTTGCAAACAGGGTGAAGCTAAAAAGGCTCCATGTTCTCACTCCTTTCCCGTCCTCTTCTCATCAGCTTTCTGGACCTGTCTGCTTGTCAGCTGTATCGGTGTGATGCTGTTATGTCTGTCCGTCCTTCATTTGTCTTCTCCTGGTCTCCTGTCTCTCAAGGCCCACATCATTGTCACATACCAAACACAAATATGAAGTGAATCCATTTTTGGACACTGGCCTACAAGCGTTTCCCTTTAGGTGACTTCACTTAATCACTTCAGAACGTGCACAGTAAAGTATAAACACTTTCTCAACTTGCAACGGCATCTAGCTTCTAGAGCGGTGCAAAGTTCAGCTGCTTGTAACTATTGTCAATAACCTCTCTACAAACCTTGTTTGCACAAACAAAACAAGTAAACAGAGCTGACCTAGGCGACACACATTCACCAAGTGCTCGGCTGCTTTAAGCCATCACTGATTTCAAGCCATCAACTATAAACTCGCAAAAGGCTGCCAAGCTAATAACATTGTCCGACTTTGCCACCAGTGGCCGGCTGGTGGGCTGTTCGTTGCCTCCCAGCTGGGAAGGGCATTAACTGCTAAAAAGGATCCTGTTGGGCTAAAGCAACTTTTCCAAACGTCATCTCATTGGATGAAAAGACAAAAAGAAGGAAAGGGAGTTTGATGGCAGTAAGGCAAAGCCATGGGGAATCTCAGACGATGATGAAAGCAAACTCTCGAAGAGCCACAAAACATCACCCCCCCCCCCCTCCATTACATCAAGGGGCAAGCAAAGAGAATTATAATAACACTGCCTTTTCTTTTTTAATTAATGAAGACTGTTATTTGGTGGGAGGCAGGGTGAGCTGTAAGGGATCGTGGATGATTGGCAAACATCAAACAAAAAATATGTGTGTGTGTGTGTGTGTGTGAGTCTCTCAGCCTGCCTGTACACATGTATGCAGGGTGTGATTGTGTGAATATGATTGTTAGGCGTCTGCGTATGCTTGTGCTGCCTGCAAGGCCAGCTTGTTGCCTTTAGTAAATATGACCATCAGTGGCAAGCGGACTTTGGAGTTTGTCTTTTTATGTGAGTGAGGCTTTGGCTTTTCTGCATAAACGATTGAAGAGGGGGAAATGAGAAGAGGGGAACATTATTCATACAACACATTATACAAGTTATGGAAACTTTGAGAACTTCCCCCATTTCCACTGAAGGTGGTTTTAATAAGGTTCCATGGGAGTTGGTGCTTCAGGGTGTTGACTAACGGTGTGTGTGTGTGTGTGTGTGTGTGTGTGTGTGTGTGTGTGTGTGTGTGTGTGTGTGTGTGCGTATGCAGGTTCATGTGTGTATATCTCATGTCGGAATGACTGTGTTCAGTGGTGGGGCGGCACGTGGTATGTATTACACATCAAAGAAAGGTCAGACTCAAACACAGAGTCGGGCTAAAGGTTAGGGCAAAGCTCTATATAGAACAGAGAGAAGGATGGGGCTTATCAAAGCTATCACTTGGAGAGAGACTGCTAGAGGTCACCAAACCCTTGACATGACGTACAGATCTAATGTCTTAGACAAGGATCAATACAACTACACATAGACAAACTAGATAGGCTTAACATCAGTGTCACCCCACAAGCCACTGAAACCAAGCACTCACTCCCTCAACTCCATGTGGGAGACGAACAAAACAAAAAAAAGAAGAAAAGGATGTGAAATTGAAAAAAAGACAAATAATCAATTAAACAAGAGCAGAGGAATGAATAAAACAAAGGTTTCTTTGGATGCAAACGAGTGGTGGGGAAAGTGTTTCTTCACAATTTTGAAAATGTGATGGGGGTTTCGTTGGCGTGCATGCTAAATCTATTCAGAAAATCAGATGGAATAATGCAGTAAATAATGCAGATCAGAGGTGTTGAGAGATCATTGCAGTGGATTAATATGCATACATTTTGAGCTTGAAGTAGATGGATGGACAGACAGACAGAAAGACAGACACGGAGTACATCCACAGATAGCTAGATGGTTGATTGATTGATTACACCTTTATTTACCCACTCTTTCTCAGGCGCTCAAAGGCTAATCAGTTGACTTTCCTTGTGCTAGTCTAGGGGCTCTACAAAAGTGAATTACCTTCACTGACGGTTAAAATGGCTACAGCCTGAAAAAAAGGAGGAGAGGCATCATCCTTCTTCCTTGTGACTTCCATTCTCCTCTTCGTTCCTGAAAGTGACAGGACGCAGTGTGTTTTTGCTTACTCATCAATATTTCAGAGCACTACACATAGAATGCTCCAGTGACTTTGAATATAGCGCCCGTGCGTACCTCTTCTCTCTTCCTTAGTGATATGACATCAAGTAATGCACAGTGAAAGTTGAAAAACCCGCGCATCAAGGTTCCCCTCCTGCTAACCTAATGAAATCTGTGAGGGAATTGCTGGAAGACATCGAATCTTTTATAAATTCAAGGAAACGTTGCGAGGAGGGCTGGTGTTGGATGGTAGTCGTTCTCGAGAGGCTAAAAGCTCAGCATTTGTCATTGAGGATCGCTAATGCATGCACTCTATACACAGAGTTGTTCATATATGCAAAGCCACAGAGTCACCCGTGCATATTGATAGTGAAATCAACCTTATTTAGATTGTCCAATATATCCATCTTTGAAATCGCTCCCACAGACAGACACTTTGAATCAAAAACACCATCTTAAGAGAGTTAAGTAGGAGGATTCACTTCGACGCTGCTGTCACGGTTTGCACGAGGATTGAAATTCATCGAAAAGAAAATATGTAAGGGCCGCATTTGTGAAAATTGTTTTGTGCCTGTGCATGTTTTTCAAGCGCACTTGAATGCAAACGCCAGTCTGACCATGTGTGTGTGTGTATGTATTTGTGTGTGTGTCCACAAGCGTGTGCATGTGTGCTCTTGTGTGTGTCATTTGAAGCATGGAGTCCATTTATCAAGGACAAAAGGGCCCCAAAGTGTCAGAGACTAATGGACGTGGCCCCATCCACTCGTTGTGATCATCTTCAGAAATTAATTAGAAATAACGAATAGACGATCTTTTTTCACTCCACTCTCATTTATTACAATGGTAATTGCTCTTCCCTCATTGTAGGTTAAGTCTTTAAACACTGTCTTACATCAAGACATGCTCATCCTTGCCATCTATAATTCATGATATACTTTGCACCAAGCAAAGCTGTTAAATATTTAGTGAATCATTGCCTTAAACTTAATCACCCTCTGATAAATGCACATGTTTTTCCCCTCTTGCTTTATGCTCCCCAATCAAGAGGATACACTCTACTAACTAGTTGTATAATCTATTTTTAATTTCTCCATCAGAAATTAACATAACACGACTGAGCATAATGTATTAATTACAGTACATTGTAAAGTGCGACATTATGTTTCTGTGAAACAAGCTATTATCATTGTACTTCATGAAGTATTAAATCTAATCCATAATTAAAGAATGCTAAAACATTCATTTACTAGACTTGCTGCTAATGTCTTTCCCCCGTCAAATTCAATTTTCCCACAACTGCTAACTCGGACCAACTCGGAAGGGTTTTCACTAATTCCTTTCCGAGTTGTTTAAGTATTATGTTTCAAACAAAAATATAATTCTTGAATATCAGATGTTAATTGTAAGAATGGAGATTGTATTTTGTACATTCGTAAACTGAAGGTCTTTGTGTGTTTGACAGTTGGTCGGACAAAGACTTTGAAGAAGCCCCTTTGAGACTGGACTTTTGGGCATTTGTTAGACGTTTTTTAGACCAAACAATGAACTAATTAAAAGAAAGTGGAATGAAAAGTTATCCCAAGTTTTTTTTACCCCTGGAACTGATACATCGTAGGACTCTAAAACCTGTATTTGTACAATGGTAACTTCCTTTTTCTGTGGAGAGCCCTTCTACACAATGTTATCACACATTTGTTGTATGGCGATCTGCACTGTGCTTGGCTCTTAAAATGAGACTTCCTAAACCCAAGTTGATTATTACTATTTCATTAAATTGTTTATAAAATACCTAATTCAAGGCTTAATTAGTGAATTGTAAAATATCCGGAATGTTAAAATATTATCCAGCTCTTGAGTGTAATGATATTTTGGGTAATAGTTCACTGGCACATCCCCTTTACAACTTGCCTGCCTCTGAGTGGAAGAACACTGAAACAAAACTCACTTTTGGATGTATGAGCAGCTTCGCTGTCGTGCGGCTACATTTCTCACTTCCTATTTCCACTTCCTGATTTACATCCTGACTGCCTGTCATTGGTGGCAGAGATAATAGGCAGGTACTATAAACACTCTTTTACATTATCATAAAATCACAGCTGTAAATACATACACACTCTTTCAACCCTGCCTCCCTTCTCTCAAAAGACAAGAAGGCATCTTTAGATTCTAAACACCTTTCTCTCTTCTTGTCTTTCCTCCCTCCTTTTGCTACTCTCTTTCTCTCTCTCTGAAGCACTCCATCTTCCTGATGTTTAATTCAACATGCTTTTCCATCATCTTTCCACCTCTCTCCGCGGCTCTGTCAGGTAACAAACAATGAGTTTTTGATGTGAATAATTTAATGCGTGTACTGCAAATTCCGGCGCTCGGCATTACCCATGCTGCACACTCGGCTGTCATTAAGACACCTGATTTCCCCCAAGATTCCTCTCCCCGCCTCGGAGATGAAACGGTAACACACGTGTCGAGATTTCTCCCCCTTTTACATCTGGGGAGGAAGACTATATTTTTAGACAGGCTAAATGAGACAATGACAGTGGTAAGCAGTGCAGAGCGAGAGAGGGGAAAAAAGACAGAAAGAAAGAAAGAATGAAAGAATAAAAGAAAGAAAGAAAGAAAGAAAGAAAGAAAAAGGTGAAATGAAAATTAAGGGGACGGGAGGGGGGAGGGGGGGGGGGGAGTGGCTGTTCCCTCGTACATATTTCTCGTTTTCTCTCACTCTCACCCAATGTCGCAGCATCAAACGCTAACCCTGCTTTCAAAAGCCGGCGGAAGCATTGATTCAATATTTTCTCCTCCGTGTTGCTGTGATCCTGAAACTGCTCTCTGGCCAGATCTAGACACACGGAGGGGAAATGACGGTGGCAACATCAAACACAAACGTGTTGTGGATAATAACAGACACAGCCTCCTGTCTCTCTTTCTCCCCTGGTTTTACTCTCTTCTTACCAGCCCGTCTTTTCTCCTGAACCCCCAAGACACGACGCATGCCATGAGCTCCATATGTTGTGGTGACACCAAATGCCAAACAATTAATGGCTCAGCTCCTCCTCCCTTTTTTTGGTAACGGGAGTGTATTCATCTCCAGGATCATATCTGTGAGCCTTATCTTTCTTTATGCGAGAGAAAAGGAGTGGGAGAAAGAAAGGGAGAGCAGTGGTGGCAATAGTATAGCGGCAGCAGTATTATGTGAATTACAGCAGCCAGGCCAATACAGACTCATCTATCCTATTCAGCCCTCTCCCCAGCCATTCTACAGACAGACAATCAGTGTGCACACTGGGACTGGCGAATGAGGATCACCTCCACCGGCAGCAGGGTCCTCCGTTTCATTAAAAAGGATTTTAAAAAAGGTGGCGTGATGTGGGGGGTGGGGCGGGGGTTGTGGGGGAGCAAAGGTGGAGGGAGGATGGGGGGTTGACAGTGACGGAGATCCGAGGAGATATGAAGGCAAAGGGCAGTAGGTTTTTAAAAATATGAAGGACAAGGATGGAGAACAGAATGGATTCATGGAGAAGAGAGGGAATGGGGAGAGCAATGAGGGAGATCTGGTCAGATATGAAGGCCGGGGTAATATGAATATAACGCTGTGTGGCTCTGGGATGTGGAAAGGAGAGAAAGACAGAAAATAAAGAGGGTGCGATGCAGTGAAGGAGGGGATGGTATTAATAAGCCATTGTGGGGATAATTGAGGAATGGGGGAGCTCTGAAAGCCTTTTTAAAACCAACTCTCCCTTCAATCTTTGATTCACTTTCATCACCTCCAGTGTGGCCACGATGATTGTGTGAAATCTGCAAGAGGGCCTTCAATTATTGCATCTCGTCTGTGGTCTTCATCCAAACAAACACACACACACACACACACACACACACACACACAAAGGCAAGTGTGGAAGGAGACACACTTGCTAGCTGGCATACACATTTGAAAAATACATAATCTGTCCGGAACAATGTAAATGTACACTTTCCACACACACACACACATACTGTGAAGACCCCTTGATGTTATCCAAATGACAGGGGAGAAGGACAGAGGGGAGAACTGATGCACAATGGATAGAAGGAAGAAAGCTGCGGAGACGGAGAAGAGTGCTGATTATTCTCTTTGTCTATGTTGTCATGAGCAGATGGGAGCTCGATAATGGACTAGGTAGTTAATGGCGGTCATACAATGGAAAATGAGAGAGAATCCTATGCATAATGACACTGAGAATGGATGAGATGTTATACATGTGTGAGAATGTGTGAGTATTCTATGGACACAAACACATAAGGTTGCAGAAGAATAAGAGTTCCTTAGTCTGTTTTTGGCTATCGCAGTCTCTTTTACTCTTCTATTCCTCTTATTCCTTGCTTATAAACAAGTAAACGCGTCATGAAAGACCCAACATATATAAGCAATACCGGCACTACATAAAGACACACACATACACACAGCTTTCCCTGAATATGGACTCATTCTAGGTCATGACGGCTCCAAGCCCTCTTTAAACCAAGCCTTTATTTCCCTTGTTGCTCACTGGTAACGTGCAAGTGTGTGTGCGCGCAAGCATGTGTGTGTGTGTTGCTGTTTGTGTGAGTACATGTATGTGTATATGCCTGTGTGTATCAGCATGAAGGATGTTCATGTAAAACTGGATGTTTGTGTGAGCTTCTCGTGTGGGTATGTTGGTGTATTGGTGTCTTCGTCTTAATTAAAAGTGAGGTCCAATTGAGTCCCAGTCACAAGGCAGCCTTTGGGAATATTTCTAATTATTTCCTACCTTTCACATCCCATTCACTCTTCTATATGTGATTACTGACAGCGACCGGAGATTAAGTGACAGTAGGGTGTATTTGCACACAATTACAGTTTGTCCAAGAAAGAAATAACTCCTGCAATGCTGAAAAGGAGGCAGTAAATGTTGAACCTTGTTTTCTTGCATGCAAATCTATTTGCTTCGTACTTTTTTTCAACAAATGTGAAGATCCAAACAGCGCTGAGCAAAATAACTGAAACACATATGTGCTCATACATACACACAGCGTTTGCCGACATACACCCCCACAAAAACACCTAAAGGCATGCATGCTATACAAATCACCCCATATATTTTTAATATACACCAGAGGAGTACAAAGCACTAATAGCCTGTCTGCTTGCCTTGCGTGATTTAGTGAGCAGCATATTAAAAACCGAAGCTATTCATTAATATGTAAACTAGTGTGCTGTCATTAATATGGGGTTGGGGTCGAGGGACCAGTGTGCAGAGGGGGAGCTGCGGAGGCAATGGAGTCAAGGCTGCCAAGCCTCGGCTTGATTGAGTTCAGCAGCATCGTTTGATGAGTGCGTGTGCGTGTGTGTACATGTATATGCGTGTGAATGGTTGTGCGTGTCTCAGTGGCCAGTGAGGGTGTGTGTTGCAGGATTTGTGTGTGCGCATGTCGATGTGCGGGCATTTGCATGCATCCTTGTGCGTGTGCCTTACTGAGGCCTCCAGGTCCCCAGGGTGATTAAAGAGAATAAATATGCTTGATTACAAATGTCCTACCTCCCCATCAACTCCTCTAATGTATGCAGTTTAATTGAGCGTCATGAGTAAAGTATGAGTTATGGAATGAACAGACAGGCCAATATCTCAGAAAGGCAGATGGGGGTGGGGGAGAGAGAGAGATAGAGAAAGAGAGAGAGAGAGAGAAGAAAAAAAATACAGTTCATTAGAAAAAAGTGACATCTAATCTTACAAAATGCTGGAATCTAAATCAATTACATTATTTAACATTGCCAGAGTAATCAGTAACATCAACACCTATAAATCCAATCATACTAAACCATTTATTTATGAGGGATTAATCATTTTAATTTCTTAAACATCTATATCATGTCTTAAATATTTAAAATGTTGCTTTTTGAAGGCAAACCTTGGACACGTACCCTATTAAAGTTGTCACGATGTCATTGTCACGTGTGTGTCACAGTGGCCACCCAGTTCGGTCACTTATCAATCGGCCAATATTGTGGCATCGGCTTCATTGAATTTCAGGTTCATCAAGTGTCATGAAGAATGTTTTACGTCATACAGCCTTCTGAGCGATAACTGAACATTCCAAGGAACCATTTATTTCCTTTTGCTTCAAATAACTCTGCGTGTACTGCCTTTGTAAATGAAAAATACATGTACTCTTTGTGTTTGTATAGTTTTCCTTGAAAAGATGAAGCTAAATCACCTGCCACAAAAATGCATAAAACTTCAAGACTCATCTTAATTTACTTACTCCGGCTAAATCAACTGGTTTCTTGCTATACAATTATGAGCAAGCACATGTTCTTTTTTCACTTGTTCATATATTGTATAATGTAGTCTTTAGAGAAAACCTAGAAAAATACATGTTTTCATGTCTTTTTTCTTCAAAATATATTTTAGCGAGGGAATTATGAGCCGTTTATCTTCCTAACATTACATCTAAGCTGAATATAATGTAGATGACTTGAAGGGATAACATTTAGCATTTTGGACGCGTTACACAGACTTTTTGGGCAGTTAAAATGTTTTTTTTGGGATAGCCGCTATAGCTGCTATAAAAAAACAAATACTTTCCGTAACAGTCAATACTCCTCATCGAAGATCGGCAGTTAATACTGGCAGCCAAAAATATGATCGGGTATCTCTAAAAGCTAGATTGCTCCCCTTATTTTCTGCTGATCCATGACTCAAAAGAGTGATCGGACAGTAAGTCGTGGGATTGTGGGATTGTGGGATACTCCATTAGGTTTTATACAATTGTACACATTCACAAAGTCCCTGGTCCTTAGCTGGATTTGGTCCAATTGGCTTGTTGTCTTCAGGAGCCAGAAACAGAGGAGCCAGTAGGAGGCAGACTTTCATCGGAGGTTATTGAGAGAGATAGACAATTTCCTCTTTTCCCTGTCCGGGCTTTAGCGCTGCACACACACACACACACAAATACTCTCTGGAGGGATCATCAAGAGTCTCTCTCTCTCTGTTTTACACACACACACACACACACACACACACACACAGACACACACACAACACCAAACTCTCTCCAGGCCAACAACCACAGCTAACCTTTCTAAGAAAGTGAAACACGGATGGACGGAAAGGGCCATGTGAGACACAACTATGGTCAGAATGCACAGTTGTGCTGTGACAAAAACACACGTTTGCATGCATTCATAGACACACAAGGATATAAATATAAACCCACAATGCACTCGACTGAAAGCCTACATCCACACACAACCATCCACACACAGGTCTGTAATCGCATACTTATACTCAAAATCGTGCATATATCCGATAGTTCTACAGGCTCACTGAGAATGACACTAGACTCGATAGCCCCTCTGAAGAAGAAGAGGGTGAGGCAATGGAGGTATGCTCCCTGGTATAACCCTCAAAAACGCAAACTAAAGCAAACATCACAAAAGTGATTTGGAATAATCACGCTCATTCTGGCGAGATGGTCTTAAAACATATAAGGAGGCCCTCCGATATGCCAGAGCAGCATATTACTCATCAGTAATAGAGAAACATAAGAACAACCCCAGTTTTCTCTTTAGCTCTGTAACCAGGCTGACAGAGAGTCACAGCTCTGTGGAGCCGTGTATTCCTATAGACCTCAGTAGTAATAACTTTGTGAACTTCTTCAATGACAATACCAGCTTGCTAGACTTAAAGCATGTCTTAGAGCAGTGGTCACCATCCTTTTTAAGAACTAGATCCCTGACCTCTGCCTTGGTGACGGGCAAGATCTCCCTATTGAGGCGTTGAAAGAAAAAGACTGTCCAGACTGTACTTGCAAATTGAGGATTTTTATTTGGCCTAAGTGTAATTGAATGAAACACTTTGGTCCAGCTTTTAAATTAATGTGACACAATACATGACTTAATTTCAGAAATACCTTTGCGTTGGGCAACGTGGATGAACTATCAATATTAACTGTTATATTTATCAACTGAAGTTACAACACTGACAACATTCTCAGTCAGTGCGACTCATTTAAGTTCAGTTCAGCTCTGTGTCCCATCATGTGACTCAGGTCTGTGTGATGGCTGTGACTGAACACTGTCTGTGAGCCTGTAGTTAGCAGTCTGCCGGTCATCCGGCTCCGGGACTTTGATTTGGTGATTTTCTGAAATCCACTTATGCGGCTTTCGGGACGGATTCGGCACTCATGAAAGTTTTCTCATATGGTATTTGTTCTGAACTTAGACCGGTGGTGATTACGTTCACATCAGCTCTACGGACATTTTCAGATTGAAATAATTATAATAATAATGAATACAAGAATATTTTTATCATTAACAATTTTGTTTCACATTTATAGCCATGATTTTATGAGGTATTGTGATATCATAAAATAAACAAAAGCACTACACAAACGCTGCAAATATAAGTGAATAAATCAATTATATATATATATATATTTATATATATATAGCCACAGTGGAATATAATGGACCCAGTATCTGCACCTGTACACCGGTGAAATTATGTCTCAGTCAGTTTACTCTCCGAATGAGGCCCAATGTGTTTCTGAGTTTATTTTAATTTTATTTTGGAGAGCGACAGGGAAAGCCAACCTGTCGAGCGACTGTCTTCGAGACATAAAAACCTGGATGACCTGCAACTTCCTGATGTTAAACTCTGACAAAACTGAAGTTATTTTACTCGGCTCTGAACACCTCAGAGATCAATTATCTGGTGATGTGGTTTCTGTGGATAGCATTGCCCTGGCATCCAAGGCAAACATAAAGAATCTCGGCGTTATCTTTGATCGGGACTTGTCCTTTAACTCCCACGTGAAGCAAATCTCAAGGACTGCATTTGTTCACCTACGTAACATTTAAAAAATTAGGCACATCTTGTCTTAAAAAGATGCAGTAAAACTGGTTCATGCGTTTGTTACTTCTAGACTAGATTCCTTATTATCTAATAAGTCTCTTAAATCTCTCCAGCTGATCCAGAAAGCTGCAGCTTGTGTACTCACTAAAACTAAGAAAAGAGATCACATGACTCCTGTATTAGCTGCTCTGCACTGGATCTCTGTAAAATCAAGAATCACATTTAAAATGTGTCTCCTCTTCTACACTTAATTGGTGATGCTCCATCATATCTTAAGGAGCTTGTAGTACCATATTGCCCCACTAGAGAGCTGCGCTCACTAAATGCGGGGTTACTTGTGGTTCCTATAGTCTTAAAAAGTAGAATGGGAGCCAGAGCCTTCAGTTATCAAGCTCCTCTTTTAAGGAACCAGCTTCCACCTTCAGTCCGGGAGGCAGACACATGCTGAGGCTTATAGGCTGTTGGAGGACGTTTTAGGATACACTGAGCTCCTCTTTCCATTTCTCCCTCTCCTTATGGACAAATTCATGTCTCTTTATTGCACATGACTAACTCTACTTTTTTTTTGGAGTCTTTGGGCCAACTCACTTCACAGGGTCCATCTGACCTGGCTGTGTCTGCAACCGGTCCTGGCTCCTGGGCTGTGCCCCCTGACTCCTAGACCAGAACCTTCAGCTTTGAGGACAAACGAGCCACAATAGCGCTCTAATACTATATTGCTATTTCTTTAGTTTCTTATGTTCAACTGACATGACATAACAGATGAACAAAAATGTAATGTATTTTTCATCTAATTATAATAAAAGGGATGGATTGGATAGGAATCCCCATGACCCTAAGAATATATGGAAAAGAGATGGGTGCGTGCTGTATTATGCAACCCAATTAAATGTTATGTTTATTGTTGCTTGGCTATCGACTAACTCATCCAGAACTCAAAAAGTATCCGCCCTACACGAGTGCTGAAGACCTTTGGATGATGAACTTTGTCTGAGTGTGCACGTGTTACAGAGTGAGAACATGTTCCCTGGTTCAGGAGGACAATGACAGTTGGAAATGGGGGTGTGAAGGGTTAGGCGGTTGTACGGCCAACCCGCCAGTTTAAGTGTGGGGGGTGGTTGTTGCCTCACAGGCCATAAAAAGCCGGCAACCCTCCTCTGGGGATTTAGGAGGAGGACTATGCCCTGAGAGAGACTTGGTAGTACTAATTTACGAGCCACTCTGCTCCTTGGTCAACAAAAATAAAACAGCTGGTGTAATTACTAATTCATTATTAAAAGACAGCATTATTTATGAGCGGCGAGAAGAGGTGCTACAGGCCCGTGGTTTCTTTGGTATCCCAAACTGACCAGAGCAGGGATGATCTGGTGAAGACCCAGCCTGAGGCGGTCCGACTGCCTCTCTTGCCTGATGCACTGTCCCCTGGGTGCCGGGCGAAAAAGGGCTCGGGGGCAGATGTCGAGAGCTGGAGAAAGCAGCCCAACACTTCTCTGTGACCAGCATCTATACGAGTTCCTATTATAAGAGAATTACAGACCACCCTACTGATGGTATACTGTATTTTTTGGGGCATCCTCATCCTGTGTGTGTGTGTGTGTGTGTGTGTGTGTGTGTGTGTGTGTGTGTGTGTGTCTGTGTGTCGGCAGATACATACACGCTTTGACATATTGATTCGATCAATATCTCCAAAGGCAGATCAGCAGGCAGATCAGCAACACATTCATATATAGGCTCCATGATTTATTAATTTCTTCCAAACCCGGTACAGTGACCAAACAGGCCAAACATTCAGCATACAAGAAAATAAGATATCTGGCATGCAGTCATTGAATCCCCGTTTTTTTCGCCCACAATGGCACATTTAAAATGGACCTGATGTTCGTCATAGAATCAATCTTTACTGGGGTTTCTCTTCAACCCAGCCACATACTGTCACATTCTACAGAATTACGGAAAACCTCTTAACGGCAGACATTCTAATAGCTCTCAATATGATGAGAATACTGGTATTTTTAGGCATTTGATCCATCTCGAGGTTCATGGATTTAAAAGCTTTTGTGTTATGGCTGTGAAATGATACATTTGCAGGCCTGCTTAAAACTCAATTTAACCGTAGCTGCAGCATTGCCATAATGGCTACCCTCTATTTCCAGAGCTCTCCAATCAATAACAAATTGCTGAAAGCACAAATGATTCCATTTTCTGCAAGGGGGGAAACGAGAATGATGAGAAAATAGGTGAAATTGATATGTGAGGGAATATTATCAATGTTCTAAATGTCAGCAGGATGAGGTACTATGACCTTTCAGGTCCGAGGGTGAAAAAAAACACGAAGATAAACCCCAATATGCAGACAAACGATCATTCAAATGCAATAAATGTGGAGGCTGTTAGCGATTATTCTTTTGTAGCAATGGATAACTATCCAAAACGATTGGTATGAAAAGAGAATACTGGTGTAACCAAGGTATTTTCTCCACTTGTTTAAGTTGATCCTGTCAACTTAGGTCCATTTAAACCAGTATTACTTATAGGCCACATAGTTTCTGGGCTGTGTTGGTGGACTGTGGGAAGAGCACGAATGATTTTGCAACAGGAACAACATGGTAAGAGGTTTTGTTTTGTGACAAGAAAAACATGCAAAACATGAATTAAATTGTAATGTTGATTCTAGTTCTTCACATTATGCAGAGGGATCTCCATCTTGTTCACACTTTTATGCTCAACCATACTTGTGCCCCCTCGCTACAGCATATTCAGACACTGTAAGTAAATGGTCCTCCGTCATATCTAATAATTACCTGCATGAAGACACACAGCTCAACAACAACAACACACCCATACATGCCACACACACTTACTGGCTTAGGAGCAGATCAATAGAGGGTCTTAAGAGCCATATTCAAGGTAAAGTAACAATAAATAAAGTTTTTCATCACATGGACCATGTATGGACAAAGATACCGCATATGTTCTTTAACTTCCACAGATAATAAAACATTTCTACATTTATATAGCTACACAAAGGAAATGCAGTAAACATGCCCTCTAACCTTTTGATTGAACACTTTGTTCTGTGTATCTGCTGGTGTGTGTGTATGTGTGTACGAGTGTGTGTTTGTGCGCGTGCATGTGACTACCTCTTCAATAGACTTGTACTTGAAGGGAATGTACATGCCTTTGAATGTCTGGATCAAGGCTCATGTATAGAGTTGGTATTGTGTGCTGCTTTGTTTATTTGCAAGGGCAAGTACATTTTGGACTTATATATCCATAGAAAATGGGATTGAATGTTTGGAATGGTAAACACTACTGTGACATTATGAAAGGACATTAGTTACATCAGAGGAAGTGCCATTGACAGCTTGAATGTTTAGAAAATAACATGTAACCATATTCCAGTTCTTGGTATGTGTAAGGTGTTTCATTAAAACATGAAATGGTTCATGGTTGGTAATGTGCTGATGGAAATATCTATCCTCTAAGTACTGGTTTGTTCCCTTTTAACAACTCTGAGAGAAGGTGTATCAACTTGCTGCATAAAATATGTACATAACGACAGTATTTCAAAAAGGAAAATGTTGAGAAACTTAAGATGCATTGCAATCTGGTCCATTGATGCTCACTTGGGAAAATGCTTCTTTTATAGTACAGTGGACTTCCTCAATAATGTGTGCTGCCTGAACAATTCTCCTCTAATCTAATAAAAGACTTTGACCAGGGAAATGTTACTGTGGGAGCACAAACAAGCCTGGGAATAGTGCCTTTATTGGCTGCTAATAAGAAAAATGTTGGCAAATGTTTGTTTTGCTTCAAAGATTTCAAGGTTGGATACCCACGTGTAGAATTAATTACAAGTCTCCACTTAGAATTATGACCAGAACGTAATACAGCAACTTGTATTAGCTGTATTCTTTGAATGCAGCACACAAAGGTTAAAAAAGCACAAAGGGCCTGACTGTTAGCAGACTAATGGTGGTTTTGTGGACAATATTGGGTGTATTCAAAGCACATTTGTAACATTCAAGAATGAGAAAACATCCACAGTAATTACAGGGAAGTCCTATGACTTTGTAGCCTCTTTGACTCCAAATTGAATGGCATCATTTTCTTTTTCACTTTAGAACAAGTATTTTTCTACACACTATAGTTGCACAAGGTACATCCTGAGGCCAGCTCTTGGTTTGCATACACAAAAAGATACACATTAGACCCACTCATTAGCACTTATACCGGCTACTATAAAGAGAAAAACAACACCCGGCGCAACATTTGACTTGTGTGTCACTCACTTTTGTGTCGTTCATTTGCGCCGGGACAAACATCCTTTTCCACAACCATCTTCAATGAGTCAATATTATCGTTCCTGTCATTGCAGCACAGTCTTCCCGCACAGAACAAGGCCACGGTGTGCTAATTTCTCATAAGCAACAAAATAGAGCAGCGTGTATTGTCCTCTTCACGGCCAGTGCTCAGTCAAATCAATAATGACAGGGCACATAAAGCTCAGTCAAGGCTTTCTGAAACCTCGTTAGTCTAAATACCTCCAGGAGATATGTGCTAATAAATGAAAATAAAATTAACAGCGCCCACTCTGGGTCCATTGGACTCTGATCTGACCATTGTAAGGACGTACCCTGCAGTATCCTGGTTAATTATATTTTCTAATGTGCAGGCAGAACAAAATTAAAAGCATGCTAAACATAACAAGCATAACCTGGAGTCTTCTGTGCCTCTTGCTTTGGGTTTTAAAAACAAATTTGAATCATGCAACCTTTGAGCTAACCCCGTGAGTTCCTCGAGGCTAGTGATGAGTTGATCAGCATGTGGGGGGGAGGGAGGGGATGTTTGGAGGTGTGCAATGGCATGAGTGTATTATAAAAAACATCTGTTGGATAATAAGGCTGAGGAAATAACATGCACTTTAAATTCAGTTCTTTCAGCAAGGTGCTATGTTGCCATTGCAACAATCAGCGCAAATTCATCCAATGCCTGTTAATTCTGTGTGACCTTGCAGTTTGGTTCATAGCAGTATCCTGCAAAACGTTACCAAAATCACCATGTGTGTGTTTATGTGTGTGTGTGTGTGTGTGTGTGTGTGTTGTGCGTGTATTGTTGGTTGGCTACCGTGGGGGGATTTTTTTCATCAATTGTGATTGCACGTCATCTTGATAGTATATTATTTGTTGTCTTCTTCAGTCAGATGTGTCTGCCTATGATTGATCACCCAGACTCTATGAGAAAGAAAGGGTAGTCAACGGAGGAGCCAATACTGGTTGTAACCAGATTGTGAGAAATATGTGTACTTATACAGTATACTAGAAAGAAAAGAAAGCACATCTTGCAAAAAAAAAGAGGTAGTTTCTGTTTATTTTAAGAGATTCCAGAAATAGAGGTGAGATGTGTATTTTACAAAACATAACATTTCACAAAGCATAAAAATAATTCATAAAAAACAGGAGAGAAACCAAGACATTGAGCTGAAACTTAAACCGTAAAAGGTCTGTACATGGAGAATGATTCCTCGTTGCTGATTGGATGCGCTGTCAGTCTACGGCAGACATAAGTCCTACTTCAGGTTGGAAGGAAAAAGAATGATGCAGTGAAAACACTGCGGCAGAAACTACTTCTGTTTGTTGAACAGCAATCAAATATAAAAATAAAATACTTTTTTATTTGCACGCTTTGTATTTGTTTTCTTTCAATGACAGTGTATCTTATCTCCTTGACATGTGAGAGGGAGCACTTTACTGCAAGGCATCCAGTCTACGGAAGTCCTACAGAGGAAGTACTTCCATTTGTCGCAGACTGGGAAACAGTGCATCCAATCAGTGACAAGAGATCATTTTCCAACTGTACAGTCCCACCTTGATGTTGTTGTCTTTTCTCTTTTACTGTTCTGTTTTGTAAAAGATAATAGAATTCTGTGAAAATTTCATTTTCAAGACATGTGTCTTTAGTGGACCTCAGTTGGACTAAAAAGAATTTGTAGAACATTCTGTCTCGAAAAAAACCCATGATCTACATTTCCTGTTCATTGATACCTAGTAGATCCAACTCAGTTAAAGATCTGTGCAAACCCCACTTTGAAACTCTGTATGACAAATTCTGGATGTGTCTGAATTAAAAAATAGATGATGATGATGAACAGAGTTTTTATTATAATGTGTCAATCCTTTAAAGCCGTGCACTGTCATTGTTATCAGAAAAAAACCTGAAGATAATGGAGAAGGCATGAAACTAAACAACAAACAAAACAATGTAACCCACATGCGTCTTTTTGACTCCCTTTTTCGAGACAAATGCATAAACACAAATATACACACATGCGCACACAGACCTCAGAACACCTTGACAGCATGTGCTGCCATGGTGATAGTCTGAGTCGTGCCACGGCCAGACAGTTCATCACTGTAAGAGCACTTAGTCTTTGTTTGTATGCATGCTGTGTGTGTATGTGTGTGTGCATGTGTGTGTTTGTGCGTGCGTGTGTGTCAGCTAGCCAGTTGTATACAAACCACAAAGGGACAAAATGTCACCAACCATTAAAGAAGGAACATTTTGAGATTGCTTGTTATTGTTTTGCAAAGCTTTAAAATTGAGTTATACAAAATATGGGTTGAGAATGTCAGTTATTATTATTGAATAAAACTGCATTTTCAGCAACAATCTTGTCACAATAGGTGAAGTGGAGCGTACTGTAGAAAGACAATAAACACGTAAACTAAAAGTCTGTGTCTGTTATTACACAGTAGTAGTTCTTCAGTCTAAACCCATGTCTTCTTCATTCAGAATTGGTATGAGCAGGATTTGTGTACAGGACGAAACCTGAATCAGCTGCCTCACTCAGTCCAGTTTTGCTTAACTTGGTTTTATGTGGCTTTCCGTTTTCTTGTTTGCATGCCGACAGCGCTTTGAAAATCAGTAAATGCTTCAGCGTATGTGCGTGAGCATTGGTGTTACAGTGCCTTCTTGTGTCTTTGTGTGCATGTGAATGCCTTCATGCACTCATGTCAGACTGTGTTTGTGTACTCAATGCAAAAGCTTCATTTGTCTGTCCTCCGCAGAGGGAAATAATTGAACAGTCACTCCGGTCTCTTGCTGAGAGTTCAGACAGTCTAAATGTTGCATTGAAATGTCTTGTGTAGAGTGGACTTTTCAAAGAGAATTAGAGCGCTTCTCCAACACCACATTACTACACAAATGTAGTCAGACAGTGTAATCACAGATACTCACCGTTTCTTCCACTTGACCAGACTTGCCTCTGTTTAGCTGCCCTGCATCAGCCTTCCTCGTACCGTCACGTTCATATGCATCTCCTCCAGCGCCGCCGCTCTACGCGCTGTGCGGAGGCCACCAAGTCCTGAGGGGGCACCAAAAAAAAGGCAACCCAAAAAAATCATCATAGTTAGAATAATTATAATGCCGATATAATTTCAGTATAGAAATATGAGTCACCTTTTAGGCATGTATATCACAAAACAGGCAGAACAAGAGATATATTTAATTGCTAAAAAAAAGTGATGATGCTAAAAAAAAGTGATGATGCCCCCCCTTTCCTATCTCAGGGGGGCATCATGAAGGAGTTATGCTTAGGGCACCAACATGGCGAGCAGCGGCACTGATCTCCTTTCTCTTGACATGCTTGTCCATCTCTCTTTTTCTCTGTTTGCTTCTCTCATCTCTTTTTCATTGTATGTCTTATCCTGTGTCTGACAATCGTATGACTTCACCTCTCTCTTACTCCCTCTTCTTATTTTACATGTTAAAAAATATAACTTTGGCCAGTACGGCCTCTGCCGGATATATAGATATGGGGAGCGATGTGAATTTGCGTGCGCGTACATGTGTGAGTAAGTGCAAGTGCATGCTGACGTGTGCGTGTGCGTGGGCCTGGCATGTGTGTGTTGACCATGGAGGCTACCATGGGCCATTTGTACCGGCCCAGTGCGCCTACGAAATTGCCTCTGGGTGTGGGGGTGCTCACAATGTTCTGGACCATTAGCTCAAATAAGTCACAGCCAAAACTCTTAGTATCTGTCTCACAGGCCAAATGACAAACTGTGTATCCTCCGAAGTCCTCGCTGCTACAAAACAGGCGGGAAGGAAGAGGGAGAGAGACAGAGAGACAAAGAAAAAGATTCCTACAGAACCCCCCAAAACAAAGCTCCAATTACTCTGTTGTTGTGTTGGGGCTTTATGTTCTCAGATATGTGACACACACACACACACACATAATTCATTTTTAATTCATTTCTATCGCTGTTCCCATCCATCAGACAGCCATGCTGAATTATTTTACAGTTGTAAGGAAACAACATCTGTTCACACACATCAAGACTCTCCGTCATGGTACTGTGCATGAAATCCTTTTTACAACCTGAAAACAGATCTAATCATACATTTGTTTCAAAGTGCTGTCATTAGACCCTCCTCAATCACCCTGGATTCAACTGAAGTTGAGAACTTTGTAACAAGGTAATCTGACTTTTGTGCATTACTTCATTACTTTCCGTATGTTTATGTAGCAAGGTCTCACATTGGCAGACAGGAATCCTGGTTATCTCAGGAAGATGCCCGGAGTGGTTTTCTAATTTTCTTTGTCTGACTGGTGGATTTGAACCTTCATGTGAATCCATTCCTCCTGATTCTGCCAGTACCGAATACATCAATATTAAATTGATCATACCTGCAAACTCATGAGGGGTGAAAAAGGTGACAACGGGGGGGGGGGGGGGGGGGTGCAGGTGACTTTTTTTTTTTTTGTCAAGCCTCAAAGCTTTTAGAACCACAACTACAATCATTTTATTGTTCTGACCACAAATCTAAATAATGATAATAAACAGTTTAAGAACAAAAGGTCCTCCGCTCTGACTCAGCCCTATAATGATAGTAATAACAAATATACATTGTCATTATATATAATATGGTTAAAGTCATTCATGAACCAACTTCCTTTTTTTTTGCCTGAACAGTCCTCATGGACTTTCCCTGAATCTGTTCTGTCTCTAACTGTTTGTCACGATACTCATATTATAACTTCTATACATATTACATACCTGCCATAAATATCATGATACCCGATACCAGAATTCAATACACCATACAAACAATATGGTACCATAATTACGAGACTGGTATATTTATCTATAATAGTAATAAATAAAACATCTGTATGGTTCACTTTTACCAACTTTTTCAACACTTAACAAATGACAGTAATATGAGTATTCATACAGCCAGATATGAATGAAACTACATGGTTCCATCATAGCATTGATGATACACTATGAGGCCGTTAGTCTCTGACCAGATGATCCACAGTTCATCAGGATGAGCAGCTGGAGAGTTACAGAACTTTACAGACTGAAACATTTCACTTCTGGCATCTTTTTATTTTTTAAGCCGAAGTCGGTCTCTAAAGCTGCGCCACTTCTCTCGCTGTGAGCTGCGCAGCGCAGTGTGCGCAGACAGCTCGACACGGAGCAGTGCGTGCGCTCTGATCGCTCTCTTAATGAAGTATCGATACTAAAAATATGCTAAATCACATCGTGTTTAACGTACGGGTACTTTGTTAGCATCGCTACACCGTGCAGCGTGACAGCAGCAGATGTAGCGGGCTAACATTCAAGCTAACCTGAACCCCCAAACGATGTCGACATCTGAACGCTGATTGGCCGAGACTCGACACGTCCCATCAAAGATGTTTTATTGCGAAGAGCACCACTTCACACTTTTCTCCGCGTCTCACTGCAATCTCAACGGCAGCGGGCCAGGTGACCCCCCCCCAAAAAAACTCTTCGGATCTCCACGATTCACGTGGATGACCTATTTTGAGTTCAAAACGGTGAATTTCACCGAAAGGTGACAAGTTTGCAGGTATGATTGATGCACACACTTCAAAGATGGAAATATGTTTAAAAGTAAAGCATAGTGTAAATCATAAAATAAAGACATATCTCACGAGCACACACACACACACACACACACACACACACACACACACACACACACACATTTGCACTCGCCAGATGACTATTTGGAGCCACAGCTCCTTTTCATTGTTTATTCTGTCTTTCTCCTGTTGTTCTTTAATTCATTTTTCATCTCCTCATAGTGGTTTTGTGTCTGGGGCAGCAGGCAGAGCAAGCACTGCCCTCTGTAAGGATATTGTATTACTCGTATGCCCACGGACAACACACACACAGACAAAGCAACTCTCAGATGCATGGGGAAATACACTTGTGCGCATTCGCACACACACACACACACACATATTCACACAAACCGTCCTCCAGAGTAAATGAAGTCTTAGAATTCTTGAAGGCACCCCCCAGTCAGACACGGACTTTATTTTATTCATCCTCTCATCGCCCCATTCTTCACTCGCTCCTCACCTCCTCGCTTCAATTTTGAATGTGGATCGTCTTCCTTGTTGCCACCCTTCACCTGACTCCTGTGCTACATACTATGACACGATAATTTAACCACGATAAAAAAAGTGCTGTTTACAGATATGACCCCAAGTTAACAACCTCAGAGGGAACATAAAAGAACGTATGTTGAAGATGCCTCCTGCTCTGACAGCAGCATCTGTGTGGGAGAGATACAGGCTGTAACGAACTTCTCATCCGACATGTGCAAGTGTATAAATAACAACTATGCTCCAACAGCCTTGACCAAACCTGGTGAAAACGTTTTAAAAAGAAAACAATTTGCAGAAAATAAAGAGGAGGAGAGTCAACGTTGTGATGCATCTTGTAATGGTTCTGTGCAGTTCAGGATGAAAACATCTCAGTCTTGACTTTCACCACCTTCAAATGATGTGAGTTCCATGTATCGACATTGTTGTAGGTGTGTTGTCATGATTAGCTGTGCTGGCCTTCATTCGTGCAGTAGGTCTACTCAATTTGATAAAGTTGAAATGTTTTACTTAAGTTTATCTTGAAGTATTTGTAAAAAAAACACAGTGGTTTGTTTGGAGTAGGTAGAGGTGGAAATTGGGTGTTTACTTCAGCAGCGACAGCATCATGTCTGAAAAGACACTTAAAAGTACAACCTACAGAAACTCCAACTCAACAGAAACCCCAGAGCAAAGCTGTCGCAGCACTGGCCAATGATATGATTGCAAAGCGATGACTGCTTGTCAACAAAGATGTCGACAAAAAAAACAGTTAAAAAAAAACAAGGACCTTGTGGATTACATGTCAAAAGCATCGATGAAAAGGAATCCATGTGTATGGATGTAAAACCGTCGTTGTAAAGCAAAGCGTCTGTATAAGAATGATGCCGCAGGAACACATTTCCTTACTTGGAATGAATGAACTTTCATCAGAGTACGAGCGCATTCAAATTCATTAAATGGGATCCAAGTCGAAGAGGGAACTCAAGTGTTGAAGCACTGACTTAGGAGGCAATCACATTAAGCCTGAGTTTGAACAGTTAAGACCTTTAACCAGAAAAACAGCTTTGAGTTGGAGAATGTGTGTAAAACAGTGAGTCGAACGAGCCTAACCACCTCATTTGTCTTCGTCTCTCCGCCAATGGAACAATGGCTTTTGTTTAACCTTCTTTGATTTCCCTCTTAGCGCTGATCCCTTGACGAAGAGGGCTATTATTGGGCCTCTCAGAGAGGCATGTTTCACTAACGAGCGATCACTAATGAAGGCTTTAATGTAGGATTAATTACACTCCAAATTGAATGTCTAATTTCTTTTATTCCCTCCCGATGAAATATGCTCCGGCTGCCACTTCAATGCCATCTGTTGTAATTAGAAAAGGAGAGACACAGAGAGGGAGGGGGAGGGGGAGATGGATTGTTATGTTAGGTGCAATAGATAAGACCTTTTTCAATCAGCAAAGTTTATTCTTTAGTCCTGTTCACAGATTATGTCTTTTGCATTACAAATGTGTCCCCTTTCCTGTCAACGCCTTTCTCACCTCTCCTTCCTCCTCTTCCTCCTCCTTTGCTTCACCTCCCTGATAGACGATGCAAGGTTATCTGTTTCCCCTTGCTAATTGCGTCCTCTGATGAGTTTAGGTAACGACATTAGCTAATTGCATTTGTGCTTCTCAGAGGCTGTTTGATTGATAAAGTGCATATGATGCTGAATCATTGTACTGTTTGATGGTTATTCATCTAAATGGCAGTCCACATAAACACACACACACACACACACATAAGGGGGCAGAAATGACAGCGTGTGATTGATGTTGTGTTTAAAGAGATTGTTTCTGATCGTATTAAAAAACATTGATTTCTTTAACATTTTGTTTCTGTGTTGTTTGATTACCGAGATAAATTTGGACTGTGCTTCAAACCCACATTAGTTATTTATTTTCACTAATTTATTCTGGTTTTTCTGTAGTTTTTAGTTTGCTCCAATAAATAATATGTTAACAGGCTACAGAAAACCTGTTGGTTGATCTTGGATAGTAGTTATCTATAAATGATTAACAATTAATTAATTAAAATATATATATAAAGAAATGACAATGTTCCTTTTGCTACTTTTCTTTTCCTGTTTTTCTCATATGGTCTTATATTTGACGTAACAGTAGAGCTATAGACAAAAAAAAGTGTATAAAGTGCCACAAAGGTCCTCAGTTGGAATAGAACAGTGAAGCTTGCAATTATACGGTGTGTGTCTTGACCACTACCTTGTAATTAATGCGACCATGTGCTGTGTTTTTACACATAAGCCAAGCAAGCAGGTGCTGTGAGGTTCCAGGTGCATCTCATCCTCCAGACCTTTGTTGACGTGGCGTCATCTCCTGTTGCCAGTTCACTTTAAACGCCCGGAAAAAAAAATCACATCTGGGATATGCTTTCAAGATAATACAGGAGCACCAGTAGAAGGCCAAGAGGTGGGCCATAAGGCTATTATGTTCTATAATAGTATGATGTTCTTGGACTGGCATTAGCATCCCAGTGAATGGATGTGTGGCAGGTGTGCTTTGTAGCAGCACACTGCCTCTGTCCGATAAGACAATGACACAATGTGATGAGAAACAACGCCAGTTGTCAGCAATTGTCCTCATAGAAAAGATGACACAGTTGTCAATAGAAATGCTGTGTGTGTGTGTGTGTGTGTGTGTGTATTAGAAGGACTCCCCCAGGAGCAAATGGCTTTAAGCAACACAAGCGCCTGATCAATACATCAATATTCAGCTTAGGAGGTCTGACGACATACACACTCGCAAACACTCAACCACACGAGCACGTTCACATTTATGCACAAAGATACGTACACACACAAACACACGCTTCACACTCTACTGTGTGTGACCCTTAGCTAATCAATTTTTCGCCACACGATAGGGACGCCACGCGCCGCCATCATCACTGCTGCATAATTAGACGGTGACACACAGACACCCAAACACACACACACACACACACACACACACACAGACTATTGTTGGTGTTACAAAAGATTATGTTCTACAAAGACAAGGATGGTTGTGATTAACATCTTGTCCATTCTTAGCCGGAGACAAATACACACACAAGTATACATGTACACACAAACACACACACACTGCGGCTCCAGCCTATTGGATGGATGTCAGCTTAAGCTGCTGTATGTATTGTGCTTATTGTTATTCTAATGACTGAAACAACAGGATGAAGACCAGGGGAGATGGAGCTTGTGTCTTCACATAATCCGACTGTCCGCACTCTAGACACACCAATTGGTCACAGTTCGGGTTCTGCCGATTCAGATAGCACACCACGCACGTGTGTATGCTGAGCTGTGTGATCCGGTTTAAGTGTGTGTGTAATAACGAGAGTGTGCGCACGGAGGCTGGGTGGGGGCAGCAGTCCAGATTTTTGACCAGTTTGGAGAGAAATAAAAAAATTAAGTGAACTTAAAGATGCAAGCAAAACATTAATAATGACTATTTTGGTACATCCTGCATACAGGTGCAATATTAACCTAATTCACACTGAAATATTGAACATTTTAAACACAGTAACCAGGGAGAATACTTGACGTAAAGCAGGTGGCAGGTCCCTTTTTTCATGTAATTTTTCAACACAGAACAAAATGTAATTCACGTTTATTGTATTGTGGCTCATATCTCATATCTAGACATATATAACCTAAACTATCTGCATGGTTAGATACCACTAGAAATAAGTGAGAAATGATGTTGTTTTGGGTAAAGCGACCTTTGATTTCTCCCATTTTGGTTTTAATTGTTTGGTGCAGTAATGAGGTAGAGAGTGAATTCTCTCTACTAAACCTTCTCTCTCTCCCCCTCTTTACCCACGACACACACAAACACACACACACACACACACACATACACACACACACACACACACACTGTCACCTTACACAACCCCATCCAGTGAAGTAAACATAATTCAATTGCATATCTGGCTAACACGATTCAATTACACATCGGCATTTAAACCAATCACTCCCTTGGTCTTCATTCAAATCAGTAACATCATTCTGACCATTTGTGGAACCACTTAGGCAGTAATGAGCCAAATGAAAACGGAAATGTGACGCTGAGAACATCACAACAGGCTGTGGTGGGTTAACGAGTTAAATGGGCATTCTGTTTTATTGTTCCGATTGATTGACTTGTGCATCTCTGGCAAACAAACAAAGAGATGAGGGCTGTATTAGTGGTGTTGTTGAGCACTTTCACAACTTAAATGCAGTACCGATGTCAGAAAAAAAGCACATGATGTGAAAGTGGTAACATTATGTAACCAGAACAGAGCTAATTATGAGAGGAAGATGATCAAGAGCCATTTGGTTTAATTCATGATGAATGCTTGAGGTCAAAGAAGCAAAATAGACCACATAAAAACAACTCAATGGCTTAAAATGAGGTCAGTAGACCAGAGTTTTGGTGCAATTTAGTAATTTTTTTGCCGTGCTGTGATGTTCGAATACAACTTGATTTCTAGCCACATCACTGGTCTCCAAACTTCTCCTTTGTTGTCAAGAAAATGTATTGTTTCACGGTTGATGTCTTGACCTTATTTATCATACAGATGCACAAAGAGAGGAGGAGCGAAGCCTGGAAAACTGTCTCAGCTGTCAGCAGTCTTTAAAATGGCAACAGTTATTAACTTTGAAATGTTAAAAGCCATCACAGTATTTGGGGTTGCTGTACAGTCAGTAGTTCCATCACCTAAGTGAAAGTTAATTGACTTGTGTACATTGAATGCATCCTGTATGTATATATATATATGTATATATATATACACATATACCTGTATATATATATATATGTATATATACATATATATATATATGTATATATACATATATATATATATATACAGGACTGTCTCAGAAAATTAGAGAATATTTGTGTTTTTTATTGCAATTAAAACAAAAAAAAAAAAAAAAAAAATTATCATTACATTCTTTCTGAAATCAAATCAAAATAAATTTTATTATTTATTCTATTCTTTACATATTACAGAAACTCAAACTCAAATATCCTAAATATTAGGGTATTAAACAAATCACTTGAATTGTCTATTTTAACTCGAACACCTGCAAGGGTTTCGAGAGCCTTGACAAACACTCAGCTGTTATAAATCTTTTTTTTACTTGGTCTGAGGAAAAATTTTTTTTTGAGATAGATTAGTTTTTTTTAATTTATAATATTAAATAATCAAAAATAAAAAAAAAAAAAATAAAAGATTTGTTTTATAGTTGATTTGATTTGAATTTTTAATTTTTGACATTTTTTTTTTTTAAAGAACTTAAAAAGAAATTAATAAATATTCTTCTCTATTTTCTCTATATATATATATATTTACATGTATATATATATATCCTATGGATACAGTACTTATGTATATATATATATACATATATATATATATATATTTACATGTATATATATATATATATCCTATGGATGCAGTACTTTGTTTTCTACAGGGATTAAACCGCCTATGTGAAAAACTCAAAAACTGCACACTGACGCAAGAGAAACAAAACATAAAACCTCAGGACTAGTCCACATATTCTCATAAGGAGAGAGGGTGATTGGACTAGCTGTAAAGTAATGAAAATAATAATTTCAAGGTTTAACCTTTTTATAGGGTTTAACCTTTTAGAGGTCACCAGACATGAGCTTTATTCCCAAGAGAGATGATGGATGTTATATTTACAGGTAAAGGTGAATAATCTTTCAGTGGTCACATACATTTAGCAACATATACACATCAAAGCTTCAGTAACACCTGTTTATTTATATCTTATGCAAAGACTTTACTTGTGTGTGTGATAGAAAAGGAGAGAATCAAACAATATGTAAAAGGACAGTATGTATTGCTCACAGGTAACTTAGCATGTGTGACGCCCATGAGCGTGCATGTAGGCGTGCCTCACTGGTTAGCTGATGGTGGATGCGCTGCACTGCTCTCATATGGCAGTTCCAGCTGCTGCCGCCCCGACGGGCAGCGTTGTTGCAGGAGCACAGCTTCCTTCCTCCGGTTGACTCTCAGGCACTGTTCGCTAAAGCACCTTTGTCCTATTCTGCACCGTTAGCACCGTTAGCTACGAGCTGCCAGCTGACGCATCACCTTTTCAGATCCGTTGAGAGGCAATAGAAAGGGTCCCGGTCTCGTATTAATGTCATTTAATGGGACTTTTTTATGTCATTCAAAGCATTCCATTTATTAAACTGGAGCTCTAACAAATGACTGTTTCTGTCTCAGCATCGATATCAAGCTCCTTTGAGTAAACTAAACCTCCAGCCTTCGCAAGTCAAGTGCAAGACCAACAAAAACGGACAAAACACATAAAAGGCATTGAAACATCAGTTGAACCTTGTTTGTAAATCTCAGTACATGACTTGCCCAATCACATGGCTCCTTTCCCTTTAAAGTTCCATCAAAAGACTTCCTTTGATGTATTTCGATGTATGGGTCATCTTGTACCAAGTCCTTTCAAGGTGAAAAAGAGAAGTATATGTTTTTTCAAACTTCACACAATCACAGATGAGACTGCCGCCTCGTTCATTCACAATTGCTTGAACTTCTGTAAAACAGGGCCAACTATTTAAAAAAGAAGAGAAGAAATCATTCCAGTTTTTCTACAATATTTTTGTTTAAGTTTTCAACCAGCCGTGTGGTTTTGAGTAGGCCAGTGTTGTCAGAGAGCATTCATACAGTCTGACACCAATATGTCTGTGTGCTTTTCTGGGAAACTTCACTCAAGTGTTTCAGAAGTGAAAACAAACAGATGAACCAAATTAAAAGATTTTCAGAATAGCAACTGAAGTGAAAGAAAGGACAAAGAAGAAGTGGAGAATGATGCCAGACAAATAATGAGAGAGATCATATTAAAGGTGCTTAAAGGAAGTGGTGAGTGGAACAAAGAAACATGCAACGTAGAACACTTGCATGTAGAAGAAAGTGCAGCAGTAGCCAGAAGGAGCTGATTGCAAAAGAGGCCAATCAGCTATTTTGAGCCACTGCTAACTAAAAAGAAATGTCGGACAACCTATTTGCTCAAGTTATTTTACAGCTTTGCAATTTAATAATAAAATCACATAGAGTCAATGCATCTAACATAATTACGGATCAATAGTAAATAGATATTCTATATAATTCAGACAGTAATCTGAAGCTAAACGTGTTCTTTCTGTTAATGTGTGTTCATCTTCACCTTTTTCTTCATCCAGGTCATCCGTCTTTCACGGAGCTTTCATCTGGACATCACTGAGGATGTGACCAGCAAATAATATAGATTGCAATGTCCATAATGTGTCCCTTACGTGTATTAATCAACTCTATTGACCTCACTTTCTCTCTGCACGCCACTCCGACTGTTTGTTTACCATTAGGGGTGAGTGTCTTGGTTGTTCAATAGCCCACCTCCATCTGCATATAAACAATGAAAATATCAGCTAGGTAACAAGAGTGGGGACAGCAGCTCAATACTGCTATGAGAGGTCTCCAATAATCTGTGTTGGAGGCAGGCGGGACGCAGGCAAATACAAGCAAGCAGTATTGACAGGCGCGGGTTGCCTTCAATCAGCTTAAATCTCCTGGCAGGGGCATCGGCCTCACTCTGTAGGGCCCAGAAGGATCACTGATGAAGACATCAGTTGGAAAAAGTGAGTTGAGGGAACAACAATAAGGGAGGAGGGGGCAAGGAAGGAATAATGACAGAGGCACGAAATGATAAATCTGGTTTATTGCAACTTGGGTCTTGGTTCTGTACTTTTAGTCCTCAACCTGTTAGGAATACATGTTGCTCACCGACTTAATGACCATAACATGTCAATGAAAATGCCAGTTGAGGCAGGAAATAGCAGCAGTTATCATAAAGGTTTCAAACAAACCATCTGTTCATGGAAAAACTTTATTGGAAATGAAAACAAAGGCAAACGGCAAAATATTTACGCAAACATTCTGCCTTAAACATACAGACCAAATTTCTGGAGCAACTTTAATGTAATCTCCTTGACATAGTTGTTCACACAGAGTGTTCATGCTATCGTACAGGTGTGCTAGCGTTTGATTTTGAAAGTCTGGATAAACTATTGTCTGTTTTAGAACTTGTCTGATCGCTTTAATCATGGTTCTTTTCAGAGTGACAGGTACAACCAATTAAATGAACAAAAACAAAACAAAATATGATCCAAATTGTGGAAAAAAATCAGATATTTCCCATCTCAGAGAGAAAAATATTTTAGAGAAAGGGGGAAACTTTTAATTTAATTCTCAAGCTGCAATTATAATGAAGTGAACTGTTTGCCCCATTTGAATCTTTCATCAAATGAATAATTGTACTGTCTATCATTGCAGCGATGGTGACCAAAAAATGGAGGGTCTCCCTTTGAATGTTGGAGAGATGGGATCAATTCTAGTCTGATTGCATGATACACACACTCACACGTCCACACACACTTCAAACCCCAGTGGTATCGAAGCTGCCAACACATCATTTACATAATCAGTTCTTGTTAGATGCTGGACTTCCTTGTTTTGGTAAAATATGTTTAACCTCTTCACACACATGCACACGCTCACCACGCGCACACACGCACTCACACACTCACACTCACACAGGCTAACACCCAACCACATATGCTTGGGTCATATTGAGGTCACAGATAAATTGGCTGAGGGCAGAAGGCCTCACAGCTCCGAGTTTGTAGAGGCAAATTAATTAGTGGTCCATGCAGCACTGTGAAGTCAACACATTACTGATGCAGCTCACATCACATTGATGACGAAAGGATGTCTAAATATTACTAAATATAACATTACTACTCATTTCTCTGCCTTGGAGCATGGGTCGATGGGAGAGGATAGAGTATGGTTGAAAGGTAAAAGTAGAAAGACTTTGGAAAAATTCAAAAATTCAATATAAATGTCTGTTTTTGTATCCGTATCAGCTCTATTTCTGATGAACAAAAACTAAGAGATGCATTCTATATAGAATAGAAGGTAACATTTCAATCGACAGAAACATCTAATCAACATTCATTTTGATAAACAACATATAGTTTAAGTTATTGAAAAAGTGTTTACCTGAATTCACTGGCTGCAGTAGCTACAGTCTAATAAACATGATGTATTCTTTGTTTTTCTTCAGGGGCTTTTCAGTATTTTTATAGATTAATTTATATGATTTGACCAGCACAGTAACCTAAGTGGGCTTATTGGAAGACATGAAATATAAAACTCATCTTTATGAAGAACAAAAAGATACAAAAATACATTGAAAATTGTGATGCCTATATATTATTCTCTTCCTACAAGAGTTTTTTCTACAAGACTGTACAAGAAAGAAATATCATCAGATTAAGAATAATGAAAATAATCAATAGTTGGATGCTTACACTTTCATATTTTGGCAACATGTGCCATTTAACACAAACATTTAGAATGTCTATTCACCTCTAGTTTTATGTTTGCATCTAGAGGGGCACGTCGTGAATGACAACATGGAGAAAGTGTGTCGGTCAATCAACAGTAACCACACACACACTTCTGTGCTGCGCTGAGTGCTGAATCATCAGCAGGAGGGAAACTCCCACTGCAGACGCTGTCAGTCCGTGCAGCACAGTTCAAGCGATGACGGGGGAACAGTTGGCAGCTCGGGGGCCTCGGGCCAATCCAGACCATATGGCAGACGCTGCAGCACCGCTGTGTCATACTCTGGCATGTTTTAACGACCAATTAGGCTCATTAGGCCTTGATTAGAGACGGTGAAGCCTGGGGGAGTCACGGAGGGGGGAGAGGGGGAGCAGGGGGTTGATGACTTATCAGAGAGAGAGGATGGTGGGGAGTATGAATCAGTAATGATGTGCACTCGCTGCATGAAAGATTAGGAACAGGTGTTCTTTCCTTGGAATAGATTGACTGGTTGAATTCAGGTGAAAGCCTTGATCTTGTATTGATTACACTTATTAAATCCCTTCCTGTCATGAAGTGGAGATGTAGATGAAGGGGGGCAGACAGGTTAAAGAAGGGCTTTGAATTTTGAGGTAGCTGGGGAAAGTCTGCAAGTCGACATCTGTTCTTTTTCAACAAAGCTGATCAGATTTTGGAGTGGGATGCATCGCAGCTCTGTCACCAAAGTGCACTGATTGGCACATGGGTTTCCTCATTCAAATGACTAACCATGTGACATTTCTGTCACCGCTGATCAGATGTTGACAAAACATCAGGAAGAAAGGCATCTCACCTCTGCTTTTCAACACTACCAACATTGCACTTAAAGGCCGAAAGGCTGATTGGAGGACTACAGGGGAACATAAAAATGACATAATGTTAATATAGCCTTGAAATTATCTCTGGAAATAATCAAGTGTTTCGGATTGGAGGTAGGATGTTGCCTCAATGTTCGGGCAAGTAAAGGGGAGGTGGGAGTGATTGAGGCAGAGACTAAATTATTGGTGACTGAGTGAATCATGCTGAGTCTTGAGGGTTGTAGAGAGTGAGTTAACCGAGTCTGAGTGAGTGAGTGAACAAAAACTATAAAAAGGACAAAGAATTCGATTTAAAATGGACGACAGAAAGAAAATAATAAACCCTATCTCCTCCCTAGTACCATTGATCAGCCCCTCCCAATCCATCTCTTCAAACACCATGTGGGTATTTTTTACTGCCGCTGTTTATTTCACTGTTTTTATGTTGCATATCACCATCACTGGACTGACCAAGCATACACAAACCATTTATATGCAGAGGAATGTTTTTTGACTGATAGTGAGTCTTTATCTTTCTTAATGTTGTCTAACTGCTAATCGCCGCCATCCATGGGCCTTTAACAGTGGAGGGTGCGTATGTGTTCTTGTGTGTGACTGGTCTGCTGGGGATTATGGCTCTAATGATAATTCCACATATGGTGGCTGGATAAACCTGCCTGAGCACTGAGATCATAAATCCAATCTGAGGATGATAATCCTTTTGCCAGATGAGGAATTAATATCAAATGTTTTGCATTGGTCAGAAAGAGAAGATGTGTTTGTGGTGGCGTGACACTGGGGAGACGCCTTTCTACCAAACAAAAGAAAAAAGAAGAGCAGGGTGTTTTTGTTTATGTATGTCTGTTGTCACATGTCATGCTTTTGTATATTTCAGATTGTTCTTCTTTCTTTTAACACTTATAAAATAATGTATTGCATTAATTTCACATGATAGTCAATGAGTAAATGCATTATTTGCTGTTAACTGAATTTCTATATAATCATGAGTCTGGATTCCAGCTGCCCACAATGTTTGCATTCAAGAGAGAGTAGAATTTTTTCTTTCTTTCTTTTTTTTGTTGTGTGAAGCCACCCTGCACTAATCCTACAGTGTTGTTATTAAGCTCAGGGCCACGGAAATGGACAGGGTGTAAGACATGCAGAGTGCATATAAACCAGATTAGCACCGAGTCACCCCCACAAACATTGTCACGATATTCAGATTCATATGTATATATGTGTTCTGCTCAATAGGCTGTGCTGCTGTGGTGCCGTTTCTGTGTCAAAGTTGAGAAAATAAATGCTGGGTTATAGTATTTAGTGGAGGAACAATTACACAAAAGTATCAAAGAGAGTGAGAGAAAAATAGAAAAAAACATGTGGAGAGAATGGAGCTAAGGGTTAAGAAGAACAATTAGAAACAGATGGATAATACCAAGAGGTGAGGCTGTTATTAACAGAATCAAATAACAGCGATGATGGGCGACAGCAACTGAGATTTAAAAAAGAGAGTAGTAAAGCGGGGGTTAACGTTCAGAAAGAGAGAGATTAAGAGCCACAAAGAATGACAAAGAGAGAGATGGGAATTCAGAGTTAGGTGAGAGAAAGAGTCAGACTCAGACATTCAGAAAAAGAATGCCTGAGAGATATGGAGAAAAAAGTTGAGAAAATTCAGAGTTTCTCATAGAATAAAGAATGGGGGCGGGAGGAATTCAGAGGGGGAGAGGAGAGAGAGAGAGAGAGAGACAGAGACAGAGAGAGAGATTGACATTTCACCTTGCTCAGTTGATAAGGGGTGTCACCCTCTGGTCCTCAGGGCTTTGACTGCTGTCTGCAGTCATCACCCCTCCCCAGCACAGGAAACTATTGATCAACTCGACAGCACTGCCTCGGATTCTGTGTGTGTATGTGTGTGTGTGTGTTTGTGTGTGTGTTTGTGTGTGTGTATGTGTGTGTGTTAGCATGCATGTGTGTGCATGCATCTGCGTGCTTATTTGTTTGTTCCAGGACCTAAATACCAGGATCTGCATTTGGCACGTAATCGTTCAGTCCTGAGCACCCTCCTCTCTCTTTGTTTTTACATCTTCATCTTGCTCCCTGTAACGTCTTAACTCATCTCATTATTTGTGTAGAAGGAAGTCCATTAAGGTTCTGTGGCTTTGGCTGAGTGGAGTGAGAGATCACAGGGCTAAGAGACAGAGACTGCCATTAAAAGCCTCAGTACTCACTGCGGTGTGAAGAATGGCTTCACACACACTTGGATGTACTTAGATTCAGCGACAGTGAAACAGTGTGCTGCAAAGGCTTCAATTACTGCTCCTTTTCTCCTTCATGACACCATTTTTTAATTTTTTTATTTTGACGTAAAATTCATTTTCAATTTGTCACTGTATTCTCGAGCAAGGCATCGAAGACTGGACTGCTGCAGTGAAACGGTGAGCCTAAGTGAATTGTGGTTGCACTGGGCAGCTCCCATGTGTACAAGTAGAGAACTGGAAAGCAGCACGTCACTGGAGTAAACAGTCAGCTGACTTCTTGTCAATTACAAACGTAAGCCATTATAAAAGCCGTATTTGTCTGAAGAACTTTTAAATCACATGACTGAACAAATGTTATTTCAAACATCATTAATTTATCAGACTGATGCCTCCACTGTTGTGCCACTGACCAGCTACATTTCAATTTCCTCGTCTTGATATACATGTATGTACTTATGTGTGTACCTTTCACTGGCATGGGAACAAATTCAACCAAAGATTTTTTTTCTAAAAAAAATACAGGCTGCCAACTCCAAAAATGATATTAGATAGTTTAAATCAAATGTATAAAACCGCTCTAGCAACGGCGTTAGCAGTGATATGAGTTTCTGGGCCCATATACAAATAGCTGTGTGCAGTCTGTGACGTCATCACAGTCACACAGCATCAGCCTCCATGGACACTGATGCTGACTGCTGCATACTATGTTCACAAAGATGGGAAAACGGAGAGAGACCCACTGGGTAGAGTGAGATGGATTGACCTTCTTTTAGATCCAACTAAGATGTAGATGGGAAGGTTAAGTACTTCATTTCCCACAATGACAAGGCTTGATTATTATTATCTCTGCCAGGAGAATCATCCAATCCCTCTCATATGAGCGTGTGCATGTCTGTGAAGCAGCGTGCGCCTCTGTATCTGTCCGCAGACTGCATCATATGTTGGGCGTCCAGTTATGGCGCATAATCATGGACTTATTGTTGTTGCGGTGACTCGCACTTCCTCAAAACGCCTTCCCTTGCCTGTTTGATGCTGCCATCGCCTGCCTGCTGAGTCCTCACTCGCTCCTCTCAACCGGCCCCCAGCCGGTGAGGCCATCTACCGAAACCTTTATTGTGCTAACTGCTCACAGAAATACCAGTACACACTGCTCAGTACACTGCCACATACACTGTCTGAAAACATGTTAATAGATGAAAATATTGCCTGAAAATTAAAAAAGATATGAATATTAACACAGCTAGTCCAGTGCTGTCTGGGGTTTGGCCTCATTTATATTTATCGTAAGCAATAGTGAGGAAGGACTATTCAAAGTATGGTGAATTTCAGTTCAGAATAAGATGCAGCACAACAGTGAAGAATCCCTGCCTGCAACTATATGATCATCCAATGACAAATATTGGTGTCTAAATCTACACATTGATTTTCATTCCATACTGGCTTGAACTGAAATCATTGGCTTTGTGCAAGGTAGGAAATAAATATAAAACCATAGGTTATTTGGAAAATGGTCAGCTGTATTGTAAAGTATGTGATTTGTACCTAATGGGCTACAATGCTGAACCAAATATGTGGTCCTCTAATAGTTAGGGCTTACCAGAATCATAACACAAAGCCTAACCAGTGGATCAGAGCCCACACAGGCATACTTCTCATCCCTAACCTCAATGCCAAACTTAACCACAACCCAAGTAATAACCTCAGCCCCAAGCTTAACCTCAGACGTTTTTTACCATGAACTTCCCTCATCGTATTCTCACTGTGGGGTTATTTAGTCCACACAAAGGTATGAATATTAAGAGCACACACACACACACACACACATATACAGTATATAAACACCAGCATTGGGGGAAATAAATGATGCACCTGCACACAGCATTGAGAATTCCTCCAGAGTTGGATGGATGCAAAGGCCTGCGCTACTCTGCATTCATTGCGTGGCTCGAGGGAGAGGAAGAGGAACGAGTGAAGAAAATGTGGGCAAGCACAGACTCATGTTAAAAATGACACAATTAGTTCAACTCTGAAGTGTGTGTTAGTCGCGCATGGCTTCCCTTCTTACTCACATGAGGTGATCAGACCGAATACTCCCAGGGCCTGGATGTACAGTCAAATGAAACACACTCACATGATCAACAAAAAGTGCATGAGCACACCTAATACAGCAACACAGACACTGCATACTAAAACGCAATCTCACTTCCTCGCTCTCTCATTGCGTAAACAGGACTAAAAGCTCCACGGTCTGTAATTTGTGATACAACCTTTTGTAGGAGAAAAAAATATCCACACACAAATTCCTGAAAATAATGCAGTAACTACAGTAAATCACTCTGCTGGTGTGGAAAACACAGTTCTAATTCCAAAGCCTCTCACACTGAAAAATGTATCATCATTTTCAGAGCAATGCACTTTGAAACAATAGGGAAAAGGAACTTAATATGCAGGAAATGAAGAGATGAAAACTACAGTGCACGGAGCACTTTGAGTTTGCACTTTCAAAGCCGGGAGAAACGAGCGTTTGAATCCCCCCCAAGAGATGGCAAGGGAAAAGCAGGGCCTGATTTTATTAATTTCATCTGTAGTTATGTTTCTGCTGAATAAAACATTCATACTCCCTGGAACAAGGGAGAAACAGAAACAAAGACAGCTGCTTCTCTTTTAATTAGCAAGAGCAACTCCCTCTCTCTCACTCCAGCCGTCCCAGCTCGCTCTCTTTGTATCGCCCTCAAGTGTTCCTCTGTCAATCAAGCCATCTTTCCCCTAACTGGAATTAAAGGGAACTCGTTGTCAACTTTCGAATCACAGCGTCTTACTTCACGATGACATCTTGAGACTTTCACTCCATAAATAGTGCTAAAGACTCTAATGTGCCATGCAGAACAACTTATCTGAAGATGAGTTTGTGGTCTGAGAAAAGTTTGTTCATGCTGATCATAATTCTGTACGGATTTCAATCTTATAAACACATAAACAGCAATGTTGGGTGTGTACTGACTTCATTGCGTGTGTACTTCCACTTTTCACCAGAAGGCATTAGTGTAAAATGATCCTCACTGGACGGAGCTGGAATAGATGTGTGCGGGCCATCAAGCACATGGGAGTTCGAGCTGAACTAAAGTGATCTAAAGAATCAACTGGAGAGGAAATCACACCAAAGCAATTAGTCCCTGTGGAAATATTAGACAAATGTGATAGTGATGCCATAGCAAATAAAATTACCATAACATGAAGTCACTATAAAGTCAATATTTGTATTGGATTTTCGCAGCGATGTTCATGAGGGGAAGGATTGCGGGTTGCTAATGTTCATGCCTGCTATCAATAAAACAGAATGTTATAGTCTTTTGACTTTGGAGATAGTAGCTAACATGCTAATAAAACACTGGGGGACAATGTATGGAAATAGCAGGCTAATAGCGTTGTGAGGTGAACGCCCAAAATCCATAACTTCTGTCCTGGCATAAGACATATCACAGAGATCATAATATTGAGCTATGGAATCAAAGGTCTCGAGAGCGGGGGTGGTTGTGCCAACTCGAACACACTGTACACACACACACACTTACACACACACATACCGTATTCACTCACACACACATATAGTCTCCTCTGCCTTGCCCCGGGGTGCAGTCAGTCTGAGATCACACTGGCAGGTTCACTTGTAAAGCTCCAGCTTTAGGCTCTCAGACAGAGAAAGCTACAGACAGTTGCTGCTGCAGGTGGAAACGCGGAGCTTGAAGAGTTTCATTCCAAAGATGAAAATGTGTGACAAAGTGATTGCGAGCATGAAAGTGAAACTCACATTTGGATGTTACGAGTGTTATAAGCTTTCTTTCGCCTTTTACTTATGGAGAAGTGTCTTTCAACAAAGTACACAGTTTGTACAGTGGGATTTTGTTTGTTTTGTTATTTAGTTTTCTCACACTTATGTATCTGATGCAACCCTATGGGAAGTGCTCGGAGCTCTTTCAGTGACTGCAGCTGTTTGACACAACTTTTGTAATTCACATGTTTGTTTTCTCGATTTGAAGTAACTCCAGACATAAGTTATTAATTAACATGTGACCATTTTAGATTTAAAGCAGTGTGTTAGAAAACATTATTCTGTTTGTTTCCTAATTGGAAATGGAAAGCGGAGACGTATGGAGGCGAGTTGGAGAGAGCGAGTGGAGAAGGGGAAATGGATGGAAGTCTGGGGCGCAACCAGGGGTGAGAAAGACCCACAAAGAGTGAAGGGCCTCAGTAATGATGGAGAGGGATTACCAGAAAACTCAGTGGACTGGGAAAGAGAGAGAGAGAGAGAGTCAGGGAAAGAGGTAAGGAGAATTAAAGTGAGAGAGAAAGTACTTTATGAAGGGCAAAAAGATGAGAAAGTGACCGAAGGAAGGTGTTGTGTTTGGAGGCTAATTCAGAAATAAATTGATTCAATCAGGAAATGAAGCCAGGCATGAGCTTGGCACAACTATAATGAAAATAATGCACAATGCGTAAAGGGATGTGACATTTAACATGGTGGAAGGTTTTTTTTCCACTTCACCGAGAACCATGGGAATCAGGGGGGGAAAGTTTCTCTCAAGTTCGGCCCACAAACTGCTTTACCATTTAGGAGCTCAACCCCAACAAGATGCAGACAAATAGTACACAAAGTTAACACATATAGCACTCATATATAATGAGGATACGAGCAACAACTATTAAACAAACAACATTACATGAACACGTATTGAGGTTATGCAGCCTTGTACAGAAGAATATTTTTTCCATCAACTTTAATGACAACATAAACTGAAGCTTTAGAAAAGGCAGATATTCAAGGTTGTGAGACGAGATGGAATTGGATAGATCTGAACTTTGCTTTGCAAGACAGCAACAACGTATAGAGAATATAAAATATGAATCTGTCTACAGTCTAACTGATATAAGTATGTCTTCTGAGGTTTACACATCATCGTTTGAATGTTGTGGAGTGTCTACGTTTTATTAAATGTGTTCACCCCATTCGATATGAAATAGAATGATTTATTCAAGGTAAATAAATGTATTTAAAGATAGAGAAATGTTTTAAATTACTCATCATCACAATGCTGTTCAATTTATAGAAACAAGAGAAATAAAAAAATGTCAGTATTATCTTAATTTGTTTATTGTTTGAGCATTTTCTTTCCTAATCCATATCACATGTCTTGTCTCAGAAATCCACTGCAATAATCTAAGTGTTCCACTATAAGATGTATAAATATTTTTTTATTTTATTTAAATATAGTAATATCCATCTTTGTACACTGTATTTAGCAATTTAGTATATTTACTTATTTTAGCCTTGTATATTACAATATACATTGTTTTTGTGTTGGAAATGCTGGCAGCTTTGTGCATCATACAAATTAAATATTGAATGTTGGATATACAGGACTGTCTCAGAAAATTAGAATATTGTGATGAAGTTCTTTATTTTCTGTAATGCAATTCAAAAAACAAAAATGTCATGCATTCTGGATTCATTACAAATCAACTGAAATATTGCAAGCCTTTTATTCTTTTAATATTGCTGATTATGGCTTACAGCTTAAGAAAACTCAAATATCCTATCTCTAAATATTAGAATATCATGAAAAAGTATACTAGTAGGGTATTAAACAAATCACTTGAATTGTCTAATTAACTCGAAACACCTGCAAGGGTTTCCTGAGCCTTGACAAACAATCAGCTGTTATAAATCTTTTTTTTTACTTGGTCTGAGGAAATATTAAAATTTTATGAGATAGGATTTTAGAGTTTTCTTAAGCTGTAAGCCATAATCAGCAATATTAAAAGAATAAAAGGCTTGCAATATTTCAGTTGATTTGTAATGAATCCAGAATGCATGACATTTTTGTTTTTTTAATTGCATTACAGAAAATAAAGAACTTTATCACAATATTCTAATTTTCTGAGACAGTCCTGTATATCCTCTCTCCCTCTATCGCTTGGTGCGGTGGTCTTTGTGTTTCTGTGGTCTACCGATGCCTCCTATTGGTCTGATCGCTGAAGTCCACAACAATCTCATTTCAGAGCAGACGGGAGGAGGAGAGGGAGGGAGTCAGGGAAGACAGATGAGAGACAGGGAAAAACAGGGGAGAGAAGGGAGGAATGATGGTCAGTGACGGAGTGGAAGAGGAAGAAAGGAGAAAGCGTGTGGGGGGAGGGTGTGTGTGATAGAAAGAAATGGGGTGGGAGGAGGCGGGGGCAGGGAGGCTGGGAGGGAGGAAGGAAGATCTTATGAATGTTGACCACTGTCCCTCTACATAAATCTGCACATTAACTGCATCAAATGAGGCTCCCCATGTTTTCTCATCTTCTCCTCCCTCGCTATTTCTTTTTTCTCCCAAACACCCAGCCCATCACACACACACACACACACACAAACAGCACCACCGGCCGCCATCTCGCATCTGATTGGGCCATGTCATTTATAATGTCTGTCCACATCAGGGGACAATGTAGGGAACTCAGTCCTAACAGCACTTCCCCCTGTCACGCCCCAATGCCTGATGGGTAGAAATAAACCAACTGCCATGCCGCCGAGAAAGCGACAGTGTCACACAGCTAATATCGACTATGAATAATGACACATCGCGATGACAACTGTTCTGGTTCTCATCTGTCTGATAAACATTTGGGAATTGAAAAATGCAGAGCCGAGGTTAATCTGGTTTCATAAATGCAGTGAATGCAACGCAGGGAGAATTGAGATAAAACGAGAAGTATGTATCATTGTTTTATTCTATATTTAGGACACATGTACAAGGAAAGACTATATGAGTCGAATGATAAGGTGTAAATATCCAAGAAGCAAATTTAACCGTCAATACATATCATGAACAAAATAACAAAATGATGGACAATAAGGTGGGGTGGCAGAATATTTTCTTTTAATTAATTATCTTTATGTATAATATACACTAAAATTTATATATTAAAAAAATATACAGTACATGTTAAATATAATTTTACCACAGCAACTAAATTAATTATGTGTTTGAAATCTAACTAACATTTACATAATTGTATTATTCATTTATATTTACAGAAACAGTACTTTTGATTATGATGAAAGAAATATCTGACAAAATACATAACACATAATTGTATTCAAAACACAATAAATCAGGGATAATTAAATGAAGAGAAATGTAAATTACGTCATATTCCTAGATTCTATCTAAAATATTACCCCACTAAATATCATGTATGTGTAAGCCTGATAAAGTAGAAGAAAGTTTCTGAGTGCAAAATATAGTAATAATAATAATAATAATAATAATAACACACTAATAATAATAACAAATCATAAATACGGTATTGTTTAACAGATGTGCAAATAATGTAATTTTCCATTACGACAGACATCCTTTTCAAATGTTTCTTTCGGCTATAAAAACAATACACAATTATTAAAAAATTCCAGAGACAAAAAATACAATGGTGACATTTTTACATTAATATTAAATATATCTATACATTTCACTGCAGATTGAATTCATTGCAGAGATAAAGTGACCACATGTGAAACCTACACACTTTTATTCTTCTGTATATTCTCATCACTTCAAATAAAAAAGACATGAAAGATTGAGCCATGCCTTTGAAGCAGAAGCCAGGGCCGCTGACTGGCTCCCTTATTCCGCTGCCACCTCCTCAAAAGGCAGCTTGACTCCAACACGCAACTCAGGGACATTAAACGGGTCCAGCTCAATTCTAATGACCCTCTAGATTTCTGACCACATGAAAAGGGAGCAGCCAACAATGCCTTGCCATTCTGGTTGTCAGTGGTGGGCCAGCGATCTCCATGTATAATGAGTGATTTGTTTGTCACTCTCCCCTCCTGGTCAATAATGACCAGCCTAGAAGCCTGAAGTGAGTCTATTTTAGGCCGGAAACCCCCTGGTTCAACGAGCTTAACTCGGCCATAAACACATCTCTCTCTCTCTCTCTCTCTCTGGGTAATCCCACTGTTGCTGGTTGTGAAGAGGAAGGTGAGGAGCAACAGGGAGAGAAAGAGCTGAGGCCAAAGCCAAGCGAAAGATTCCGGTGACAAAGGATCAAGAGGGTCATCTCTCTCTCCTTGTCTAATCATGTATCTTTGGACACCTTGCGTTGCCGGTTGGGCCTAAAGTCTCAGAGACCACAGCGCAGGTATTTAATCCATGTGGTCACACGTCATATGTAAGTCTACTGGATTGACCAGAAACAGTTGAGTCCATTGTTTGTTCGTCCCCAGGAGCTGCTTTATGCTAATGTTTGCCTCGATGCCTCCAAAGCCACCGCCTCTGTCCAAAGGCACATCAAGGAAACGGGAGAGCAAGCCAAGCCTTTGTGTGTGCGGAGTACAATAAAGGGAGGATTTAGAGGCCTTGCCGGCCAACCGCAGGGGACGGACAAAATGAATGAAGTGAAGCGGAGTAGGGGTTGGAGTTGGGGACTCTGCCATGGCGGGTTGAGGGGGGTGGGGACTGGCTAATGCACCCCCTCCATAACATCCCTACCCGCCCCGTCTCATCAGGACAGCCTATATATAACGCAGACACGTTTGGTCTCTCCAAAAGGTCACAAAAGGGTAAAACTTAAGAGGAAAGATGAGAGCGCTGCTGTCATAAAAAAAGAAAAACGTGTGTAAGGGGAAAATAAGTGGCTATTCCTCTTAAGCCGCAGATAAAATATTTCAGATTCAACGGTGCAGTGCCCCGGCCACCAGGGTTCTGGATTTATTGCCGGGGTCAAAACTCAGTGCCGATCAATAGTCAATCAGAGTTATCAAACACTAATTATATGAAGACCGTGTCCAGATGTATTGCATTGATTGATTGTCGTGTATTTGTTATTTCTCAGCAGAATATGTCTAATAACTAGATGTCTGGATATTAAATGTCTCAATACAAATTATTGTATTTCAGGAATTATCTTTTGAATTGTTTAATTTAGTCTGATTTTAATTATGTCTGTGAAATCTGTAAATCATGCTGAATATAGTTTTAAGCAAACCCAATAATATAAAAGTAATTAGAAAACGATGATGTATTATATTCAATGGTGTATTCATGAATTTGATGTTGATGAATTAGCAAACATACAGACTGGCAAAAAGAAGAAACGAAAACAAATGTTTTAATTAAATCATTTATGATTATTTGTTTCAATATTTCATTTAGTATCCAAATAAACAAAGCATATAAGCAGAAATTAAAATTGAGCAGATACTTCATTCTATCTTTACAATCTGGAGACCTCACAGATCGGCTTTCAAAAAAGAAAAATAATACTTGGGGGCTGCTGGAGAAATGTAGTGTAATGGAAGCACTTAATAGACATGCAAGGTTTATACTTGAAAGCCCCATCATCCCCCTTAATGCATATCCATTTGTTTATTGAAAAAGTTCTTCATTAAAAACAAGTTGGAAAGGGGAAGAAAAATGAAAAATAATAATTATGTTGATGGCTTAAAATTGCATACAAATTAAGATATTTATCAGAAGTGCACTGTAATCCCTTAAGTGCTTAGTGAAGTTCTGTAGTAATGCCACAGACATAGCGAAAGCAAAAACAAAATCAACTCTCACAATCTCCTCTTTATTCCTCCTCTTTGCTTTGTTTCACCACATATCTTTTCAATCAGGCTCAGTGTTTTCTCTTTTTACCTTTTCCCTGCCTTTTTTTTGTTCTCGAAAAGGTTCTAATTGCCCCTGAAAAGCAGAAAGGGAAGCAAAGGAGAACACCCTCAAAAGCAAATGTCTTTGAGATTGAATTTTAAATTTCCTCGTGTTTTTTATTACTTTCTATTTTTTTAATTTCAAGGGCGTAGGGACGGTGAGTCTATCTGTCGGGCAGCGAGGCTCTCGTTGCTTTCCCCCTCGACGTCTCCTGACGCCTCACCGCAGCCAAGATATGCATCTCTTGACCTGTATGTTAAATTCATAGTTCAACCAGTGACATCAGCAATGCCCGGACCACTGAAGGAAAAAATTGTGTCTCTGTATATGTGTGTGTGTCATGGGGGGTGGGATGGGCCATGGGGTGATTTTTTTCTGCCCCCGTAACCATGACAACCCTCATCTCTAGAGCGGTGGAAGGGATGGCGGCTCACACACTGGGAGATTCTGATGTCTGAGGTCCCTCTGATTTCTTTTGTTGTGCATTTATTGTGTGTCCACATGTGAGTATATATATGTGTGTGTGTATGTGTGTCTGTGTGTGTGTGTTGTGTGTGCGTGCGTGTAGTCCATACAATTTAATAAAATTTAATTTGAGGAATTTATTTGTATTTCATTTTCATAAAAATAATACCTGCCACTCCTGGTTGACATTCTAATAATAAAAAAACATGTTTAATTGAGATTAGAATTTTTCTCCCTTTTTTTCCCGAAATGCTTGCAAAACACAAACAAATACTCTGTGTATATCTTTGATACATCAATTATTCCAAACCCTCCGAAATGGTGTTATACATATTCATGCAGAGTTGCTGATTAACAATTTGTAAGTATAATACAATTAAAATTGAATATTTTTTTTCTCGTCACCCAAACTGTCATCAAATGCAACATGCCTAAACTGCCTCTTTTGCCATAAACATTTCTCAGATCAAATTCTATACGGCCATCTCTGAATTCATATTCAACGCAGCCCATCGTACGTATATAGGCAGGAATACAGATAGGGGAATATGAATGTCAGAGGGAACATTTTAATCATTTGGCAGGGTTGGAAGCCCAATCTCCAAACATCCACATTTTGACACACAATCTCCCTCTCTCTTCCCTCCCTCCCCTCTATCCTCTGGTTTCATCATCTCATACCCTTCGTGTCTCAGGGACCTATTAAATCCCCCCTTCCCTCACCAGTGTATATGTCTCTCTCTCTCTCTCTCTCTCTCTCTCTCTCTCTCTCTCTCTCTCTCTCTCTCTCTCTCTCTCTCTCTCTCTCTCTCTCTCTCTCTCTCTCTCTCTCTCTCTCTCTCTCTCTCTCTCTCTCTCTCTCTCTCTCTCTCTCTCTCTCTCTCTCTCTCTCTCTCTCTCTCTCACCTTCACCTTCATTTTCCTGTTCATATTGTCGGACTGGAGCTCCCTGCCTATGGTTTAATTTTGTGGCCCTCACCACAACCTCCACTTCCCACCGGGGTCTTTCCTACAGGCACAGAGGAGGCTGACGGTTGATAGGGGGGGGGGGGGGGGGTGCTGATGCCTGTGTTTATGTGTGTGTCTAACGGTGTGCATGCAAAAATGTGTATGACAAGACATTGTTATGACCGATATTGTTTCCCCTCTTTTCCTAAAACCCTTTTTATGTGGGGATTATTTAGGAACAATAATTGAAGTTTAATTTAATCCTTTCAAACATTAACAAACTGACAAAATAACCGCTATACGTGCATGCTTTCAACTGGATCAAAGTTCTCATAACTACAATATCCTGTTTCATGGATTAACTGTTCTAAAAAGAAACAGCACTCCGAAAGGTTTATGTTAGCGTTGACACTCGCAGGATTTTGCAGAGGCAGGGCAAAGTTGTTTGTCTGCCCGATCTCTTGGAGTCGATCCCACAGTCTGGAGTTGAACTCACTTTGTATATATAAAATGAAAAAATAATATAATGTGGCGCATCAGCACTGTTTTACATATCAGCTTTTCAGGAATGAGACAAATCGAATTTAAAAGATGACATTTCGGAATCAAAAAAATCAGATTTTACATTTAGAATACGGTGTTTATTAGGACAAAGTTCTCATGTTTCCTTGTAAACTCATGTAAAAGTACCACTGAAAAGAACTAATAAAATAGAGAAACATACCTGGACACCTTTCTGAAATCATAAAATACATTTTCGTGGGGTTTTAGTCCAGTAGCAGGGTTATGTGTACTATGTTGTGAAAATGTTGAGGTCTGGTTCGGTTCATCTTAGGATCAAAAGATAAGATAAAGGAGAGGAGATACTCGATTAGATATAAAAACATGCTGTAGCTTTGTCTTGTCTTTCTGCAGAACACCGCTGTTGCCATCATGTGAACCTTGTTTTACTGAATAGAATCACATCGGTGTACGGAAGCAGTGACACCCAACATCTTTCTGTTTGATAATGTCACTTTGCTCCCATAAAGTATTGTAGTCTACCTTTACCCTATTCCACATTCTCTCTCCCTCTCTCTCTCTCACACACACACACACACACACACATGCACACTCACCGCAGGCTTTGCAGGCTCCAGCTGCTGCCAAGCACTGCATGAGGGCATAAATTGTTAGGTGTTGGCCAGTAATTCTAAAATGCAATCTTCTCTACTCCTTCCCTGCTATCTCTCTCTCAATGTTATTCTCTCTCCCTCTTCAGTCTCCATCTATTCTCTCTAAAGCTCCTTCCTACCTTGTTTGTCCCTTTATTTGACCTTTCTTTCTGCATCTCTGAATGCTGCTTCTTCAGTTTTGGTTTCGTCTTTCCACGTGGCTGTCCGTCAATCAGTCCATCTCTCTCTCTCTCTCTCTCGTTATATATATATATATATATACTGTATATATCTTAATGATAGCAGGAAAAGGTCACACAAATTCAGAGTGGGTGAGACTAGTATAGGTTGCTTTTCTGAGTGGAGGCCTCCAGCCCACTGAGAGAAAACAGTGTTCCCATTATGAATAATTTTGAATTACATTTCTACAACTTTTCACAGAGAATTAAAGCGAGGGCAAAAGATAAGTGGAAAAAAGACAAAGAAAGAGAGAGCATGGAGTCAGAGATGGGGTAAAAGAGTGGCCAATGAGAGATCAAACAGTGCGAGTGAAAAAAAAGAGTAGCAAGAAATTAAAAGAGAAGAGATGGGACAAGAAAAAAGGAAAGACACCCCTTCCACCACCTCTCCACACCCCTGAAGAGATGGAGTCAAGGAGTATATGAAAGAGAGAATAAGAATGTGACAGAGAGATAGCAGGCAGAGAGAGAGACTATGTGTCTCCTCTCTTGACACAATGGGATGATAATGCATTTTAATGACAAGACCTGAGACTGTTTTTATGAGGGGATGGACTCACACACACACACACACACACACACACGCGCCCGCCCGCCCGCACACACACAAACAACAAGGGCACGGGAGCCATCACCCCTCACACCCTCTCCTATCACTCTCTTAGCACATTCCTATTCCTCGGTCAAAATCGAGGAAGCAGTTGACGGGCTGCACATTACTCCCTGTTCACAGAGGCAGGCGGCCGGGAGGGAGGGAGGGAGAGAGGGAGAGAGGGAGGGAGGGAAGGAGTTCACAGTTTGAAATCAGCAGGAAACTATGGGAGAAGGCAATTTAGAAGCAATCAGAGGGAAATTTGAGGGGGATTAGGCTGAGGGCTTATAGGAGCGGGGACCCAACGCTGGATCCATCTGTCTATGAGAGGCCTTCATCAGCAGTCGTCTCCTAGCTGGCCAAATCAATCTCTTCTCCTCTCTTCCTTACCTCTTTCCTTTCTCTCCACTCTCCTGTCCTTCCCTCTCTTCCACTTATCTCCCACTCCCCTCTCGTCCCATTCCCCAACATTTTACACCCAGGCTCAGAGAGATGGTCTTACCAAGTGTGTGTTGCTCAGGAGCACATCAGCAGCCATGTGTCCGTACGATACGCTCCTGAGGACATCACAGAGCAGACTTTCACCCTCCGAGGTGAAGGCCGAGAACCACTCGGCCTCTTCACGATAACCATTGCCCTCGCTCTCTTTCTTCCATTTCCTTAGTGGAAAGAAAGTATGTCTGTCCTTATGTTCGCATATGCATGTGCTGGACCATACAGGCAATTTGTGGGTAAATTATGATGTGGGAGTTAATATGAAATCTGCGGCAAAGCACAGATTGTACCTTCTAAAAGTGTAAGGCACACGGTAGATATCTACTTCGAAATGAATTGATTCAGTCTCCGGACACTATTCGCCCAATTTCCTATATTATCTTCTTTCTATCATTTACCATACATCAGTTATCATTGAGACTCATTTATGAGGCCTATTTCATCTTTAGAGAATTCTCAGATAGAAAACTGATCTCTTCTGCTCTGGTATTACTTTTGACTGGCCCAATCTCAGAGCGGGCACAGTTGAAATTGCTATAATATTCTCTCAGTTTCAGCGTGTTGCTGGCGGAGTACTTTGTATTACAACAGGACAGTCATAGGGTTGACTAACAAGAAATAAAATCAAGTTAACTTTAAATGTTTAAACTATATAAAAGAAACATGTGACCTCTCGCAAAAAAGTGCTCAATGGCAAAGCATTGAAGTGCAGAAGGCCAAAGCCCGGGCTGCTCAGGAGAAGGGCTCAACAATCACTGGAATTTTAATTGACAATTTTGGCTTCCCACAAATAAATTAACCAAATTGAACGCTAAATAGACATTTTAAATGGCATGCTTCGCCCAGCAAAGCCCGACGGAGAGAGCAGAGCAAATGTGTGACATCAAAACATTACAAAATGACTAATATAAAGCTTCAGTAACGTCTGGGCTTATCAATACGGTCTTTAAATATTTAGCAATGATGTCAGTTTAATCCTGGGTTTTGAAACACGTCCATACCTTCAGATAACGTTAAACACGAAAGGCTCTCGCTCCGGCCAACGTCTGTTCTGTAAAAACACGGCGGTGCTCGCTGGCGGACTCCGTGGAAGACGACCTGGTCCCGACGTCGGTATGAATGGCCTTTTCTAATCTACGTAAATCATAATGATTCTTAGTTTTGGGTGATTATACACGGATTAAAAGATATGAATAATATGTATTTGCCAATAACCCCCACTAAATGTGACACACTGTCCCTTTAAATGAAAGAATAATAGAAATAAATAATCATCTCAATATTGATGAACATAATCAGGATTACCATGTTGCCCTCTGTGTGCATCCCTACTCAGTCGCCACCAACACACGTCTGTGACAGCGAGTCCCAAGTGTGAGTGTGTGAATTTGATTCACCTCTAATTGCAGCGAGCCCCAAGCTGTTAAGACTAATACAGTTTTTAGTTAATCCTTCTTGTTTATGAATCGCTCTGTTCGACTAAACTGTCATACACACTTTGCAAAATAGATTGGCAAAATTAGCAGAAAGGATCAAGTAAAAGATCAAACGTGACTGAAGGTTTGTTTCGTCAGTCGGACTCTGGCCATCCCCTCATGATGCTTGGGCTTCAGACACAGAGATAGTGGTTGATACACTACCGTTCAAAAGTTTGGGGTCACTTAGAAATGTCTTTATTTTTCAAAGAAATGCACTGTTTTTCCAATAAAGATAACATTAAATTAATCAAAAATACACTCTCTACATTGTTAATGTGGTAAATGACTATTCTAGGTGGAAACGTCTGGTTTCTAATGAAATATCTCCATAGGTGTATAGAGGCCCATTTCCATCAACTATCACTCCAGTGTTCTAATGGTACATTGTGTTTGCTAATCGCCTTAGAAGACTAATGTCTGATTAGAAAACCCTTGCAATTATGCTAGCACAGCTGAAAACAGTTATGCTGGTGATATAAGCTATAACTGGACTTCCTTTGAGCTTGAAGAACAAAATTAATACTTCAAATAGTAATCATTATTTCTAACCTTGTCAATGTCTTGACTATATGTTCTCTGAAATGTTCAATTCATTTGATAAATAAAAGTGTGAGTTTTCATGGAAGACACGAAATTGTCTGGGTGACCCCAAACTTTTGAACGGTAGTGTATATTTTCCAATACGGCCATAATATAGAGAAATATAAATATGTTGTTAGTTTTTAATCACAACATCATTGGCATCATTAATGTGGCAGCATAAATGTGTTGCTAACCTAATACAATCAACTCAATAAACTGTAACTAAAAGGTAATAAACAACAAATATGTTTTTTCTGGACAATTGGTCCAAATCATATCTACTGTGCTATTAAGGGTTTTAAATGTTGGTATTTTCACTTTGCAATGTATAGCTCCAAATCATGAACAAAGTTCCAATGCGGCTCGCCGTAACAATCCCTGTATCCTTCTCCGTGATGAGTTGAGCTAAATGCCGGTGTCATTAGCAGATGTTGGCTGATAGCTGGGAGGCACTGGTCATGTTGAACGGTTAGCATTACACTGCTAACGAAGTGCATGTGAAGCCATGCATACATGACAGTTATTACATTAAGCAACAACACCCGGGTGCTGCTGAGAGCAAGACACTGATCCCTTGTTGGATAATGCATAATTACCCCAGACGTTGTAGAGCTGGTACAGAGACACACATACACACACATGCCCACACGCATTAGTGCGGGAGGAGGCACCTCAACAGAAGCACAGAGACACACAGCCAATGACTGACGAGACACTCACACCTTCTCAATACTACATTGTAATCATGTACAAACAAACATATAGGTCACATTGTGTCACACACACACACACATCATGGTGAAAGCGTTGATCTACGGCACATTTCTTATACCATATAGGTATTTGTGAATAGCATGTGGAGTGTGTTTTTATCCAAACCATCTTACAATGCTCTCTCTCTCTCTCTCTCTCTCTCTCTCTCTCTCTCTCTCTCTCTCTCTCTCTCTCTCTCTCTCTCTCTCTCTCTCTCTCTCTCTCTCTCTCTCTCTCTCTCTCTCTCTCTCTCTCTCTCTCTCTCTCTCTCTCTCTCTCACACAGAGAGTTTCCAAATAGATCTCTCAAGAGAATTACACCCTATTTTTTATTACATAAATGTTCAAAGAATTTTCTAAATTGCCTTTGAATCCATCCCATATGTTATTAAGCCAAACTGAAAATCATTAGACTTTATCGTAAAAAGCTCAGTTGCTTAGCTAAGCTATAAGAAGAGAATCTAAATGATTTAGAAGATAATCAATAGTAAAACATTGTGTCTGATTGAGAAGTAAGTGGTTACAATTGTGTGTTTTTTACTTTTTGATAAGTTGGAAAGTTCATAATTGCCAATTATAATAATAGTCAACATTAAATGATATAGTTTTAAAATCCTTTACTTTGTGTTGTTCCCATCCTCCTTTAAAAACAGCATTTAAGAAGAAGGCAGATCTGCATGTTGCCAAGTCGTAAACAGTGTTTGGTTATCAAAAGGATCCAAAGACAGCAGTCGCGCTCGCAGTTAAAGAGATCCCTCTTTCTTTGTATGCCTTCAGGCGACAGTGATCGTGATCTCCTGCTGAGATGGAATTAGCCATCAACTCATTTGCAGTGCCGTGACCTGGATTATGGGAAAGGTGGGTCATGGCAGATATGACATTGTCTTTATTAATATTCAATCAAACAATGGAGGCTGATACGGTGGAAGATCAAAGGCTCAGCAGGTGGGGACTTGTCTAAGTTCTCTTAGCTTTGAAAAAGAAAAAGGATTACTATGGCAACGACAACAACTACTGACACCACAACAGAGCAAATTAAACAAGAGATAGTAAAGGTTTAAACTGGTTGCAGGAATAATTCACTGTAAAGCGCAGCAGTCACAGTGGTATAAGAGAAAAATGCTAACTTCTTTTTTTTCTAAGGAGAAAAATAAATAGTCTTTTTATATTCATGGTTCCATATCACGTGCAAAACAACAAATCCAAGATGTTAGCGGGACATCTTCTGAAAATGACAGTTACATGTGCCACCTCTTAAATGAGACAGTTTAAATGACTGAGAAGCCGATTGCTTCCAGTCAAGTCCTGCCTACAATTTATTTGCTGTGCTGCATATTCATTATTAAAGAATCACCAGATGTTTACGCCTGACAGAGGATGAAAAATAAGAGAGGTAGTGTAACACAGAAAGAGTGTGCATAGCACGTGGAGGCCATTATTTGTGGCGTGCTCGAAGGCTGGGAGAATTAGAAAATATCATTCTGTCAGGGTGATTTGATAGTGCGATGAAAAATGTCAGAAGTGGAGATGACAAATCATGGTGCTGAGGAGAGGGGACTGGGAGACGGGGGATGTCATTTGTCATGAGTGCCATTTGACTGCACCCTCCCCCCTCCTCCCTCCCCCTCCCTCCCCCTCTCTCCCATCTGCCTCCTCTTCCAAATCTCACCCCTTCTTTCGCCCCCCTCACTCCTAAACTTCCTCCTCTTTTACCTCGTTCGTTGTCTGCTTGTCTCTCCCTTCCCTTCTTTTTTCATTGTAATGATCTATTTGAACACATTCTACCTCATCTCATCTTTCTTCATCCTCCTCATGCAACCTCACTCTGCCTATCTCACCCCAATGTTACCTCAGTTTTCCATCTCCTAGCATTAAGAGCAGTACAGTATTTCTAACTTTGTAATGATTCAACTCATCTCTAATTCAGTGCACAAGGAATTATATGTATTTCTCGGTGTTGTTTTCTCTTCCATGTCGCTGTCGCTTTTCCCCACTCCTCCCACATCATCCTTCTTACGAAAAGTGACATGTGGCAACTGAACCAAAAATCTGGAAGAAAAGAAGAAGAGAAACGTCTCACACACACTCAGTGAAACATCATTGGCAGTGATTATTAGGAAGATAGATTCATACTCCTTTTCCTCCTGCTGATTGTGTCTCCCTCATTGCCCTCAATTCACCCTTTCTCTCCCGTATATCGTGCTCTCCCTCCCTCACCCGTCCTTCCCCCTTGTTCCCCTCCTTGCCCCATCAAAACCCTCCTTCCACTGTAGCCTGAAGGTGCCATGTATGTGTGTGTGGATGAAAGAGAGAAATGCAGAGGAAAACAACGAGCATCGGTGCATGCATAAACGTGTGGAGCTGTGGGTGTGTGTGTGTGTGTGTGTGTATAGAGGCTATTCCTCCACAGTATCTGTGTGTGCCTTTATGTGTATGAATATCTATGTCCCTTTTGCATCAGGAGGGAGGCAGGGTGTGTGTGTGGGGGGGGGGGCTTTGCTTTGTTGGGTCTGGCCATCCTCAGTGTAGCGTGGTCTGTAGCACCGTCCAGGGCCTTAATGCTGGGGTAATTAAGGAACAGCTTCAAGGTTGCATGGACACAAGACAATCCAGGCCTAATGAAGTATCGATCGGACGCATAGGGGCCCATGCTTGGACTAAGACAAGCTGACATTCATTTAGAGCAGGGCCACTGCAGGCAGAGCAAATACACACACACACACACACACACAGCGCACACACACAGCACACACACACACACAGCACATATCACAAAAGCAGGCTGATGACAATATAAGAGACTCAACGGCACTCGGTTTTAATCACATGGGAAACAATGAAGAGCCTCGTTTAGAGCCGCTGGGTTTATCTGTGTGCATATAAGTGTGTGCTCACAAATGTGTGTGTGTGCGTGTGCGTGTGTGTCTCCATCTCCCTATCACACTCTGAACAACCAATAGAAGGCTTAAAGCAATCTCCCACTGAAAACAGTACTGATTATACCAATGATGATTATGGTGATAATGACCGTCCTCCCATCAGCCTGGTCATTACTGTCTGTTGTGTATAAAGAAAAGGTGTCACACCTTACAATCGATGTCATCATTTTCTTTTCTGACAGCAGTGTAATAACCCAAATCAGATTTTCGCAAGTTATTATATATACATTTAGATTTTCTCACATTTAGTGAAGTCTGACAACCTCATCGAATGCAATTCAAGCTCAGCCTTCACCACATGATACCCATATTGACTTTTGTCAATTATTGTAGGTGCATATAGATCTGTCAGCGAGCAGCTTCTAAATTTACATTGATGTCATCATCATAAGTGGTATCTTTTCTTCAATAAAGTTAAATATAAGATGTGTTTTTTATCTTGTGTTTTTTGACCGATGGTGTTATTGAGTCAAAGTCTTGCTCAGGGACACTTTGACCCAACACATGGCAGCTAGCGGCACAGTGGCCAGAAATCACACTGGCTTTTTTGTAAAGAAATTGGCAGCATTCATATCTGCCATTTCAAAAAAATGACGTGTACTCTTGAAACTTTACCCATAAAAGCTTAATGTGTGCAGCAGCAGGACTCGGCTGCGGTAACACACACTGTGTTCTCTGGACTGTACGTTTCATTCACTGCTGCATGCCGTCTACTCACAGGCCTACTTAGAATATTCCAATAAAAAGGTTGTAGCGGTCTTATGTGACATTACTCTATAGTTGCAATAATGACTGTCAAACGAATACTTGATATTTATATATAGGTAGTGTATAGAGACAATCTTTATACCGTGTACAAATATAAAGTAATCAAAAATCTATCATCACTTATCAATCTTACTGACTCCACTGTGTGTGTGTGTGTGTGTGTGTGTGTGTGTGTGTGTGTGTGTGTGTGTGTGTGTGTGTGTGTGTGTGTGTGTGTGTGTGTGTTTGTGCATCCATAGGGTCCACTGTTACAGTTCCCACCTCAGCCAGAGGCTTGATGATTATGTCTCTGATTGACATATGCTTGGATTCACATCTCTTGGCCTACTTCTGCACTGATTGAAGACTTGACTTCTCATCTCCAGACAACTTTATCAAGGCAGTAATGATCAGACAATCAGACTGACAGACAGGGACAAAAGAATAAAGAGGAGAGAGAGAGAGACAGAGACCCAGCAAGGACGGGTTGAACATGAATGATCTTGATTGTAATGGTTATAAGTGCTTTTTTTCTTGAAAACATTGATGCAAAGACCCTAAATCTCCTTCACAAACTCTCCCTCTGTTCACACACACACACACAAAACACAGATGTTAAACCATGGCAAAAAAAAGAAATATGCGTTTAACTTTGCCATCTTAACATTCATAATTGCACAAAAACTGCACTGCTTGCACTCTTTACTCCCACGACACCAGCGCTGCATGTTCAGTGCCTATTATGGCTTGTCTTTGTATTCAAATGTATTTAAATGATAGATGTTTAGATCCACTCAGAGCTGACAAAACAGTCCAATGCCGAGAGCTGCACAAAGACGGGATACTGCTGTCCAAGTCATATCTATAACCATGATTTTGAGGACATAACCCCACTCTCACCCCCGCAGTCGAGGCAACTTTTAAAGCTGCAGTTAAAGCGCTGACTTCACATTACTATGCCTCTCCCCCTCTCCCCCCTTCCCTTGATCTGGCGGCGTACTGTGAATTTTTGAGCAGCGCCAAAATGCTCTCATTTTAACTGATCGCTCCAATCATATGCAAATGTGGCAGCAGGTGGGTGGATATCCTTCAGCGGTAATTGGCGGTTTTCTAATGGAGACTTCGGGTGTCAGATGGAAATATGTTTTCAGCCCTAATGAGTTTTGACGGGTCAGATCAGAAAGCGCCTGCACAGTAAAATTGGCAGTGTCAATTTAACACTTAAAGAGTACATTTCAACACTCAGCCAGTGAACATATGGCCCCTTATCTTTAGAGTATTAAAGTAACTCTGAACATTGTGTTAACATTTCAGAGTTAACGCAACTCTGGTAAGAGTTATTATTTTACTCTACACTACACAGAGAAGTTTTCATCTTGATTAACACTAGTCCAAATGACACATGTAAATAACACTTGTGTTATTTTTACACTTCTCAGTGTAGAAGAATAACTCTTACCAAAGTTGTGTTAACTCTGAAATGTTATCATTATGTTTAGTTACTTTACATTATTTAGCTGGCACTTTTATCCAGAGCGGTTTACGACCATGTTATATTCATACAGCGTAGACAGCGACTCCGGGTTAAGTGTCTTGCTCAAGGACACATCGACTAGGGCGGGGTGCTAACCTCTGACCCACAGTGGCTCTTTAACACGATGTAGAAAGGGACCAATACGTTTACTGCCTTAGTGTTAATTTACTCTTTACTTTTACTGTGTTGCTTTTGACTCGGTCACATTAGCCATCTGCAATTCGGTATTTCAAGACACAAAAACAGCTCGAGTGTAAGTTGAACTCAGTATAGAGTTATTCTAAAATGTTGCTTCTGCTGAAATATCAACATTTGATATAAAAAAGTGATTTAGATCCTTTATTTTTAGAATTGAAAGGCACGTGATGAAACTCTGTGTCAAGGCTAACGCCACAGGTAGCGAGGTAAAGGAGCTCAAACGCAGAGGACTCGAGAGGACTCAATGTAGATGAACAAAAAACACTTTACTGAAACCAAAAGGGTAACACAAAACACAACAAAGTCCAAAAAAGGGCAGGCAGAGAATCGGGGTTCAGGGCAGGCAGGGTCGAAGCAGGCAGGATCAGGTACGAAAGACAGGACGACGGAAAAAAGACAACAATCCAGCAAAAGACAAGGGAAAGAGTGGCACAATATATAGGGGGGAAAGCAGGTGTACGACATGGAAACAGGTGTACGACATGAGACATTAACGAGACGAGAGTGGCTGAGGGCAGGTGCAGGGAATTAAACAATCAAGGAGACAGAGGAGACACAGAGAAGACACAGTAGACACCGAGGAGACACAGAACAGAACCGTACACTCTGACAGTCAATTCACTCCATATTTTACACAAACATGTTGAACTCTGAATATGTACACCAACACTGTGGGCTATTCACTCTTGCTAGTGTTGTAATAACTGTGAAAGAGTCAATATACTTTGACACTGAATTTTCAACACTTGGGAATGTTCTGTGTGGCATGCAACTGTGTGTACGTGTGTGCGTCCTTGTGTGTTTGTGCATGCGCCTATATGCCACCGTGCAAAATCGGATGCATTTTTAAACACCACCAATTACCCCACATAGTGAGCTTTACCGAAACATGTTTATTGTGTAATACCCGCCACGTAAAGAGACATCAGCATTCATTAAACTCACAGTCACAGCCAGGTGATATCCAAGGTAATCCAGAACAATGCAACTGACTCAGGAGGGTCAAATATAACCTTTTATATGATAATAACATGCACTCACACCTTCACAACTACTTAAAACTCATTTCAGATGTTCCATAAAAATGTAATATAAAATAACAAAGGATACTTGATCAGAGCGTTTAAAAAAAGAAGAAGCATTGGTATGTGTTTGGGGGGAACAGCTACACAGATACCAATATGAATGACTGTTATCATATGTTTCATTGTATAAATTGATTCAAATATACGTCTGTTTCTGTCCGTAAAAGTTAAGTATCCACAGCCTAACCGCAAAGTTTTTGCCACAAAACATTCAATAATGATTAATTCAGCATTGGTCAAAATGCATGAACATCTGAAATCTACCATTAATATGCATGCATCGCTATCCCTGCAATTTACAAAGCAACTTATCATTTTGCCCGGCAATAAAAATGCAGCAGAGGCAACAGATTGCCTTGACACTCCAAGTGGTTTTAGATTTATTGTGCATAATAAACACATGAGCAGGTTTTGAATGAAATCATCCAATGCATCTACATCTAGTTTTACTTTATCTGTAGCAGCTGCATGTATAAACGAATGGCTGAGTAGACGGCGGTACTTCTGCTCTCTGATAGATCATAAATCATGTGAATTATAAATCATGGTTTGTTTGGACATATGGGAGGGGGTTGAGGAGTGAAACTGCTGTCCAGTTTATAAAAGTGTGCATTAATAAGCGATGGCCTCCTCGGTGGTCGTCAATACAGAAACATGAGGTGGCAAATTTGGATTTGGAGAATCAGATGATGACGGATCCTGCAGAGAGAGTTTCTTCTACTGGCATCCCTGAAAACAACAATCTGAAACATTATCGTCTTGGATGTATTTGTGAGCAGCAACAGCTCTTTCAGAAAGCTGTCATCCCAAGAGAATTGACTGAGTGGACTCCGGTGAGAGTTATAAACTCTTTGTCATATGACGTGTTCATTGTGGTCACTTCCTTTTCAGAGTCATATTGATAGTCTCTTGGTTCCCCATCAGAAGGATGGGATTTGTTTCTTGTCGTCATGTGTCCTGTGTCTTTTAATTCCATGTTACCTTTCTGTTAAAAGGTGTTTCTTTGTAACTCCTGCAGCGTGACTTTTCTGTGTGTCTCAGTGAACTTCACATACCAAAACGTTTTAGCTTAATTTCATTCAATGTGTTTTTTTTAATGATGGATCTCTCAAAGTCCACCTCACTGATGCCTCTCTGGGTCTGTGTTCTACCCATGTCAGCGTGGGTATTCTCCGGGATCTCCAGTCCAAAGACAGGTGGCTCAGGTTGATTGCTGACTCCAAATTGCTGGCAGGTTGACCGTGAGCGTGAAAGGTCTCTGTGAGAGCCGGCAGCCTGTCCAGGGTGGTAGGCCTGTGCCCTGTCGACTGAATAGGACAAACGGTACAGATAATGGATGGATGACTGTAAATTAATATTTGCCAATGACTATTATTAATGTTGTTGAGGAACATAATATCACTAAAGGCTCTGTGCAACTGAAGAGTTCAAAAGAGTGTATTTATCAGTACTTTGCTCAACAAAACCTCCATGTCAATTCATGCCATGTGGAAAGAAGTAGGACAGCATAATCCTTACCACAAACCCAATCTGAAATTCTTTGGTATTAATCATGTAATTCTTTCATATAAAACAAAGCTTAAGCCTTATTTGCTAAGATAGTTGACCTTGGCGCAGAGTTAAGACATTACAGCTTGGATTTAAAATGCATCTAAAGATTAAAAATGATGGTTGACTATTACTGAAGATTATAAATCCAAGGAAAATTGCTTTTTCATTCTGAAATAAAACTGATTTTCAAAGGGAGCTGCAGGGTCGGGTGGTATATGAGGTGACAACTTAAACTAGAATACCGAATACATTTAGTGATGGATAAGTTCGATGAAAGACATAACTTTCCTGTGTGTTTTGTATTTATATTTTCATAATTTGCCCGCCACATTTCTCTTTTTACCCAAGCATAGAAATTAAAGTAATACCCTTGTAAGAGAAACAAGATTTGTTCTAAATTTATGCTTCACTGCTTGAGGCTATGCGGCACCTCAGACACACCGAGTTTATTTGATCTCTGCTCGTTTAGGGGGGGAAATCCTTCATGAGTATCAAATGTGTCTCACTCTTTCCCCTGAATCTTGTTTACCATTGCTGCCGTGTGTTTATCTCTGGATGAAAATGACTCTGGAGACACCGTGCACTTCTTTGCACCAACAACAACACATATTTCTTTCATGTCATGGTCTTTACAGAAAGTGGGAAAAAGGCAAAGTGAAAGTACAAGGTCGTTTTCAAAGACATCGGTTTTATAATTCATGCTGAAGCTCGATGCGGGTCTTCAACTTGAATCAGGGCCATCACAAAATGGTTTATTTAACTGTATTAGTCTAACAGTTTATCTGGGGGGTCACTTTAATAGGAACCCGTTTTCTATTCACATACGTATATTCATCAAACTAATCATCAAATAAATAGAAAACTTCCCTCAGCATAAGAAACATTCAAGATTGTGTGCAGGTTATACAACAATAGTTTCATTGCTTTTGAAGTCCCACAAACTTCCCCCCCGCACAGTCATTGTAACTCAACTGTGATCGGCCCCGTGCTCCATAATCCAAACACACACACATAATCCATCTGATGGCAATAACATGTTGACTGAAACCTTTGTAAAATGACCAATAACAGCCTGGTTTTATACAATATTGTCATTTATCTATTTCATTTATCTATTTCAACATGTACTTATATTTATATTCTTGCCAATAACATCTGAATTAATGAGTGAGTTCTTTTATTTTAACAATTTCAAGGTTAGGTTGAAAAAATAAAGTGCAGTACATATATCTAAGCATCACAGCCTGTATTACAATGAATGTAACAAACGCCCTAATATGACTGTCATACAGGCACAATTACACAAAATGACAAGGTATTCTCGAGCAGCCTGTAAAATGAGTGAAAGTGTGTGTGTTGCGGGTCTTATAGGAGTACGGGTGGCAAAAAGACAATTTACCACTTCATTTAAAGATGAATTTGTTTTCCTTTCTCTTGATTCGGCTTGGTGTACTGTAAACATATGACATTTTACTTATTTAGATTCAAGATTCCATAACTGCATGTGAACATGAATATATAGATTTAGTTTAGCATTCAGCTGATGAGTTTGATAATGAAGGAAGAACCACGGAATATCGTTGTTAGTGTAGTGGACATTATTATCGTGTTCCTCCATCTCTGTAAACAGAAGGATTAAAGACGATGTTGTAATAGCTGGTAATGGGGTTCCACTTCAAGGAATCACTATGAAATGTCACTTGGGGCGGCTTTAGCTCAGTGGGGTAAGAGGGCCGTCCTGCAACCGCAGGGTTGCGGGTTCGATCCCCGCTCTCCCCATTAGTTGCAAGTCGAAGTGTCCTTGAGCAAGGCACTGAACCCCCAGTTGCTTCCCGGGCGCTTCACTGCAGCCCACTGCTCCTTAATAACTAAGGATGGGTTAAATGCAGAGAACTAATTTCCCCTTGGGGATTAATAAAAGTGTATATTCCATATTCTTAACCTATCAATTGATAACTTTGCATTTAAATAATGAAACCCTGTTTTTGTATAAATTAAATGTATTATATTAATTTTTGGGCCTGCACGGTGGTGTAGTGGCTAGGGCTGTCGCCTCACAGCAAGAGGGCCGTGGGTTCAATTCCCGGTCGCGGCGGTCCTTCTGTGTGGAGTTTGCATGTTCTCCCCGTGGCAGCGTGGGCTTCCTCCCACAGTCCACAGACATGCAGCAGGTTAATTGATGTCTAAATTGCCCATAGGTGTGAACGTGAATGGTTGTATGTCTCTATGTGTGCCCTGAGATGGCCTGTCCAGGGTGTCCCCTGCCTTCGCCCTATGTCAGCTGGGATCGGCTCCAGCGCCCCGCGACCCTAATGAGGATGAAGCGGTATTGATAATGGATGGATGGATACTCATTTTTGCTGTTTGTAACTTAAGCTATCAAAGTCGTGTTTCTCTCAGATGTGGGGGTTGACTTTGAAGGATGGGGCATTTGGGTATAACAAAGCGAGGTCTGGCCTCTGAAGCAGATGAGCCCAGGGGACAGCTCGACACGACAAGCACAAACAACTTGTGTTGACCTTGTGGCTCTGGGCAAAAGGCCTTCAAGGTATGTATGCAAAAGCCGTGCAGACAGCTCAAAGGAAGAGTCTGCTTTTGAAGTGAAGTGTGTGCGTGTGCGTGTGTGTGTGTGTGTGTGTAGGGGCCGTGTGCATTCTCAAAAGGAACCAAGTATACCCATAGGCCTGGATTCTAGGAAGCGCTTTGATACGGGCATCTCAGAGTGTTTATAATTACTAACAAACCCGATCATGATGAAAACATTTCTCCAGAGGACAGAGGTAGCCAGGGAGAACTGATCTGACCTCGTGTCTGTGTGTGTTTGTGTGTACATGTAGCTACAGTATATGTGCGTATGAGCATGAGCTTGGCATCGCAGCAACAGGGTGGCCTGAGATCTCCCGTTGACATCATCAACTGTCGCCAACGTGAAGGCGAGCCATAAAGACATGCGATCAGCATGTCACACCTGGAGGGCTGACAGCCAACAGGGCTCATGTCTCTCAGCATGTATTACGTGTGCATGTGTGTGTGTGTGTGTGTGTGTGTGTGCTTTTCATCATGGCCATGTTTCAAACAGAGCATGTTTCAAAGGGCTGACTAATCCTCAGAAATGAGGGATGAGATCAATATTCCTCTGTTTAATTGGATGCTGACTGATTTGGCTGAGAAATAGTGGGCACAACATCCCTCCGTCACGGCAATAGAGGCACACATTTCTGCCAATTTGACTCCTGAGGAAAGCGTGTAAGAAAAAGGGAGACCGGCAGACATACAGACAGTAAAGTAAAAAGAGTGGAATTGGGACTTGACTTCAAAGTGTTAGGACGTTATGATTGCTCTCGCCATTTAAGGAGTGGTTGGGGAAAGAGGAAAGCCTCAGGGGGTCGTCCCATCATCATATGCCCCACTTGCCGCTGTGATTTGGTGATTTTTGTCCGGAAGCCATGTTTCGAGAGGAGCAGGAGGGAGTTTGGGAGGAGAGGGAGGGGGGTTGACTGGGCTGAAGAGAAAAGAGGGGAGGAAGCCAAGGACAGAAGGAGTCAGGAAGAGAAGATGGGTGGTTGGGGAGGAGTGTCTGGGACCACTGTCAAATGGTTGAGGTGTTGCCATGGCGACAGTAATGAAGGGTCTCAGGACAGCCTCAGGGGATAGAGGAGGAGGGGCCTGGGCAGGGGTGGAGGAGGGGGGAGGGTGAGTGATGTTGAAGAGGAGGAGGGGGGTAAGAAGTTGAAAGCTGGAGAGGGAGAATATATGAGAGGCCTGCAGGCTCTTTTTATGCTCAGACAAACTTGACAATGTTGACACACATTATGCTACAATGCTGTCATGGAAATGTACTCTAAGATGTGTTGTTAACATTCACACATCACATAATTCTGTATAAACTGTTCAGGAAAAGCACAAGTGGTGCTTGCAGGGTTGTCTACATTGCATTTGCCATACAGCACACTGAATAAAATCTACTGAATATAGGGGTTATTTTGAGTAAAAAAGTAATCCTGCATATGTATGTGTCAATACGTATGGATAAAACTGAATTAAGTCTTATAGGAATGCCAAATCCATTATTGCCCATTATAACATCAGTGGTAAAAGATAATAAATACTCACACTTTTAATGGCCAATCAAAATTAGAAGCAACGATTTACTTGTTGCAATTTGTTGCAAATGTTGTATAAAAAATATTCACCCTTTTAATTAATTAGTGGTTGTTTACCAATCAACAACTATAAGTAACATAACTACAAAAAGTTATTTTTTTGCATTTTAGAAATTGTGAGCTTGTATCAGCACAAAGAGACGAAGAGTCCAACATATAGAGTCCAAACATGTACCTGTCCACAGCCACATGGCACAAGCCTGCAGCTGACATGATCAACTGGAGAGGGAAGCACTTCTGAAAAAGAATCAGATACACTATGTTCATTATATTAATGATGCATGGAAACTGTCTATCGGTTCCATGAACTCTGGCTCGGGAGTGAAATGGACCATGGTCCTTCTGGTGGTGAGTTTCTACAAGTCAAGGCTGGAAATAGATTTTAATGAGCCTGCTTCTCCGGGTAAGAAACTAAACTTCTTAATCTGTCATGGGCTGAAGAACCTGTGGCTTAAAATAAGCACGACTTCTCCAATCCTGGGATGCCCCCAAATAAAATCCACAGAGCAGTTGGTGTCTGGGAAAATGTACCCTTTGTGAATATGTTGTATATAGCATGTGCATAAGATCAACGGGCGCAAAGTGTTTCCAACACATTTTGGAAATGTCTCAAAACGAATGTTAATTAGGCGCGAGGCATGTTTGTGATACACCGGTAAACACTGGAGAAGAAGTCGAGGTTTTGGCCATCTAACCCATCGGCAATAGAAAAATGGCGAGAGGTCTTCAGGAATTTGTTTCAAGTAGGCAAGTTTAAATTGTTCTTTTATGTCCGCTTAGAAAGAAAAGAAAGAAATGTACACTTTTATTGATCCCCGTGGAGAAATTCTTCTCTGCATTCGACCCATCCTTAGTTACTAAGGAGCAGTGGGCAGCAGTGAAGCACCCGGGGAGCAGTGCCTTGCTCAAGGACACTTTGACATGCAACTAGCGGGGAGAGCGGGGATCGAACCGCGTACCTTGTGCTCACGCTGACCAGAGACAAAGACAAGCATCCACGCGTTGTGGGGAAACCGCCCGTCAGCCATGTGAGTTCAGCGTTCGCCACGTCACAACTGACTTTGCAACAAAGGTCGACCCGCCTCAAGTGGGTGTCAAAAATAAGCAATGTTTCCACTTCTCACGTCTCATGGGGTCATCGGACCCTATGAGACGGCATAGATCCTATCTGCCTGATGGTTCATCGAGGTCTGGGTCGTGGAATTCCTGCTACCGACCACGCCACTGCCCTGTTGAGACTCCGCCCACTGTTGAGACTCCGCCCACTCCTCCTCTCTACCACCATCTGCCTGATGGATCGTGGAGGTCTCCATCGTGGAATATGCCTACTATGAACTATTCATACACTCTGTCACATTCATTGAATGTATTTAAACTCTAAATCTGTCCTTCTGGTCACATTACATCTATTGCATCTGTCCATCCTGGAGAGGGATCCTCCTCTGTTGCTCTCCTGAAGGTTTCTTCCCTTTTTTCCCCCTGAAGGGTTATTTGGGAGTTTTTCCTGATCCGATGTGAGGTTTTGGGGCAGGGATGTCTATGTGTACAGATTGTAAAGCACTCCGAGACAAATTATTAATTTGTGAAATTGGGCTATACAAATAAACTGAATTGAATTGAATTGAACTTCTGAATGGGAATACGGCTATTGTTACCTCACCATGGGATGTGTCATTGTGGCCAACACATAGAAAGGATTTAAAATAGATGTTATTTAATCTCTTGATATAATACATGATAATATATAATAAACCTTAGTTTGTTAATCAAAAAAGTACAAGTTTAGCTCACTGTCTCTAACAGCAGACTTGTGATCCCTAAAGATGATTTAATAGACAAACAAAATACAAACTATGCTCATGATCAAGATAAACAGTTTTAAAATGAATGCACATCACTCTGATTTATAATTTAAACTTTCATCTGCAACAAACTTTTGATCAGTATGCCTGTACAGTAGAGGGAGATTAACGCCTCTAGCTTACCAACATTACATTGTATGCTTCGTAATGTGCTCAAGTATCTCTGCCCAAAGGCAAAACAAATAAATAGATGTAAAAAAGAAAAAGAACCAAAACAAGCATACTAAGCTGTTGCCATAATATGCATTTTCATTTGATATACTATAATGAGATGTGCATTTATTGCTGCCTGTAAAGCTGTCTAAGAGCCAATAATCTTGCCCTGGAGGAGATCTTCAGCTGAATTTGGGCTGATCTCACTGTGTGGTCTCCGCAAAAGTCTAAACAGATCCACACGGCTCTCTGCAGCCTGAGATCCCTCATCGCTCATCGATAGAGTGATCAATACCTGGACATGTGGGTATTGACTCAGGTAATGATGATAGCTGCACAACCGCACAGCCACACACACGCACACTACTTTGAAATACTGCATGTACACACTCATACACATACCTCAGACTGGTTTACACGACACACATTTGCTGTCTTCCCAAAGTGATCTCAAAAGGCAACCTGGGAGCAGAGAAGGATTTCAGCTGAACCGAGCTCTTAATGTGTGTGTGTGTGTGTGTGTGTGTGTGTGTGTGTGTGTGTGTGTGTGTCTGTGTGTAAAACTGTATGAACTGTGCATGCACAGGTACAGTACAGTGTGTGTGTGTCCTTGTGTGTGTGTGTGTGTCATAACAAATAAACAGCACAATTGTTTTGATAGACTTTCTAAGGCTCCACTTTATCGGCTCTGTGGTGACCCTGACATGGCAGTGAGTGACATTCATCGACGAGCTGACCCAGACGGACTCAGACCACAAGACAGAGAATGTGACTCCATCAGTCACTTCTCTTCCTGCTTGTATTTACTGTGACAATAGATTCCCCGAAATAGAAGAAAAAAAACACATGCCCGCTGCTGCTCTTTAAGAGTCCATTGAAACATTTTAGTTTCAATGGACCCAGTTGAGACCCAAACTGGGCCATGTGTGTGTTTTTGGACAGGTTTCCACCACTGGACAAAAGAAGCAATATATTTGAATGAGTGCCAGCACCGTGATGAAAGATGATATTAGTCATTTGTTTTCTGAAAAAAAGTTTGGTGACCTATGCAGGCAGGGTCAAATAGGATTGATTGTTTTAGAGCGTTGTTTTATTTGACTTGCAGCCCCGGACTCAAAGGCTGAAGCATTTGGCGCGATCCCGTGAGGAGGTTTACTGTTCCCCTTCATGTTGGAATCGCATTAAACAGTTAAACAGTGAAACTCTTTCTTCACAAATCCTCCAAGGAACAGGCGTTTGTGGTGACAGGCAGCAGTTAAATTAAGGAATCTAAATCACTTTTTTTCCAAGTTAAAACACGCCCTAAAAATAATTTGAGAACAGTAAATCACCCTGCTGTGAGAAAAAAATCACATGTTTTGAAGTTACAAAAGGTGTCCCCTGATCATCAATCAGAAAATGTCCTCACAGCAAAAAAGGAGAGCACCTTAATTCATTAAAATAATCTCGGCACGTCTTCATGTGGGTTTGAGCCGTGACACACAGCAATGCATTGTTCAGGGAGGCCCAATAAAAGCAACACGGACTTAACAGGCAATTGTGTCTGTCTTGCTGCGAGCGCACTCTTAGTCACGGACAGTGAGTTTATTGGGAGGATCAGTGTCAGGAGCACATGCACACACACACACACACACACACACGTTGCTTTAATAAGCCCACGCTTTAATTTAGGCCCCGTCACTACAATGAGGCTTCCAACATCAGACAGCAAATTGTTCTTGTTCAATGAAAAAAAAAAACATCCTGTCTTCTTGTCTGGAAAGAAAGACTGGCGGACAAAACAAAAGGAAGAGGGGGAGGGAGGGGGGAGACAGTGAGTGTGCAACCATGTGTGTGTTTGTGTGTGTATTAGGGCATGGATTTGTTTGTCTCTGTGTGTGTGTGTGTGTCACGTGTGCAAGCACTCCTGTCTCTCGTGTGTGCGGACAGGGCAGGGACAGGGAGTTGTGTGTGCATCCATCACATTGCACACCAGGTGCTTCTCCATATTTATATACGCATGTGTGTGTTTCTGTGCGCATATGCATATGAGTGTACTTGTGCATGTGCAGGTTTCAAACTATCAGGCGGGTGTGTAAGAGTACTCCAGGCAGGAGTTTGTGGGTGTGTGGGGGGGGGATGCTCAATGTCTCTTCAGCCTTTTGAATATGTTCAGTTAAATAAGCCAATTGTTCTTTAAAAGCTTCATCAAACCCTAATTAGCAGAGCTGTAATTGCACTTGCCTCGTGGCTCTGACCCTTTAACATGGATTCCCATGTTAATTATTGTAATTGCCCGCTAATGCTATGAATACTTCAGAGTTATACAAATTGTGATGATGAGTAATCCACCAAGTGTTTGAAATGGCTGTCATTATACACACACACACACACACACTCACACACATGCCATGGACAAGCTGATTGTGAATTGTTGGAAGTGTTTCATTCTAATGGTAACACTCAAAATGACACTCAGCTGAAGATATACCACCCAGACATATGCAGACGTGTTGAACACATGTACACTGGCACACACACGTTCATAAAAAGGGGGACACACAGGCACTAACATTGACTAACAACCCCCCCTCCAACCTCACGCCGACACACCATCCAACACTCAGATCAGAGTGTTAAATCATAAAGATGAGAAGCTCTCAGAGTCTAACACTTCAAGCAGGGTGGTTGTATTAGAACAAAGAATTAATAAGGGCGCACAAATACACTACACCTCTCACTCGCACACACACGCACGCACACACACACACACACACAAACACACTCTCCATGGCAGAGATGCATGTTGGACTATTCTATGGACTAATTACCCGTGGTTCATCTCTCTCATCTCTCTTTACTCACTCACTCCCTCACACGCACACACACACACACACACACAATGAAGGCCTGTTGACTGCTGTAATCCCATGCTAATACTCCAGGGAGTCAAATCAATGTGACCCCAAGTCTCTGTGCATAAAGCGGCGCTATAATAAGGTTGCTGTTGGAACACGGCGGTGTGCTCACACACAAACACTTGCTGTTGCACAAAGGTTGAGCTCGCTCTCTCTCTGATGATTAATGACCGAAGTAAATGAATGGTCTCTATAAAAAGTGTGTCGCAAGACATAACAAATGTCAACAGTGTGCAGTTTCAGGCATCGTCTCCGACCATCCCAGACAACATGTTCCCACCCATTTGGGAGCGTTTAGGACAGAGGGGCCTTTGCTCGCGTTTGATATCATTTGTTCTCAAAGATTTCATTTGGAATATTTTTAAATATCATTTACAAATGACATGATTAGAATCCGATTTTAATGAATGCTTGTTGAACAGAAAACCAAGTTCAGTACAGAACAAAGTTAAAAACTCTGTATATTGTGTTTTCTGTGTGGTTCTATTTGTAATTGAAATATATTCGTGTGTAAACTGAATTGTAAATGCCATACAAGCGTTAAAGCTCCATTATATATACATTCCAGTGTGAGTGCATTTCTTTCACATGTTCTTTTAAGCAAGCACACATTCAAGTAAAGCTGAGCATATTTGCATAATGCGTACTGTAGAATGCTGTAGTAATGTGAGCACTTACAAATACAATTCCTGAGACATGCTTGGAATGAATGGTTAAATGAGGGACCAGACGGCAACCAGTTTGATTCTTACCTAGTGTGCAGAAATTAAATTAAATTATAGTAGAGTAGTTTGTGCTTATCACATCCCAAATAGCTTTTGCAGGTTTCCTAAACAATTGTATATAAAGTAAACTTCACACAATCATGGGTAGTATATTGTGTGCTAACAATTTGTGTTGTAATGTCCTCTTAATAACAGCAGCAGTATGAAATGTAAAATGTGTAAATGTGTTTGCAACAGGGATGTTCACTGTGGCTTAGATGGAGGCAATAAAAAAAAGAGGGCACAGACATATATATTCACTACATACACACACAATCATATGCATACATAGACACACATGTCGCGTCACCGACACACACACACACACAGTGACACAGTCCACACGGACAGCTCCCAGGAGAGTGCCACTACAACTTCCACCACTTTATTATTGGTCAATTTGGAGGCTTCTTTCACGGGGGTGACATGGCTTAGGAGATGTCACAGCCCAACCAATCAATACCACTCTGAAAGCTCAGGACCCACAGTCAGGGTATGTGGTTGTGTGTGTGCATGTGTGTGAGTTGCTGAAAGCTGCAGCAGCTGCGTCTGGACTCTCCCCTTCTGACCTGTTTACCGGACAGTAATTACATGGGAAGAGACGTCCGTCCAGCTCCTGCTGACCAGCTCAACTAATGAAGTAAAACACAGACAGATCGGCAAAGAGAAGGGCAGTCGGGACGACAGGTCAGACAGAGACAGACACATGGCGACATGGATGGATGGATACAGAAATAGATGTGATTGTTGTACTTGTGCGATGGATGCTTTGTTTCCATTCATTTGTTTGCATCGATTTGGTTGCAGGCGTGTGTGCGTGTGCATTCATGTACGTCTTGCACATACCTATATGCGCTTAGTTTGGCCATCGCCTGTGGCAGGATGGGCCTGACTGGTGGATGAACCAGCCTGGCAGCGTGTCAGCAATCCCCGGCGTGAGTTTCCTTGACAAACCTATTGATTCTATGGATTTCCACCCAAAGTTGCGATAATGATACATCATGGACGGATTTGGCAGGACAGACTGCTGGGAGAGGAGGTGGCAAAGCAATTTGCAGCTGTAAAGTCTGAGGGGGGACTCTGATTACTAATACCCCAAAGAAACAAAAAGAGAAGGAGAAATATACTCCCTCATCCCTCTGTCCATCCCTCTATCCCTCTCTCCTTGGGTGTCTTGTTTCCTGGTGTGTCGATATGGATGTATGAATTTGTTACAGATGGATCCGGCACAATGGATTGGCTTTGCTGCTTTGTTAAGGATAAGGGCTGCGCAGGCATCATGGACTCTGCTGTGTTTAGCGTGTGAGCAGCGAGAACAGAGCTCAGAGATAAACCCATTGTACGGAGGTGTGCCGTTTTTCTTGTCCAGGCTCAGAGCATCTTATCTTCGCGGCTCAATCCCGAGGTGTTTCGTAATATTAAAACTATATTTCACTTTCTGGCTGAAAGGTATTTTAAATAAATGTATGAGTTCTTCTTTCCACACTGCACTGCTGTCCAGTGTTGTATATCAGCGGTGAGATTTAACAGCACGTACTTTTTGGAGTTGTAGATTCCAGAGTGATGCAATACGTTCAGTGGAGAAAATCACACTCCTTGAGGAGATCAAGAAGAAAGTTTCCATGTGTGACACAATGTGAGCTTTAAGTTGACGGTGCATGTCATGTGTATTTGTTTGTATTCGTTGGCTGGCATGTATGAAACAGAGGAAGGTGAATTTGAGTTTATAATGTAATTCTGAGAAAAACCTTACAGTATTGGAACATAATCCCAATGAGTAAAAGTATACCCGAATGACTTTTAATTCAGAGTTCCTGAATAAAAATAACTATCTTTTAAGCCTCTTAAAAATGCTGAAAAATTACATTTGTGATGCGCCAGTGCAAAAACACAAGTTTGCTATGAAAGGCAATAGTTTATGGCCCATATTTCACTCTGATTAAAAACCTAAGCAGCGATTATAGCGTCTACTCAGCAATCTCCTCTGACATCAAGGCATGTTTTTTCCTCATTCTAATCCACTACATTATAATTATTCAGTCATTTCAACTTTCATAGGGGGAAAATAATCATCTTTTGGTTATGCAAATGATTGGGTCGTCGTTGAAAAGGCCTTCCTTGGCAGATGGCTGGTATTTAAAATGGGGTATGTGGTCATTTGGGTATTTCTGTCATAAAATAGATCTTTGATTGAATGAAATCGGGGCTTAGGCTCATTCTGAAGAATACACAATACAATGACTTTACAACCACCATCTCTGATTATAGTAAGTCTATTGTCTCTGTGTGTACATCCATGTGCGTGTGTTATGTTCTTGTATGTGTGAACACTTTATTATGTTATATTGTTATGCTGCATTTGATCCAACACTTGCTGACCCACATACACATGCTTCATCACAATTTGCTCAGTATCTGAATACAATTATTGATGTATCTTGTTATCTGTTAATCCTAAATTACTTATGGCGTGTTATCTGAAATTCACTGCAAAACAGATTGGACAACAGCACTTTTCTTTTTGTTATACTCTTTCCGAATTAAGAAACAAAAGCATATCGACAAACTAAGGAGTGTTCGATTGCTGTGAACCATTAAAAATGTGTTCAGTAACGTTCAGATAGTGATTGATACTCTCCTGTCTTTTTAAAGGTTTTATTTTGTCCTCAGTCATAAAAGAACAGTCTCCAACCCCTTTGTCTTTAAAAGAGTGGAGCTGCCAGTTGGTCATCCCATCCCCAGCCGTTACAGCCAAATCAGGATCATAACACCTCCCTTTAAACCAAATGACCGCAGCGTGGGACTGCCAGCTCAAATTAATTCCACCTCTGACCAGAGGCGAGAATACCCCACTGCTTAACCCCCTCGACACACTCACACACTCACAAACACACTCATAAGCTCTTACACACACAAACACACTTACACGCACACGCAGGCTGATGCATGCATACACACAAGCACAAGGACTGAATATGGAGTCGTCCTCCTTTGCACTCGCTCCTCACTATTCAGTCTGAATCTGCAGCGTTTGGTCAAACTATTGTGCATGGAGGCAGATTGTTTTCTTTTTCTTATCCGTCTCCTCAATCCAACACAAAACTTTGAGATTATGAAACAAAAAGTTACAAATCACAAACAAATTGAGGAGAGCAGCGACATTTGGTCTTTTGAATCAAACGTCAAATAAACAAGACGAGTCACAAAGAGGCAGCGTGTCATCTCAGACCTTGACCTGCCTGCAGACTGTTTCACAGACTGGACTTGACCAGAGTGGAAACGTTTACCCTTCCAAAAGGCCCACACTTGAAACCTATTTATACAATGCATAAACTATGTACAGAGCAGCAACACATCATGTGATGTGAAGAGGTACTGTATGCTGCTGCTGCTGCTCAGCACAAAGCCTGCATGTTAAAATGTGTACGTATTGAATGGAACACTTGATACCACAGCATTAGCTCCCCTCTCCAGCAATATTGATTTACAACATCGATATAGGCTGGCTCCCTCTTAATACATTTACACTCTAAAAACAGCAATATGTCACAGCTACTTGACTGTGATTCTTCAAAATAAACACGATGTTCTAAAAACACTGCATGATGCGTGTCTCTTTAGCCCCTTGGGTTTTGTTTTATTCTGGCTGGTTGTTAAGTGACCTTTTGTTAACTCATGTTTAAGTGACATTCGTTCTCCTATCTCGGGGCACACTTTGTCTTTGTTCCAAAGTGTTGCAACTATTCAAATGTCCATGTTCTTCATGCTTCACACAATCATCGAACCAAGAGAGGCTCTGCCTTCTGCGGCCGTTCAGGTGTTGATGCACAGACAGAGGTAGCAAATGATCAAGATGCTTTGCTGTTCATTTGTCTTCACAAGACCAGAGAAAAGAAGTCCAGCTGCTGCCAAATGTGATTCAGGGCCCAATGATGTTATGATGAAGATGTAGAGGATGTGAGCCGTGTGACGGGACTTTGAAGGTTCAAACGTGTTCATCTACACGGGAATAATGTACACATGTATGTAGAATTAGACACAGGAAGCCACACACAGAAGTGTGATACTATTATGTGGTGTGAAAGCATGACTCTAAACTATGACCTCAGCCAGGTTGTGAGCGTGTGTGTGTGTGTGTGTGTGTGTGTGTGGACACGCGTGTGCCCCCCCCCCCCCCCCATGCGTGTATGTGTTATTTCTAGGGCAAGTGTAAACTCTGTCATGTTGATTAGCTGTAGGTGTTAACACACGAGTGCCTCCGCTCATCCTCTTGCTGACTGATCAATGTCACCCTCTGTCTGGCTTCCTTTTGCTCCTCATCACTCCCCTTCATTCTCTCTTTGTCTCTCCACTTTGTTATTATAAAATGTCTTTATGTATTAAATCATTATTGTTTTAGTTTGTTGTTCAAATACACTTTGGAAGTGTATCAAACCATAAAAAAACATTTAAAGTGTGCAAATATATAAATATTTGTGGGCACAGTTTTGTGATGATATTTCAGCTTGGTGCTAATTGTTCCTCTTCAGCTGCCAGAGGGTAACAACCACGCAGGCACCAACAGCTTGTATCCCCTCAGCTGACAGCCTCCCACCATGCGCCTTTGTGCCTCTGCCACTTGACATCGCCATCCGCTGTGTGTGATGATGTAAATAATTACACTCAATTAGCACTTCATTAATAATGCTGAAACAAAAGGACAAGTCCCTGGGCGCAGCTCGTCTCCGCTCTCTCTCTCTCTCTCTCTCTACACACACATCAGGGAAAACAAAACATGTCAGCTTTTGACAATGTGCCATCTGTCCCCGAGCCAACAGATAGGCTTAGACACACGCACACAGTTACAGCCCCTCGGCGCCCATAAGACATGCGGAAACACTAATCGGGTCCTTAGGCGAACATAATTACAACTTGCCATGTTAATTACCTAACAATTAGCGGCCGTCTCTTCCAGGGGGCAATCAATGAATTAGCTTTTGATTCCCAGGTTGAGTTGGCAGACAAGCCCTCCCATTCATGCCCTCCTCACGTCTCCCACTTACCCGTTGTCACTCACGCACATACCGCACATGTCCAATATATAAAGAGTGAGCACCTACATGGCACAGCAAATAGGAATTAATTCACACTGCGCCCAATTAGCTTATTTCATATCCCACGGTGGATTGTAAAAACGCTTTGCACCTTCAGTAAGCAAAATGGTCAAGAATTCCATTTCTTCTTCTCTACATGCACCAAATGCCTGAGGGCAGCAGTTTAAAATTCAATGTCGAAATAGGCTGAGGGAAGAAACGTTGGAAAAAGAATTACAATAGAGGAAATTGAACAAATTGCGTGTCTTGTATTGCTCTTTGTCTTTGTAATTCCCGCTCGTTATCAAATGAATAATGAGAACATCTTGCTGCTGTGATGCCAACTATGAATCTTAATGCCAATTTTGATTGGAAACAAATTGGTGAAGCAGGTGCAGTCCTGAGACTAATGATCAATAGAAAAAATCATATTTCATCATTTTTAGAAGACCAAAAAGCTATCAGTTTGAAAAATGTACACCCTTTACCAGAGAAATCATCCATCATTGCTCCGATTGAATTTCCCATTTTAAAACTCCAATATGGAAGTCATATAGGCTTATAACACAATCAGATTGGAAATTGAGAAAAAATCACCTCCTGCCGATAAATGTATGCCACGGATTAGTGCACTTGGGATGGTTGCTTCTTCGGTAAAAAAACTAAAAACAGTTGACCTCTTAGAAGTGAAACAAACCTTTTGCTTTCTCTTGTCGAGCCGCGTCGAGCAGTAACAGCACAACTCAAACCCTCTCCATGCACCGCCGAGCTCCTATTTATGTGCAGACCAGCAGCACATGTATCGGACCACGCATTGTTTGATGTATATGATTGAATTGTGCCTCTTTTTCTCGCCCTTATAGAATTTTTTATTACTCCCATTACTCTTCATATTGCAGTGGATATTACTGTGGATATTAGAGCAGTACAGATTGGCCTTTGGCTTTTTTTATTACTGAAATCTGAGGCTGGCCCCATGCGTTGGTAATTCATTCGTCCCGATTGCTTTGTGTTATATTTATATGTTAGGGCAATATGCATCTGCCTGGCAGCTGCTGGTGACATATTATATACCATGAAATCAAGAAATGACTGGCATATACTTATATATATAACCATCCTGCTAAGTAGGGTTAAAAACATGAGACAACTGTCCAAAATGGATACACATTCTTTCTTTCTCTCACACTCTTCCAGCATCCCCATCACAGACCACAGTGGCCATGCGAGTCCAAGCCACAGACAGCTCTCTAATAGGCCCGGCTGTCTCCTTCTTAATTTGCTGAAATTGCAAAATCAATAGGTGTAGTCGTAGCCGCCCGCTCCCTGTTTTAGTGGGAAAAGATAAAGTCTATGGGAAGGCAATCTTCACTTTCAATTTGCTCCCTGTTCAGCATCGAGGCCGAAGTGCTTATCACTCTACTTAAAGAGACCGTATGTCTGTCTCGTGGTGGGAGGTACTGGTGGGCAGGCAGGAGTGTCATTCAGTGTACTGGACAGCTTGAAAAACACAGTCACACACATCCACACATCGTGGTCTGATCTGTAGGACAGCCCACATCACATCTGCATTATTAATTATGGTCTCCTATCCAAATTTGCTTCATTTTCTAACCTGGACCCAAATACTTTGGGAGCAAAACTAAATCTTCTCTTGCTTTCATCTCATTTTTGATTGGACTGTGGAGTTAACTTCTTCTCTCATATCAATATAGATGCTCCACCTACAACTAATGCTCTCTGGATGTGAAAACTTGAATGCTTATATCTCAAGACTCTTCTGAACTCCGGGGGAGGGGGGTCTTCTTTCTAATTCCAAACTCACAAGGATTATGTGACAACATCTTGGCTAAATCCTTTACTGTAAGACCTGTTGAATGTGTCACTGGAATTGTAGTTTTCCATGAGAGAGCAATCCCAAAATTCAGAGAAAGAGTCATCACCTCCGCTGCTTTTCAATGGTTGTCTGTTTTTGTACATGTCATTTGCATAAGAGTGTAGATGGTGCGTAATTGTGTGTCTGTGTGTGTGTGTGTGTGTGTGTTTTGAGAGACGTGTGCTCTAAGCAGCTCTTGTCAGTAGGATCTTTAGTCTTAGCGAGCCTGGTCGTCCTTTCCTAATCTCCTCTTGATGCTGCATTTACCCATAATCCTTTCTTTCATTAACTGCCCTCCTCGTACAGCGCCACCTTTATTGCAGTCTTTCACTTTCTAATTGCAAAGAGACACGAGCTGGGGGTGGTGTGTGTGTGTGTGTGTGTGTGTGTGTGTGTGCGTGCGTGTGTGTGTGTGTGCTCGCTGTAGAGAGAGGTTGGGTGGGTGGTGGGTGCATCCAGAGTGTCTGCATAAGTCCAGACCATAAGAGGGGAAAGGGAAGGACAGAGGTGGTGGGTGGGGTTGGCTTTGTGGTTGATTGCTGAAACCATTTCAAATGTTGTAGAAAAGAGCTTAAAGAAAAAAATTGTAATCTAGATATTAAGAACATTATATGACCGAGTTCAGAGGGTCACTGCCGTGGCTGCTCTTGGCAGGAAATCCATAGAAATTAGAAACAAGATTTTGATGATGAAGATGAGACAGGATGAGGGGGGTGGGGGGGTGAACAAGAGCGAGAGAGCAGTTCATGCGTGTGCTTGTAGTACCACCATTATAAGTACAATCGTACCAATTCGTAGAATTTTCTAATTACTTTGCGACTTCAAAACATTTTTCAAATCATCCCACATGATAATACAATAAGCAGATTTAGCGGAAGAGAGGAGGGGAGACGGAGGGAAAGCAGCTACAATAGAGGGGAGGGAATAGAAAATGTTTCCAAAACATCCACTGGTGCGTTGCATTTTAAAAATGTTGTTTTTGTGTTGTTAGCACAGAGCAAGAAGAAGGAGGGCAGGTAGAAGGGGAAAAAGGGGAGGGAGAGAAATAATAGAGGGGAGAGGTTCAATTTTGAAAACACTCGTACTGATGCATATTTATGATCGTGTGTCATAAATGCACTTTATGATAAGGCAAATAATTCACAGAGCGCATCACAGACATCACTTTAACATATTCTATAAGCAGAGTTAAAGAACGCCTTGTTTGCTGTTTCCTATTTCACAACAACCCGTCCAACAACAGCCCCCCTCTCTCCGTCCTCCCCACCTGCTCCCCCAGTCCGTGTCTCTCTTCCACCAATGAGCGGCGGCTTCAGTGAGGCCCGATACTTGGTTACACACTGGCCCCTATTGGTCGTCTCACCACTCGGCCAGATCCAAAGTGATGCTTGCAAATGCACAGAATTGCATTTCTACAAATGGTCAAGCGATTTTTATTTTGCCGTCCTGAAATGTATCTATGTCACATTCTGTTATTTTTATTACATTTTTATTTCGTTTTTTTAAATTATATTTATAAAAGACAGGATGTAAAGAAAGGGAATGCTAACGAAATTATACAAAAATTACACTTCAAAATTGTACACGCATCTCTCTCACAAGTATTTAAAATCTGTCAGAAATGATAGAATATTTTTCATATTGATTTTCTTTTCTCATACTGTCATTTTCTTCTTTTTTTCACCCAGACATAAATATTTGTTCAGGTCTGAGGGAATGAATATCACTGTCAGAAACATGGAAATTGATCTCAACAGTAATATCCCTCAATTAATGTTGGGAGTTCTCTTTTTCCAGGGAGGAACAGTGCGTCAGTACATTTCTGCAGCTAAATACATGATTATACTTAAGCCCCTGTAGTTAGGTGTGCCCAATTTCCACACACGACCACAGAAGGAACACAAGGTCACACACAGAGTCAGGGAGAAATGGGCAGAAATGGAGGACAGAGTGAAAGACGAAGAAATGAAGACACGGGGAAGGTGGAGCATGGCCTCATGTCTGTTACAGTTTTGAAAGACATTCTAGCGACTGGGAAAAGACCACGTTATGAACGGGGTAACTGATAACCTCAGTGTAACCTATGTCAGTTATAAAGTGTCCCAGATGAACGTCTTCCTTTTTCTTCGGTGATAGACTCATATTAGCATATAATCTAAACATCAAGATTCAGACATTTAACAAACTGCAAAATTATAATTAAAAAAAGCAACTTTTTCATAAGCCTTTATCATTTCAAATTGAAATCTTTGTATCTTGGGCCTTTAGCTGAATGAAACAAGATATTTAAAGATGTAATCTTTGGGGATGGGAAGTTGCAATGGGCAAAATTAATTGGATGGAGGATTAATTGATAAAGGAAATAACCGTGAGTTACAGCTTCAAGCTTAAATAACACATTCTCAATTTATTGTGAGATGATAAAGATTTGGCAGCTGTTGTAACTTTTGTTTTAACTTCCAGCTAGTTGCATTAGTGGGAAGATGCATCTTGATTTTCTAAAGATTAAACTCACTTGATTCAACAAAAACATACATTTACTCCGAGATATTTAATCTCTGAATTGTTTGTCAATTGATTTCCCAGAAAACACCATACATGCCAATATGATATTATGAAATTATATATACAGGGATTTAAGATGAGCTCTATATTGTCCCATCCTTTTAAAATATTCAGAAGTCTCTAAATCAAGAACAAATAAATTTAATTTTTTTTTAATGTATGTAAAAGAAAAAGAACAGAAAAAGAGGATGTTCATGATTATCTGTGTCATTAAATCAGCCCAATTCAATCCACAACTATATTTCCTCTGATTGTGTTTTATTTCCACATTATGCATTATAGTATTTAAATTACTACCACAATAATCAAAAAAGTTCCATAACAATTTCTTCCCACATTAAAATAGAGTTCTGACTGTGGCATTGAAAGGCCGATGTAAAGCACCAAAGAAATGCAACAAAAGCAAGACAGAAATTGTCAAAAAGGCCTTCCTTCATGCACGGCAGTGAGATTGCATTTGTCACACACGCAAAACAGCACACACACATTTATCCTCCGCTCCTCAAACTGAACAAAAACACCAAATGTATACATCAATACCGCCATATATTTAGTTTGCTCCGACAGCTTTTCAACAGTTACTCTTCCCTATGCAAATGAGCCGAGTCTCTCCCGCTCCCAATCGTGGTGAAGTGATATGAGCCGCTGAATATAAATGATTGGGAATGATTGATAGACCCTCCCACTTGCCGCCCTCCATAGACAGATAGAAATGCAGACAGACGTATGCATCTCTCCAGCTCCTTCCTTGCATTTCTCTCCGTCTCTGTCACACCCACTCACTTGGTAATCCACTCAGCCACACAGTTATACACACAAAAACACATGCTAATTGTCAACAAGTTATACACCATTAAGTATGCTTCAATGCAGCTCTGTGAGCCAGGATAACCGGTCAATAATAAAACTCATGCACACTCAATATCAATCTCAGTTAAGGTTCGAACTATACGTGGGCAATCTTTGCAATGTTTAGTATATTCTTAAAATATTTCCCCTGTTCTATGAGCGGTGAGGGCAGAAAGAACAACAATATTGTGTTGACTTGCTTTCTGAGAAGTTGAACATCAACTCAGCAGACTACAGGACACGACCAGTTTACATGAATAAATCAACTCAATGGACCATGAGAGTTTTCAATAAGTCTCTGCAGCCATTTTAAATCCCTCAAGGTGTCAACTTCCCTCCACGTGGAGCCTTAACGTGTGACAAGTAACTGCTGAAGAATCCATCCAACTGCTTCTGAACCATCCCGATTGACAGCGCAGCTCAGCTGACTGTTCAGTGCATCACTTCTGACTGCAGCTCTGCCGTACCTGCGCCTGCACTTGCTGGAATCTTTTCCTGACAAAGCAGCAAGCTATGAAGAAACAAGACCCGGACTCAAGAGGGCCAAACTGGAGCCGGGGGCCTCTTTAAACATACACAAGAACGAGAGAGTGTTTACAATGAGAAAGTTACAGCACCGAGACTGGAAATATACAATGCTGAGGACAGTGAAGAGTGAACACATAGTAAGAGATAAGGCTGTATGGAACATGGCGACGCAGACAAACACCAAATATCTACAAAAGAATGTATTTACCCGACTGTTTCCATCCGTTCCCTTTCCCAAATGCCCGACTGGCCAGGTGAGTGTGTATGTCAGTGTGTGTGAGCTACTGTTGGAGGGTCTGTGTGTGATTTCTTTCAGACAGGAGACTGGAAATGGGGTAGAAGCCATTACACGGAGAGAATCACCCAGAGCACCCCGAAATGAGGGGCAGGGGCCTGTCAGGACGCATGGATGTGTGTGTATGTGTGTGTGTGTGTAGACAGGGTCCAGCCGGTGACCTTCTTCCAATGAGCCCCCCATGATTTATTTACTGTGCCCTTATCCAACCTCTCCCTGCACACACGCGCGCGTGCACACACACAAATACACACACACACACACACACACACAGACAAACACGTGATTTCTAGTATTTCAGTGATAAGCTGGAATCTGCAAATGTGGCTGTTTTTTCGCTCAGGACAGGACAGGCAGGAGGAAATGGTGTTTGGTGCGAGGAGAACAGATCTGTCACCCTATCTCTCACGGCAGTAGCATCTTATTTTCCCCTCCATTCCTCGTCTCTCTCTCTCTCTGTCCTCTACTCGTTTCAGCTCCTTTTCTCGAGCCAGTCAGCCTCTCACCCGTATACTCCCACTCTCGCCCTCGCCACGCCTTCCCCTCTCACATTTTGTACCACCCCGCCATGGACTAGTCTAGATGCCATCTTCCGCCTTTTTCCCTTTCCTTCTTCTTTTCTCTTTTTTTTTTCTCTCTCATTCATTTGTTTCCTGTCTCCCTCATTTTCCCTCTCTCTGTCTCTCTCTGCAAGGGGGGTGGGATTTGGCTGTCGTGGAGCGAGATGAATTTCAGATTGCTGTCGGGCAGCACAGAGCGCTCTCATTGGACAGAATAAGCCAGGGAGGAGCGGCAAAGGCTGCACACAAAAAAGGAAAGAAATGAAATTTTTTTTCATTGGCTGCATATGACCATAATTGCCCCCCCCCCCCCCTCTCTCTGTTTCCCTCCCTCAGCAGAGCAGCAGCAGGCTATAATTTGAACCACCGGAGCCAATTATGCAGATTAGCTGGCCCCAGGTTGACCAATGACCTCCTCCCATCGTTTACATTTGTTTACAATATGCAAATCACTTTGGGTTTCAAAAACTTGATAGAGGGTGTCAATACACCTATAGACTAACATTGTACTGCCTCAAAAACTGATCACCCCCTGCCAGCTGCCCCATGCTCACACACGAGAATGAACAAGCGCACATGAAACAGAAGTAAGCAGGAGATGCTGTTTGATGAAATGTTTGGGATGTTTTGTACAAGGATGACTTAAATTAATATTGCAGGGTTCTGTACTTCACTGAGTTTATTACAAGATGTAAAAAACAAGACTCTTGGAATCTTTCTTCGTCTTCATTTCTTCCCTCCCTCCAACCTTTCCTTCCTTCCTTCCTTCCTTCCTTTCTTTCTTTCTTCCTTCCTTCCACACTTTAGCCTTCTCTTCCTTCTCTTCTCTTTCTCGCTCCCTTCCTTAATCTTTGTCAACCTCTCTCCATGCATGCCCCTCCTTCCTCCAGCCCCCTCTCCACCCACTCACCTCCCCCGTTGGTTCAGAGATGGAAGCTGCTCTGTCTAATTAGCTGTATGGTTTACCTTGGCTCAGTGGGACCTGGCTGCCTGAGCCAGGTTTAAACAGGGAGATGGACGGGCTGAAACGCTGAAACCCTAGACTGTAATTAGAGACAGGCTCACTGAGGGCACACCACTGCTGACACAGAGTCTCTGTTCCACCGAGCGCGCACACACACACACACACACACACAAGGGAAAGCTCGGGAGGCAGACTCACACAAGCTGGTGGCAAACATACACACAAAATGCATGAAAACAAAAAGGTGTGGGTATTAAGTGCACCCATCCATCGAGGTACGCTCACTGGCATAAAAACACACATACATATGCAGAGAGTTGTCATGCATTCTTGCCAACAAACAAGAGTGTTTCTGTGTTCCTGACACACACACACACACACACACTACATGGTCCGAAATATACATGATTGTTCTCATTTGGTTCCATCTCTTATTCCAACTCATATTTCTACAGTTCATTTTACTGTGTTGCAGCATGATGTCCCCAAAACACAGTTCCAATTATGTCTTTCCTCTCACCTCATCTATTCTAGCTGCTCTCCACGACTCATTCCTTTTTTTAACACTCTCCTCCCACCCCCCCATCTCGTCCGATGATTTATTACTTCTTCTTTTTTCTGATTTTAATTATCCCTCTCTCTGTTATGATTGTATGCCTTGTGGTAGGACCTATTTATATTTTCTCTAGCTGGGCAGATTAAAAAGACACACCACCGTAAAAACGGCCAAAGACAACACACACAGACAATGTCACAAACATGAGCATGCATGCACGTCTGCAGCTGATCTGATCGGGTGGGAAGTGTTGTGTTTATTCCCCTCAATGTTAACTTCATCAAAACAAGGAACAAAGAGACAGAGCCAATCAATTAATGAAAACTGAAATGCAGTTTATTCTTTTCTAATTACACGCATTGTAGCTCATAATTGAACGGGGTGTATCAAGACTTGAGATTACTTCAGCACGTGTGGCTCTCTCTGTGTGTGTGTGTGTGTGTGTGTGTGTGTGTGTGTGTGTGTGTGTGTGTGTGTGTGTGTGTGTGTGTGTGTGTGTGTGTGTGTGTGTGTGTGTGTGTGTGTGTGTGTGTGTATTATTGCAGTTTATGTGTGCAAAAGCAGTCAAAGAAAGACAGGCATACAAAGACAAGGAGATGGAGTTGAATGTGGAGAAAAAAAGTGATCTCAAGCGGGGACAGAGGGAGAGGGTAAAATGAGAGACAGAAAGAGAAATATGAAGCTTGTATGAAATCTATTTTTCTCTGGTATTATACTGCCCCCCTCTGTTCATGCCCAGAACACCATTTAGTGTCAGTCTGAGGAGTGTGTGATGAGACCTTCTGTCCCATGTCTTTTCAACGAACAGCATTCACACAAACTACTCACACTGCATCAAGACTGCATGGATAACTTTGATTTGAGTTCATAGTTTGACAGTACAAACTACATTTGGTTGAGTTTATTGACTTCCCAAGGGAAAGATATGGGCAGAGAACTCAACAGCAAACACAGTCATCACGGAGGAAAAATGTCTGAAGCCAAAAGAAAAATATATTAGATTTAATTTTTCTCTTTTTATCCTTTTTATCTGTCTAAAAAGTGATGTTTTGACATGAATTCATGTCATCACAACAAACCTGCTGTTACATTTTATTGATAAATTGTGATTGTTGTTCTTGAGATTAAAGCGGTCTGTTATGAAGAGAGCGTGTACTTACAGGTGTCATTGTGTTGACATCAACGTTGTGTACACCAAAAGTACAGACAGACACCTCGTATTCTTTTAGGCATCGTTCACCCCTAATCAAACAGAGGATGATTAAAGAAAGGTGGATCCAATGTGCCTGTGAGGGAGCGTGTGCGCGTGTGCGAGTACTGTTTGCCATCTGGCCCTAACTGCCCCACAATAACAAATGTTCAAGATTTCTGATTGGGCAATTAAAAGCAGCAGGGGCACTGTGTTGACGGGTGAGAGTGTGACATCCATCATCTGAAACAATCGGCCCCTACCAAGTAGAGGTGGGTATATATGTGTGTGTGTGTGTGTGTGTGTGTGTGTGTGTGTGTGTGTGTGCATGTTTGTGTGTGTGCATGCAATGGTTTCCTCAAACTACCCCAAGCCCCCTGTGTCTCTATAATAACTCCATGAAATCAAACAGACAACTCCTTATTCCCAGGTGATGCACAGTAGCCAGTGGCCTCAAAAAAGAAAATCAATAAAGACCATGTGACCAAACCAGGAAATGCTTGGACCAGGTTTGGTATCACATGGAGAAACCTCATGGAAACACGTGAAGACATGTTGTTGCCAAATTGGAAAGATTGTCTTTTTGGGGATTTCATACTGCAGTTACTGGGCTTAACTAGAGAAATACATTACTGCTCTAATTATTATTACAAGGAATTCAACTACTTAAACCAATTTAAAAATGTTGCAATCACTGTGAAAGAACATTCAAGGATTTGAGTTGAGATTTCTTCTTTTCAGCTTCTAGAGGCCATGAGAGGAACTACAGCTTGAGCCACTTCAAGGCTGAGAGTAAAGCAATTTGCCACAAAATCATTAATATTGAGAACTGTCTACATATGGCACAGCTTATTCCTGGTATGAATAATATGATGCATGTACACAAGCACATACATATTCTCAAAGCAAACGAGCTGCTCACTCCTTTTTATCACTCTAGATTATGACTAAACTAACACTCTTGCTTTCAATATTCTTTTGTTCATCACTGTACATCCTAGAGTTTTGAACTTCAAATGAATCACTGAAATATAAAATCGAAGGCGTCAGGGTTTATGGCTAAGAATCTCTGTGGTAAGTTTGTCATAAAAAAATCATTGCTCTGCTCTCGTGGGCGGTTCCCCTCTCCGCACACGGAGAGGACCAGAGAAGAGACACGTGAAGAAGAGGTCGTCCGTCACACGCTGACCGATTCACTGTTTTTAGCTGAGCTAGACCAGAGAATATTTGGTTTGAACATGTCAGTGATGTCTTTTTGCCGTCATTGTTCTCCTTGAAGATAGCTGGAAGTGCTCTGATTAATTGGCATGTAGTTAAGAGACTAGTTATAATTTGCTCTTGCCATTTGCTCCCAGTGTTCCTCAATACTGTTTTGGAAGAAATAAGCGGAGTAACAGGCAAACCAGCTTTAGAAGTTACCTAGCGCTGTACGGTGGATCACATGTGGGGTCTTTTTAGGGTGGTTCACGCTGATCAATATTTAGAGATCCTTAAGTGTTACATTTCAGAATGGAATTTGACATGGTGATAGGTTGTAGAATGGTTGGTTGTTTGGAGTAGCATGTGGATGCGATCATAATTTAAGTATAAATTCTATAAATAGATCATGATATGAATCTGTTAGTTTGAAGATTTACTATACCTTCCAAAGCTCAAGAAATGTGGAACCACAAATGAAGTCCACTTGATTACCCCATCAAGTATGATCTATAAACAAACCATCATTGAGAGTTGATGTGTACTTAATATAGAAACTGTGTGAAGGAAAGTGCTCCAAGACGAAATGAACACAAATAAGTCATTTCCGCCAATATTGCTAATTTGACAAGTTTCATGCTTCTCTTTGGAATGCAAAATATGTCCTATATTTAAAAATAAAATAACTGGTTCAGTGCATTTCCATGAAGGACTTATACGTTGTGCAATGCAAAAATGAAGCTCCGTATCAAAGTGGAGCCTTATAGCTGTTGATTGTCTCAGAGCATAATTAATACAGCAACTAATCCAACGTGCCATCTCGCCAACCCAGAAATGTCCAATCCCATTTACTGCTTCAGCTGGGGTTTGAAGCGGCTCAAAGCCTGAGTCCACGGCTGAGGAGCTTTGAGACCACGGAGTCAGGCACTAATCATGACACCATTAACTAAGAAAACACTGGGAATTAGTCAGATGAGGAAAAGTTGTGCTTGTCCACGGAGCTTTTGTTTCGTTAATTCCCTGTTGACAGCCAAATGCTCCACTTGCCTGGAGAAAACTTCCTTGAGAGGAAAAGATTACTTTTTATCCCTAATTAAGGCAGCTTATTTGCATAGCTTACCAAGTCATAATATATGCTAATGTGCATTTACATTTGAGAGCGCTGCGTCGGCAGTTAATGTGGCCTAAATATGTCCATAAATATTATTTCTCATGGTTTTTTCAGCCTTATCATGCATCTTTTATATATATTTTATGTTTACTATTTCTCCTCATGGTGTTCTTAGTCTCTCAGGTCTCGCTCAATTACACTGAAGTATAGATTACTTACAGCAACTCACATGGCATCTGCAATCAGAATATAACTCAAACCATAGCCAACGTCCTTGAGATTTTAGGTCTGTGGTGGATGTGGTCGGGGCAAAATGTAAATGCAGTTCTGTTTTCAGCATGAGGACAAGATAGTCAGTCCAATGTGATTCCTGTGTGTGTGTGTGTGTGTGTGTGTGTGTGTGTGTGTGTGTGTGTGTGTGTGTGTGTGTGTTTACTTTGCCAGCAGACCATCCTACAGACCAATCAACCACTGAAGAGGAATGTTTCAAATGATACCATGAAATGAGAGGAAGGATATCGCAACTGTGTTTTCAGAGCATCTGTCATGGACTGCAAAAGGGAAATAACAAATCCTAATGCCCAACGAATGCTGCAGTAGAGTAGGAGGACCGGCCTCATGTCAGCAGGTACCTACACGACTTGGGTTTTGGAAACAACACTCTATGGAAATGTATGATATTGATATACACAGTTAGGTGAATGAATACTACAAGGTTTCCAATACATTTCTAAGCGTAAATATTAAAAGCAGACCCATGACAAACCTACCTGAACTAAACATGTATTTATTTATTTATTGAAGGAGACCTGAGAACAGCCCGACAGCATCTGAATCGCCACCATGCGAGGTCCCTGAGCAGGCAGCCATAGCTGGCCGCCTAAAATATTATGCCGTTTACTCCAATTGAATGCAATATTAGCCTTGGAAAGACAGAGGTGCACATACATGAGCAATCACATGATTCTCCTGCCAGGGAAAACAAACACGTCACAAAGTTGGCATATAGCTGTCTACAACCTTTCAGAGCAATTAGCAGGGATAAAGACAACAATGCATAGTACATTGGGCAACCAAATTGGTTGGACAACGTGGAAAATACATTAAAAATAATAACATTTTCTAAGAATTGCGGGTTGTTGATACTAATTGACTCATTCTATTCATTCCGATGTCTCGATTCCGCTGAAGTAAAGTGGATGCAAGGTCTATGATCTTTCCTTTCTCTCTGGTCATTTGCGAGCCTCACTCATCTTTCCCTGAGTGATTTCATTTGGCTTTGAGTGGTTTTGAGAGGAAGATAACAGCAGATGAGGCCAACTTAAAAACCAGGTATCTCAGAATTTCCTGTCCTCCTTATGTATATGTAGTGTCGTATTCTCAAACGAGTATGGCTCGTTTGAGAATACGACACTACATATACAATGTACATATGCAAATGTTAAAAAGCGTGGGCCTTCTGCTTTTACACAAAGAAAGAGAAAAATAGGCAGAGATGGAGAGAGCAGCAAATGTGGGACATGAAAACAAGAAGCACTTTTCCCTCAATCTGGGGCAATGTTAAAGCGGTTCTCTGGTAATTGGCTTTGCCTAAGAAGATGAGGAGATTGAAGAATGCAGCAAATGAGAGAAAGAAGAACAGGCCTTCATGTTCCAGAAGGACAGGAGCACGAGAACAACAGCCTACCACTTTCTCCTCAAGTGCTCTCTCGTTTGATTACCCCTCCTGCCCTCCCTTCCACTTCTCTTCCTGCCTGTGAGCAGTGATTTGTGTGCCTTTCTGTAGCGTTTTAGTTTCAACACCAGGCGGTCCGAGCCGCAAAGGCCAATGTGCGTGCACCTGTGTATGCGCATGTCCATATCTACAATGAAGAGCATATGCGTACACTCGCGCCCGTGCATGCCTGCACAGAAGCGTGACCGTGTGTCTATAAACTTTTCTGTTTTCCCCCATGTGGCCGAGTTGGAAACCATATTCCATCTTCAAAACATACGGCAGCACCGTCAAATGAGTCACCCCTTTCATCTGCTTCCCCGGCTCTCGGTTACTCCAGCTTCCACGCCTCGCCTAATGGATTTTCAAATGCAGGTACACGATTTCTTTCAAGACTTGACAGGCATTTTCCTTTGTGTTTAGAGATGGGGATCAGGCCCTGAGTGTTCGCTGGTGATGGTGTTGTTGAAAGATTCTGCATAGAGAGTGGAAACATTTTCCCTGAACTTGTTTGAAAAGGCCAAATGTGAGACCTTATGCACATTTTTCACATCTGGCCAAACAAAGGTAATAAAAGTACTCCGAAATACATCTGTGTTTCTCTTAGGTACAGTTTTTGTTTGTTGTGGGCTATATGCTTATATTGAACAGTGGACTACGTATAAAAGGTGTGTCAGACAGAACTGGATGATGACTCTTCATGATCTTCACTCAGTATTTTCTCAAAAGGTACTTTTTGTTTTTTTACTTGGAAAAGCACAAATCCCATTAATGACGGTTCAAATTGAATGGAGGATAACAGCTCCAATCCAGCTTTTAAGGAAGATCTGACTTAATGAGTTTTAAAAGTACAGATCGAGTGAATTGCATGATAAATTGGATGTTATGTTGTTATAAAATAATGTTGCTTTTACAATTTCCTATATTTTAACAGCTTGTGTGTGGTCAATTTGCTCAACTGTTTCTTCCAGAATGACAGCCAACAACTCAATGTTGCACTATGCAGTAGACTCTAGAAATGTGCAGACATCATTGACTGTAAATGTATAGCTTGAAGCCATTATGGTCAGCATCAGATAAGCTGTGACAAGCTGACTCGCGGAGCCAAATCCATGTTAAAACCTGGATGTAATTGACTGTGATTTCCAACTGCCCTCTCTGAGCCAGAACGCCAATGTCTCCTAATTAACTAGAGAGCACTGACAGCCTGGTGCCACCTCCATTTGGTCCCCACTTGAAACGAGTGCCATGTCCTGAGGGTTCCTGTCAGACCTAGTGCTCTGTGAATGGAATGACATGTCTCTTCATCTCTCCCCCTCTACTATTTTCTTCTAATCATGCTCAGGAAGAAAACGAGAGTGCGTTTGGCTGGAAGAAAGAAACAGACTGCGTCTAGTGTAGGTGTGTGAGTGTGTGTGAGTCAGTGTGTGTGTGTGATATATATATAAATAAAGAGAGAGCGAGAGATTCATAATAGTGTTGTCTTATCTGTCTCTCTGTTCACTGTGCTTCATTATCTGCCTGGCCTGGGGAGTGATGTCTTCCTAAACCAGCGCTGCCAGGCTACAGACTGCCACCACCGCCTTCACACTTATTGTAGCACACAATCAGCAACATAATTTATCACACACACACACACACACACACACACACAGAGAGAGACAATTAAAACCATCAGAGCTCCTGAATAATAAAAGGCAATAAACATGCACAATTTGGTGAACACGTTCTGACTACTAAAGGACCAAAGGCAGGAGCTGTCGCCCTGATGCAAGGCTAGTGAGGCAGATAGAAGAAAGAAGTATAAATAAAATGTACAGTATGTATTGTGGAGAAACCATCTAGCTGATAGGAGCATGTCACTAATGGAATAACTAGATTGGTAAAACCCCATTAAGTGTGCTGAGGGTGATGAGGTTTAATTGAGAAGAAGGACCAGGTCACTCAGAGAAAGGCTGTTCAATATTTTTCTGAAGCTGGAGGGGAAAGATAGACAGTGATGTTCTAGCTCATTTAAAGGGCTAGTCCAACCAGCCATATTGATGTAGCTCGGCTGTTGGATTAATACCGTTAAAGCTTTCAAAATATTGTAAACTAATCTGAGCCACTTCAATGAATTCTACTTTGAGAATAAGTAACCCAGAGCAATGATTGGCGACATTGTGGCTACACTGTGAGAAACCTTGTTAGATCTACTGCAAGGGCGAATTGAACTATGAGTTGAGAAGAACCTGTATTTAACATTCTGAACAGTAATAACACATTTGCTATGTAAAGATGTATTGAAATAACGTCTACCTCAGCAAAAGAATTAAGTCGCTCACCCTTAAGCTTCTTTTAAAGCATCAATGCACGTGAGCCTGCACCACTGCTCTGTATTGCTCTCATACAGCAGCTACAGATGGTAAAGCCCCGTCCAATGGCATCGCCACGGAAGTGTAGCACACATCAATTTTAAATGGGGTGGAGATGAACAGACCCAAAGAGAGAGAGAACACCAATACTGGAAGCTGAATTACACAACACCAATTATTGAGTAGCCACAGACAAAGAGAAGCAATACTCTCTGTTGTGTGTCAAAATACACATTTTCCTTGTGCAATGACTATGACGGGAATTATGTCCCAATCAGATAGAGGACACAAGGAACCATGTGGACCCCTGAAGTATGAAATGTAAAGGAAATAATATGATTCATTAATAGATTTCCAAAATATGAACAATATTATATACAGTAAAGAGGTTTTTGGGTTCAATGAGTTTATGCCTCACTTATCTTTCAAACTTTTGGAGAGACTTGTGTATGTTAACACTGACCTCTGGGAATAGCATGGGAATTTACTTTTATTTTAAGATTTTTCTTGTAAGAGAGGGGTGTGCTTTCACTTTAAGTTTGTAACAGTTTAGCTCCACACCTTCCTTTTTGTATGAGTTGTTTTCATCCTGTCTCACTAACTATCATGTCATTCCAGATCCTGCTTCCCATCTCGTCAGTCCAACTCCCTTCACCTGCCTCTGATCACTCCCTCGTTAGTCCCTCATTACCGTCACCTGGTCTTCATGCCCATCTCACCTGTTGCCCATTCCCTAATTAGTCCCTGTCTACTTAGGTTCCCTCACTTGCACTTGTCCTCTGCCAGATTGTCTTGTTTTTTTCTGACCAAGCCCAAGCGTTCCACAGTGTGTTTGATTATTCTGTCTGTTCCGTTCCTGACGACACTCTCAGTAAAGGATCTTTATTTGCATTATCTGTCTCCTGAGTCGTGCATTTGGGTCCAACCTAATCCCCCCGTGACAAAGTTACTCTTTGGCAATAAATAGTGCACGGTTGGCACTGGTTGAGTTTTCTGTAAACCCTGCTTGATTTATTGAACCTTCTGATCTTGAATGCAGTGCCACCGAAATACCATTCTCCAAAAATGTCCCAATGTTGTGCACAAAATTTGCATTGATCAAATAACGAGCCCTTAGTATTTTCTTTAGTTTTCTTATTTCAGGACGCACAATATTTATTAACGGTGTATGAAAACACGATGATATACCATCAGTATGTGAAATATTGTCGCGCTGCAGAGGTTCTGGCATACACATCATATTCTACAGAGTTAAGAACAGGTACAGATCCTTGAAAAAATGATCATATCAATGTTTTTTTCAATGAAAATGAGAATAATGATCTTATCAACCGACCTTCTGATACTTGTTGATAAAAGCCAGAGCACCACTTTTAAGTTTAGACTTAGTTGTTGTTGTTGTTGTTGTTGTTGGTTTTAAGCCCACAGTTAAACCTTAGACAGCCTATAACTCTCCCTAAATGTATGAAACAAGAGTACCCTGACGTTGGCACCTAAATGTAGGGGGAAATGACTTTTGTCCTTTCCTGACAACCGACTCTTGAAGTCCTCTCAATTACCCTTCACTAAACCTGGATTTACAGAAGAAATTTGTCAAGAAACTGCAAAAACATCCCTCAAGAGCAGAAGTATTTAGTCTGTTTTGCTAAATCTCTGTGCCACACTACAGGATCTGTCTAGTAGTTTGAGGTGCATCACAATCAGCCTAATTGGACAGGTGTTTGCAAGCAATTATGATACTAAACCGTTGTGTCAGTAAAAGAGTCCCAAAACAGCAAGATACCCCAAAACCTGCCGAAGGATTAGTTTGTGGTTAAGATGGGAGAGTCGGCTTTTACGTGTCAGAGTTGAGAGAAATTAAGATAGGGAAGAGAAACACAGAGGGAAAGAGAGGGAGGGAGATTAAAGAAGAGCAGCACTCCCAGTGTGTGGTAAGCCACAGTCATCTCTTGTCAGCAACCCCTGGTGGGAGTATGTACCCCACACGGAGAAACAGAGACAGACATTAACACTCCACTCAACCTCAAACGATTCATTTATCCAAAGAAATGTTTTATATATACATGCACACACACACACACACACACAGAAAACAGCAGTGTAAACTGTCACTTGCTCCTTTTTATTGTATCAAAATACGTGATGCAAAATAAGTCTTTAACTGCACATTGAGCAGCTAAAATGTGTCAATGTAAAATGTGTTGATTGTGTTAAATATTTTTTGCAATAGATTTTTGTATCAAGTTAATCCTCAGAGCCAAACGTGGTGTATTTTGTCTATATATCCAATTTAAAATGATATGAAAACAGACAAAAAAACCACTATTCCTTACAATTGAGAAACTAGAACCATAGTATGTTTGGCATTTTTTATTGATAAATAACCCCAAATGTATTATTATAGTAAGTTATCATCATCCAATATACATTTTTAGCATTTTGAAAAAAATCCCTCATGATTTACTAGAAACCAAAAGTGACGCCTGACATAATACAGGAGTCAATGCAAGGGGTGAAAGGTCAAGATATAGAAATGGAAGTTCTCTCCTCTGGGTTAGTAAGTGATCAGGAACACTTATCCACCTTTAAAGACACACACACACAGACACACACATACACAAACAAACAAACAGTATTTCATCTTATTAATGGATAAGGCACACAAGCCTGGAGTGAGGCACTCATTGAATATATCCTCACTGATTTCACCTAAATGACATGGACTGTAGAGCAAATTCAAACTCAACAACTCATGTCACTCCCTTACAAGCACCTAAAACCCTACCATGAAAGCACATACACACACACACACACAGCTTCAATCTTCAATGCACCACATGCACAAACACACAGTGCAAACCCTTACCCCATGACTCTGCTAAATGACCTCAAGAAGTAGGGTGAGGCTCTTCACACATGGAGCAACAGTGTTGGAAACAGAGCTACATATCCCCTCATTGATCGGTTGACGGCACCCAAAGGTCAACAATGCAGCTTCACAGCCGGCTGAATGGCCCGAAAAAGGTCCTGTTGGCAACCGATGAGCAAGTGAGAAACTCTCAGTGCTCCAATGAGATGAGCTCATAGCTGGTGAGTCATTTCAAGTATTGAAGAGAGTTTTTTTATGCTTTCCATTTTGTCTAGCATAACTAATGTTTCTGGTTTGTCTGATAACTGCTCTCAGCTTCGTGATTGCACATTTGATGCAATGTAATATGAGTTGGACAGTTTTTTTAATTAGTTATTGATCAGATCATTTATACAGTATTACCCCTGAAACATATGCACAGGGATGACATATTTGTGTAGGCAAGAACGGAAGTTTGCATCGCACTTGCCAAAAAGGCAATGGGATCCTTCCATTGTCTTGTGAATTCATAAGTTTGATACTGACACATTTTGTTCAGCAAGATAATCTTCATAAATAAAACACCACTTTAATGATTTTTGAAGCATTAATGCGATCAGCAGAAGTAAAGAGCTAATGCTAAGTTCTAAAAAAATACATGCGGGTCGCATAAAAGCAAGTAAACAACAAGGCTGAAAAGGCGAGTAGACGGCGTGAAGACGTTTTGTCGTCTCATTTAGTCACTTGTTAGAAACCGCTTTTCAACAACGGGGCATTTGCTGACGCAACAGGTGTCCACGTAACAGCTGGCATATAACTCGCACCACACACATATTAAAAAAGTATTTTCTTCTCTTCCATCCCACCCATGCAACTACAGTGCTCTGTTCACACGATGCTCTGCCAACTTGCTGCTATGCTGCACAGCATCAGCATCTCAATGAATAGTTTCTGTTACTGCGACTACAGTCCGTGACATCTTCAAACTGCTTTAGATGTGAGTTTGTGTCAGGCAAAACAAGTGAGGGCATGATTTAGCATTGCTTGTATGATGCGTAGACGACCCACCAAAAGCCTGTTTGTGTGACAGGTTTCCATCTTTAAATACATCTAAAAGCTCACATTGGGATTCCAGACTATCCGATCTTAGCCAGAGCAGACACAGCCTGTGTGTGGAGACAATGCTTAATAACATGTGTCTTCTGTGTGCAATTTAAATACTTAGAGGAATAGAATAGAGACCTCGAATATAATGTATTATATAACAAAGTTGATGTATCGAGTCAAACCAAAATGAGTTTACAAAGTGAGTACTACCTTTGGCTAATGTTTTGGATATGAGTGATGTTGGAGATTATCTAGAATATCATAGTAATGATGTGTTTGGGTCTTGGCAGAGTAAAAGTGTTGCTGTCATATAATTTTCAACATCAATTGCATCACTGCTTTGCTATTTGGCATGGAAATCACTGCCAGTTGATGTTGATAGAACACATAACTTGTGTTTCACACATGTAATGTAATTTGATACAGACTGGAGCAGACCATTAACTGATCCACTGTGTATGAACATGTATCATTTACAATTAAACGTAGCCACCATCTACTATATGAATCAGAAGTTTTTGTTTTTGTTTCTTTCAATGGAACTTCTAGCAATGTCCTAAATGCTCTTAAGTAAGTAACTACCAAAGGGGTTCTTCGCTGAGTTCGAGAAAAAGAGGATGATTCATGAGGCTGGAAGCTATAGATATCTATTAGCTTATGATATTCTGTATTTTTAGTGAAGGGAGTTGTAATATCACCATAACTTCAGAATGAGTAATGTGCAATCACAAAAAGCCACCTTTGTTCAGGTTTTGGCCGATGAACATTTGACATCTAATTCACCATGTGTTCATGGATTTAGATGTCATGGATTACAAGGAAGTGTTCAGTTCTTTATGTCCACGTGCAAACACATGTTAAGGCATCTGTGCATTGTGTGTGTTTGCATGTACAGTATGTGTGACACTGGGGTAATTAGGAATAGGAGGAAAGGAGAGATCAAAGCAGGCACTTTACACTCTCCATTTCAATTCTGATGTGAATGTGTGCGTGAGTGCGTGTGTGTGTGTGTGTGTGTGTGCGTGTGCGTGTTTCTTGTGTGATGATCTCCTCCAAGCTTTGATGCTGTAAGCTCCGCCGGTTAATGTACTACGGATAAAAATACTACACCATGTAATCTGGCATTTATCCCTCGAGAGCAGAAGCCCAAAATGTGACACATGTCAAGAGTAAGGAGGGAGGGAAAGGGGAGAAGAAGAACAAGCGGGGAGAAGAGGAGGAGTAATGGTAGCGAGAGACCAAGAGACTAGTTATTCTTCCTCTGCTCAGATGATTCAAGACATTGCCAGACATTTTTAACTGTGCATAAAATGTTCCATTAATTATTAGAATGAATTCAGCATAGTCAATTACAAAGCTAAGAGTTCATTTGAGATGCATTACAAGCGTGCTTATACACTTGTAGTTATTGCAACACATCGCAGGCGCCAAAGACGGAGCCAGGCCCCGGATTTAGTGACCTAACTTGATGTATGAAGAGAGGAGATCAAAATTGAGATTTATGTTTACATTTTTGTTGCACAAAGTCCTACAGAACAATACACAAACACAATGAAGCTCCGAATAAAAAGCTGTGTTGCAGGCTATATTTAGGGACTACAGTACACATGAGTGGATCTAGCATTCGATATCAAATAACTCAACCTATGGTGGTCTCATAATTACCACAAAGGCAGTTCAACATGTAAATGTCATCCCACGATGACCATTATAGTATGGTATATGATTCAGAGTAAACTGCGGTTCTACACAAAACCAATGGTCCCTTAGCAGAGAGAGTAAACAGGGGCAGCGGGATATACAGTGGAAGCGGCCTCTGTGAGGAGAAGCTCACTCTGAATACCTGCACTGAAAAGGCATCACAGCACAACACCAGAATGCCAAATTGTGATTCAGAAAGTGCACTTTGACGGTGTGTGACAGCGTGTTTTACATCCAGTGAGAGCAGGAGGAAATGAGCCGAGCTGCCAACGTATATCTATACGTATATCTGGATTAAAACACAGATTTGCACTTCAGTGGCACTTAAATAGCTCTTATTGTGGTACTTTTGTAGTTCGACTATGTTGAGGAAATGTTACTTTCTGTATTCTTGTTGTTCTTAGTTCGTACTCTAGGTTGAAATGCACTTATTGTAAGTCGCTTTGCATAAAAGCGTCTGCTAAATGACATGTAATGTAATGTAATGTAACGTACACGATGGCAATAACGCAAGACTCCGTCGTCCACGGGACGATTGCTTGGTAGCAACACAGCACGCGCCCAAAGAAACTTAGCATCGGCTAATTCATACATGCAGTTCCTCACCTTTTTAGAAGTGACGCCGTCTGGATATTATCCCGCGGCAGGATGTTAACGCTTCTCTTGTAATCCTCCATGATGACCGTTAACTGGCTAGCAAAACGTCCGGCGATGGCGCAACTCTGACCCGCGCGTGACCTTTACCCTCACGGCAAAACGTTTCATAACGAATGAAGAAGAACAAGAACAAGAACAAGAAAACACAGTTTAAAAAGTTATTTTACTTCGCGTGTGGCTCCGTAACTTTAATTGTCTACGTGAATCATCAAGGTGACAAAGAATGACGAATGGTGGAAAGCAGCAATTAGCTACTTTTAAAAACTAATTAGTTGCACCTGTTGTCTTTCTATTGTGAGAGAAGGCTATTTTGAACAATCATGACATAAAACTAAAGACAAATGGAAAAACTATTTGAAAATAGAGGCTCTTTGTTTTAGAATGTGCGCCGTGTTTATGAATTTAAATGTTTTTATTTTAGCTTGGGTTTAATTTATTTACACAATAGTAATTATGATATTATTGTTTAAGTTCTGCTTTTGTTAATACCAAAAAGGACACGTATTGTAATCTAACTAGATAGATGAAAAGAAGGTTTGTTAAGTAGTATTGTAATTAAGTTTGTATTGTAGTTCATTATAAGGCTATCAACAGAGACTGGAAACATGGAGAGCATCCAGCCTGAATCTGTCCAAAGGAAACCAAACCTGCCCAATAGTGCCTCAAAATGCTTCATACATGTTGTGAAAGATGACAATCAGCCGTTTTATGGGGGTTATTTTAAGGCCAGGAACAGTTGACATTTTACTGGTCCTGGCCAGACAAATAATACTGATGCTAAAGGTTAGTTTGCCTTTTGCCGACTGTGGCTTCATACTAAGCATACAAACGTGTGGTATCAATCTTCTCATGCAACTCTTGGCAAGACAGCAAAAAAGCATATTTCCCAAAATGTCAAGCTTTTCCAGAAACTAACTATTTAGTAGCAATGGGCAACCACATGGCAGAGCCTGGGGAACCAATTCTATGGCTGCGTCCATAAGGGAGTGACTGGATTATTCCTGCTATATTACTGTATCTTTTCAGGGTGGACAGGAAACCCGACGACACCCACACACAAATATGTTGTAATTTCATTGTAGTAACACCTTAAATGAGATCACCAGAGCAGATTTGGAATTACCATTCAGAAGCATTCTGGATAAAGTATTTACTTTTTAGGCATGACCAGATCTGTCTTTGCATTCAGTGAAATGTTGTCTAACCCGAGATAAACATATTAGCTAAATATTGTAAGTATTGGCAATAAAGTCAACAGCAACTATTACATCTATTCACAGTGAATGGCAGCATTGCTGAATAGATATTCTCAGTCAGTGGGTTGGGAATAGAGAGGACCATGTTGCGAAATGGTGGCAGGCGAATAAATGAGCATGGAGGTCTATCTACCTGGGATAGAAGGGACCCGTGCTAATGAAGAGGGAAATGAGTGAATGAGTGCGAGTGAGCTCGACACCTAGTATGTGGGTGTTTGAGGGATACCAAGTGTGTGACTGAGCGAACAAGTGAGGGAGAGTGAGCCTCCACAGAGCTACCTATCAGGGATGGGAGAAAAAGATGGTTAGGTGTGAAGACTATACGTCAATGGGCCCTAATTGAGCGCATCTCCTTCGCCCTCCACTTGCTACTGACACATCGCCCCAGGGCCTATTGGGAGATCGCCAGCTTCACGTCGCGTAGAAAACGAGAGCGATGGATGATAAGGGGAGCAGAGGATAGTTCTCGTCGTTTCTCCTTCCACGGGTTATCGCCCACAGCCCTGGTGACTTGGGGCTGATGTTCCCCTAACCTTTGAAGAAGCAGAGTTGGCAACTCGGCTTTCTCCTAAACACTGCATTTGGTTTTGGCCTGAAGGCTCGAGTGGCAAGAATTGTGACCACAAAACAGCTCGACCAAAAACCTGGACAGGCCGAGAAAACCTGGGCTGAAGATTGTGAAGAATCCTCCTCTTTAGCAAGGCTTTGAAACTGAAGTTCGAGTAGAGTATGTGGTAATGGAAACGATGATCTAAAGGTTGTCTCTGCTCAAAATGTTTAACTCGTGTAACCAAGAGATCTCAAGACATATTTACCTTATTCACCCTCAAATAACAGCTGTTGTTCCACCAGTTGGGGGAATATATCTTCCCCATCTTGGGTCTCAAGTGGTCTTGTCTGTTGTTAGAGATGCGGTTGAATTTTCATGTCCACATAATTCTTTAAGAGCTCTTTGGACAGACCACCAGTGAAGATAAATACAGCCTTTGAGCCCAGTAATGTGGCATTACTAGTTTACGGTCACCTAAAATAGACTTTATTTGTATTCCTCCAAACATGTAATGTAATGTAATTCACGTTGCAGTTTAGCTGTTTTGTAGTCAGACGATAAGAGTCTTAAAGACACTGAAACTTACCCAGTAACTGGAATTTATTTTGTCCCAGTGTAAAATTACTGTTTTTCTTTTTAAGTCACTTACGTATTTTTAGTTGATACTTATATGGAAGTTTCAATAAATCATGTTAGTTTGGGTAAATAACCCCAAAGTGTTTTGAAAGATAACTCATGAACTCATTAACGTATTCAATCAAGTCAAAACAAAACAATTGTCTTTAGAGTTTACTACTAAAGTGGGTAAAGTTAAGTCAGTTTTGAAAATATAAATCACATTTAAATTGATACCTGAAAGACGCCTCTCAAAAAAGATACAGGCTATTCAATTGATTTATTAGATTATTTCAATTCAAATAATTTGTATTCATTAATATCATTACAGTATAGAATAAAAGCTTTGAAACACAAATGCCGAATACATCATAGAACAGATTTTGTCAGACCATTTGAGCAATGAGAAGCAGGTGGAGTGCAGAGCAAGGTTGAGGGTTGCGCACAATATACACTCACATGGATACATACACACACACACACACACACACACACACACACACAAACTGCTTTGTTCCCCCGGGTAGAACATGGAGCCGTCAAAACCACTCTGATTCTGAATTAGCTCTGATTGGCTGTCATTGCAGTGTGTCCCACACAGCTGAGACCACTCAAAACCACACACACACACACACACGGACACACACACACACACACACACACACTCTTTTATGGTCTGGGTATCATGTTTCACTAAACTGCTGAGTTCTCTAGGCTGTAACTAGGCCTGTTTTAAGAGCTGTGGTTGAGTTTAAATGTGCATGTGTGTGTATCAGTGTGTGTGTTCACATCTGTCTGTATGACTGCAGTAAATACATGTATTTAATGTATTCAAATTGTCCGATGGTTGGGCAGTTTGTCCTCCCTCTTACAACCTTTGGATATTCTCTCAGGATCTAAACTACGCCAAAATACATTTTGAAATATTTCACATATTTTGCAACAACAATCCCGTTGAACATTAGTCCAGTACAGTTCAGTATCTGGTCAAATGTTTTCGTTTCAGAATTCATATAAAAAGTCTTGGATCTGATGAGTGAACTTCTCAACAGGGAGTAAAGGAAGGCATTTGTTTTCACAATGTGCTCATCTATTTAATTAAAAAGTATATATATTTTGATAAAAACGTTGCACTGACAACACAAGCATGATGCTAAATAAGAAGACGCGCCCACCTCCAAAGGGCTTCCAGAGTGCCAGCATACCCTTGTGTGGCTAAATCAGCGGGGGTTTGCCAGTCTCGCTCGCTCAGTTTGAGTTGGATGTCCACCCAACAAGCCTGCTTCTCTGGTTAGAAATATGTTTCTGTAAGCATCATTCTTATTCTAAAACTAAGGCTGGGAGCAGCTAAAAAAGGCCAAAGAGAAATCAGGAGGTGTAAAAAGAAGAAAAAAAGATACTCTTCAAAATTTTCAAAACCAAAGCTGGATTCCATTTATAGAGGAGTCGATATCAGGTTTCTCTACAAAAAGCAGCACATCTACCCAAAAGGACACGCGTGTCTTTTTCTGAGACACATGTGCATTTTTGGGCAATAACATGCAAAAACACACTATTAATTAACATGACATGAACGTACAAGGTAGGTGTGTGTGCGTAGGTACGTGTGTGTCTTTGTGTGAATGTGGTCTATACACGACTACACACAGGCATGCCAAGTAATCTTAGGAAGAAATTCCTTTTCTGGTATGGTGGGGCTCTTTTTTATTGGTGATGCATGACTAGCCTCTAGTGGTGATAGACAAGACTACACTCAAAATATGTATAGATACTCAGCATACACTAATTGATCCTGTGCATTGTCCTCTTAACACTCATTGGTCACTCTAGTCTCAAAACCCCAAACTTTTCTCACTGATTGTCTACAGTGAGTACCAGTGCTCCACCTAATATTTCCTCAAAGTAGTAAGTAATTAAGTATGTCGTCTTGGAAAATAGTTCCTCCTCACTATCCTGTAATCTACCACAAACCGCTAATAAAATATCTGAAGCTGGAAAAGTGCAAACGTGTTATTCTAGTTCTGAGAGAGTTCAGCTTTTATGTTTTCCATCACAAGACTTTTCGACAGAATTATGATTTAAGCAAACATTTTACATCTTCGTTGGCACTTAAGGCTATTTTTCCACCCTGAGAACTCAAGTTCAGTTGAGCGCCAACATCAACATATTAACCATGTATATCACATGACTGAAGCAGTAAGGAAAACAAAAAAGGAATTCACATTGTAAACACATTAAACCATATAATTGGTTTAAACAGGCAAATATGGGACATGGGAATGTGGGAACATTTGCTTATTTTTTAACCCTCAACACACACACACACCCACACACACACTCATACACACACAAACACACACAGCAATGTCAGGAAAACTGCTTAAAGCAGAAAATAGAATTAGCTGTTGGACGTATTGAATACATTGTAAGCCCCAGTTAACCTCACAGAACCTTAAATTTGGACAAAATGTATACTGGTGATAATAGATGGGAATGATATATGAAGACTTACTAATTTTATATTTAGAGTGGTAAAGAAGAAAATGTTCCTCGTTTCATGGTCTTACATAAACTGATACTTTACTAGATTTGCTTTTCTTGTATTGCAGCTCCTAAAGCAGAACAATATACAGTCTGAAACACACCTAGTCAGGAGACAGAGTGGCAGTAAACTGCCACCTGACTGACTCACTTTCAGCTGTCTTTCCCGCATGAGCAAGCCCTCACTAAATTGAACACAGAGTTCTTTACAAGGTGCAAAGTCTTAGTCTTTATTTAAGTTTTAGTGTTGTTCATGTCATGAAACTTTCACTCATTGAAATGAGAAGTTGGTTTTAAAAACCCAATCCACACTTTCATGGATGGTTCGTGGGTTATATAGAGCGGCATGGCCTTCAGGGCCAATAACAGTGATTTGTTTGGGACCAATTTTACGGTGTCAACCTGATTATTGTGTTCAGCCATAGCACTGCGCCTTTAAACCCTGTTTCAGCATCTTGCTAAAAGCAGACAAGTGCCACTAGGGGTCCTCATTTATGAGGTTTTAAGATTGTAGACGACTTATAATTGGTTTAAGCGAGTTCAGGAGTGAAGCATATCTTAGAGGCAGTATGAATTCATGGCCTTCCAAAGTTTGTGAATGGATCTTAAGTTAAATTGTAATTACCTCTGGTTAATCTGGACTTCTTGTTATTACAGATCTTATTCTTTCCAGGCAACATGTGTATATAACATTAGCAATATCAGACTATGATTAGAAAGAAAACATTTATGATATCGGATTTAAAATACTGATTTATTTTGCTTCGCAGTCTTTATAAAGATTGTCTGAAAGCCAAAGCTATGAGAGGTCCAAATGTACCTCACCTGCTGGAGGGAACCATTGGATGGGGGACTGTGAGGTATAGGAGCATGATTCAATCCACAACAGTCAGCCTTCCTCAGCAGCTCTCTCAATTGTAATGGAATAAATTGGTAAAATGCCCGGCACGTAACGACAGCCTTCAACAGAAGTTCAGCATATTGTGTGTTGCTGTTCAAGTTGTTGCATAACCTTTTCAACCAGTCAGTTATCTGAGGAAGCAGACAAACCTTTCCTCTCAGTCACATGTCCTGCCTTTTCTTTGGACTAACCAAGTAGTCATTCCAATAGTTACGAACAGCAGCACTTCATCTGCTTGACTCTAAGTTGAAATATTGTTTTGCCATAAAAAGAATGTTGTCTCTTTTTATCAGTTAAGGGTGATGTGGTCACATGACGTTAACACTGGATGTTTTTGTGTTGTCAGTGCGTAGTGTGTGTACTAATGTCACATGAACGTCACATATCTTCATACTACATATGCTGTGTTCATTTGGTGTCTCAATTATAAAATTGAGACAAAAACAACACTACATTTATTTATTATTAAGTGGAAAGAAATGTGATCACAAGCGTTGGCCCTGGCATCTTCATATGTACTAGTTAAACACTGAGCAACAAACATCACATCTACTCCATTTGTTTGTAGGCGGGGTGGTCCTTTCATTCACACTGAAACTTAAACACTACCTCCATGTCACATGACACCCTTCAGGTACTCTCAGGTCCTGAATGTGCGAAACCTGCATAGAATTTGGATGTGAAAACTGATTTGGGATATTGGGGTTTTCTGCACAATGTGTGTGACTGTTGAAAACTCACATTCACTTAAAACATCTCAAACTAGAACGGGCACTCGGTAGAGCGCATACCTTCGCATATCACAAGATTGGGCATTGAATTATGAACATGTTGGCATTATTTGCATGCCAATTGGATATAAATTGACCGCGCTATGGTAAAAAGAAGATGTTGACCTTTTCATGACCTTGACCATGACCTTTGACCCGATCGATCCCAAAATAGAATCAAATGGTCCCCGGATAATAACCAATCATCCCACCAAATTTCATGCGATTCAAGAAGATTTTGACCTTTTCATGACCTTGACCTTGACCTTTGACCTGATCGATCCCAAAATCTAATCAAATGGTCCCCGGATAATAACCAATCATCCCACCAAATTTCATGCGATTCGGTTTAATACTTTTTTACTTATGCGAATAACACGCATACAAATAAATAAATAAATAAATACACGGCGATCAAAACATAACCTTCCGCATTTTCAATGCGAAGGTAAACAGTGCTAAACAGCTGAAGGCAAACTTCTTCCATGTGCCAAGTTTCACACAAGGCACTGAGGACATCCAGTACTTTTAAATCCCCACCGCTAGAGGGCCCAGTTTCACAACAAGAAAGGAAGTATTTATATTGCTTTCTTTATTATTTAAAGTAGTTATACTGTATTTTTGCCCCCTAAGAAAATAAGTAAGTAAGTCATAAGTAAGTCATATTTTGTCTTGGCACAATACTTTTCTATTTGATTATTGTTTCAAATAAGCCATCACCCGTCTTGAACTTGGTATATAACATACAAATGAAAGGACAACATATAACAGTTTTAAGGTAATACTCAGACACGGAACAATACACTTTGAATGTAATCATTCAGTGGATAGATCTGGGAAACGTAAGAAGAAAAGGACTCCTGATTAATTATATACAACAGGTGTGAGGTCCACCCTCACCAGCTGACGAGGAACAAGGAAGCTGCGCCCATATAAAGAAAAAAACCTGTCCGGTTGCTCTTTTGTTTGGGAGACCTTTGACTTGCAAATTGAGATGCAGGTACCAGGGCTACACCCGGGCAGAGAGGAGTACGCTAGGCAACTCCAGGAGGAGCTAACATGATGCAAAAATATTTTAATAGGCTGGCACTTTTTGCTTTTTTCAGTGTGACATGTTTTGTTCTGATTCTATTTTACAACAAAGAGGGCACTTTATATTTTTTGTCAAAGCACTATCCTGATACAAATGGGAATGACAGCCTTTCCCAGTTGATAAAAGAAGTAGCTGAAATGAAGATGAAAGTCCTAAATGCCAGTCACGAAGAGACACAGATGACAACCACTAAGAGCAAGCCTTTGGGACGCTGCCCTGACAACCCTCCACAACTTGTGGGTCCACTCCATGTTGAGTTTGATTCTAAACGGACTTTGGACCAGGTGAGAAAGTTAATCAGTTCTCGTCTTCAGGAAGGAGGACGGTATAAGCCTCCGGACTGCGTTTCCCAACAGAAGGTAAGGAAAGGAGAGAGAAATTAATAAGTGAACACCATAATTTTTCATACTTAGAACCTATTCTCACAAATAAGTGTCAACTGTCAACACTTGAGTGAAGTCATATACTAAGAAAATAATAATAACTAAATCAACAATGACTGACAAGACAGTTCAATTTCAAAGTGCTTTATTTGTAGGGGAAATAAGGTGTACATGACACACTGCATGGGAAATAAAAACAAAGAATATACAATAAGTAAAGAATGTATTCTTGTAAATAACTACAATACAGAAATGTGTGAACGGAACTGTGTAGCATTGCAGCAGTATGATACAATATATAAATAAAGATAAGTAAAGTTTAACTTTAAAATGATATATTTACCTAAGTGAAGTAACTTACAGTATAACTGGTTACTGATTCTGAAAAAAAGGTACGGCTTAACTTGTATGCACTCTGTCCATGTACAGAGAGCAGCACAGTGCAATGCAAATGGCCAGTGCATTAATATTCAGACTTTTACCCCACAATCTATAATTCACTGCTATCAGACATACTTGTGTTATAAGGGTTTGAAGAACTTCACACACTATTAAAAAAAACTCCAAATCATTTATGTTGAAGCCAACTAACTTATTTAATTTGTTTAGGTGGCGATCATCATCGCATTTCGCAATCGGCATGAGCACCTTATTCATTGGCTGTATTACCTCCATCCTATATTGATGCGGCAGCAGTTGGACTACACCGTGTATATCGTCAACCAGGATGGAGAAGGCGTGTTCAACCGGGCTAAACTGATGAATGCCGGCTACGTGGAAGCAATGAAGCAATATGATCACGACTGCTTTGTCTTCTCGGACATAGATTTGATCCCTCTGGATGACCGAAACCTTTACAGATGTTTTGACAATCCTCGACACTTGGCTGTGGCTATGGACAAATTCAACTTCCAATTACCCTACAACAATTTCTTTGGTGGAGTTTCCTCATTGTCTAAGGGCCAATACTTAAAGATTAACGGCTTCCCGAACACGTTCTGGGGCTGGGGGGGTGAGGACGACGATATCTATAACCGAATTGTCTGCCGTGGCCTGTCCATTTCTCGACCTAACTCGGTGATGGGAAAGTACAAGATGATCAAACATGAGAGAGACGCGCACAATGAGCCCAATCCAAAGAATGCCGGTAAACTGAGCCAAACCCGGCAGACCATGGATAGAGATGGAATTAGTTCTCTCAAATACACAGTGAAGGAGATTAAGAAGGATATACTGTACACTTTCATCACCGTGGATATTGAGGCTCCGCTTGGATGAATGAGGTGGATCCTGTGGATGTTTCAATAGGGATCTAGAGTGAGTGCATGTTAAGGGCTGCTGTTTGTCTTTGTGTCATATTACTATCAACAGGTGTGTGCGTGTGTGTGTCCGTGTCCGTGTCCAAGTGAAATAAAGATGATGAATACCAAGTACAGAGATTATTCCCAGTTTTCTCAAATATAAATTGGTTAATATAATATGAATATTGTAAGAAAAAAAGAATTACTCTCAAAAAATAGGAAATATGTTGCATCTTGAGGTAACTTCTCCTTGCTTTCACAAGTAATCAAAATGTAGATGTATTTGTTTAAAGGTGCTTGTGAAGCATCGAGTTACCTTCATGCTGGTCAAAAAGAAGAAGTCTGCAAAAGAAGAAAGAAAGATAGTGGTTTGGACAAGTGGACACATCCATTTTATTTGTATGTATTACAAGGGAAAATATAATATATGGTATTTATATTTGATTGTATCACTTACGCATTATGTTTTGTAAATTAAATGAATTTTTATAAAACAATTGTATTTATTGTACAATGTAGTAACAACTGTTTTGGACTTGATGGGTTGACTGGCTTTCAGATAAGTATGGGCGTTTGCAATGAAGTTCTGCATAACTAAAGCTATGAATATACATTTTTGTTTTGTGAACTGTAACAATGTTTTTTATAAAATGTCCGAAGCAATTAAGAACTGAATGAAATGTAGGGTCACTACGGTCCACCGTGAAGCTTGCCAGTGAACATCAAACTAAAAGAATCTCATCATACAGTTTTTCTCGATTGCTTAAACACATTTTTTTAAAGCATGCCTCGTTTTCTCAAAACTCTAAACACAAATCCCAAAACCACTCACACAAAATGCAAAACCCTTTATATCTCCTGCAAAATGAAACTTTGCTTTCAAAACAGTGTTATGTCACCTCAAAAGGGTATTTTGTTTTCAGACAAACACAGCCCATTATATGAGTAGACATTCTAAGCATCGATTGAACACTGATGTGCTCAATGGAAAACACGACGATGAAATGGGAAAACACCAGTATGAAGGCCTTATCAGAAGCATTATGCCTTTTCATGTCCAGTGGTACTGTACGCTTTCTCCTGTTGTAAAATATTGTAAATGTATAGTGTTTGAACAAAAAATATAAAACAACACACAAATATACAACAACCATTTTTCTTTCTTTTTTATAATTGTTTCACAGAATAAACAATAGAAAATAGACCACAACAGTCAACAAAAAAAGAAAGAAAAGTGTAAATAAAAAAGGACGAAAAAAATGTGTCTTCGGTTCCTGTCTGGCCACAGGACCTCATCAACATCCTCCTCCTCTTCCAACTCTTCCTCCTCTTCCTCCTCCTCATCCTCGTCCTCTTACTCTTACTCCTCTGCCTCTCTAGTCTGCTCTACCTTCCACGTTTTCATCCATTCTTCTTCAAATCAGGAGGTCACCTGTGGCCCTTATATTGCTAGAGCCTTGATTCCAAATTGCACAACAGCCATGGAAATCAAAGTTTTGTCAATTGAATAGCAGTGTGTTCTGTCTGAACACAAGGAGGTTTTGGCATTGATGAAGTGTGCAAAGTAGAGAGGATGGTGTTTAGTGTTTTGAAGAAAGTGTGGCTAACAATTGAAATCTGTGTCTAAAGCAGATAATTGTGCTTATAGTTTAGCAGACTTGGTTGAGGGATTTGGCACATGAGTTACAGGTTGTGGTCATTGTGTTATAAGTTCCAGTTTTTGTGTGTAATCAATTGAGAAAAACTAATAATAATAATAATATTATTATTAATAATAATAATATGCCTTATCTAGAAGCACCTTTTAAGTCACTCAAGGGCACTTAACAATGTATGTTAAACATAATAAAAGATGACAGTGGAAAGAACAGGATGAATAATGTATCATGAGAACACTGTGCATGCTGTACGCTTGCTCAGTGAAATTGTGCTTGCAAGCTGGAACATCACTAACAACTCTATTCTCCTCCTGCTTTCAGCTGCAGTTTTGAATTTTGCTGAGGCGTATTTAGTTCTGCAAGGTTCATGCAAGGCGTCTGTTATTATTGTCTTGGCTCATATCAGGTAACGTGTTTTTTTTTGTTTTTTTATATTTGAAAGTAATATTTAGAATTTTAATTCTTTATTTTCTCATTATTTATTGTTATCATTTTTAAATGTTTATTTATTATGACTTACTTTTTTTTTTTTTTTTGATTTATTTTTATTAACAAAAATGTTGTTTTACAGAATATTTGTAGTGAAATAGCATTTACAGTTTGTTATGCTGAAAATATTATTTTACAAAAGAAAATATACAAATATATAACCCTATGGAAATCACCACACAAGGATGATGTTTTTTTATTTTTTTTACATAAGATGAAAACAAGGAGAGAAAAAAACAAAAAACTAAAAAACAAGACAAAACAAAACAAAAACATTTCACAAACTTTTCCCCATCCCACCCCTCCCCTTGTATGGCTCAGTTTCCTTTCATTTATACAGCTACACAGTCTACACAGTTTACCTACACCCATCCGTACACATTTGTATCAACATAAACCAATACAGCACTCACAACAAAATAAAACCGAAATAAAAAATAAATAACCTGCAGCGGGCTTAATTTGACGCCGGTCTCACACCACCACGATCAGCCGAGTCCAGAGATGGCAGAATATCTATGAAGGGGCCCCAGATTTTTCCAAAGGCTGCCTGCTTCCCTCTCACATTATATAATATCTTTTCAGGTGTGCAGTAGGACACAAGCTCATTAATCCAGTGTCTTATTGATGGTGATTTTTCAGATTTCCAGTTAATCAGAATAAATTTTTTCACTGCAGTGCTCGCAAGTAAGATAAAGTATTTATTATAGTAGTTTGCATTGATTAATAAGCTCGTGTCCCCCAGAATCCATATCTTTGGGTCCTGTTCAATTTGAATTCCTATTATCCTTGAGGTTAATTCAGTGGCGCGTTTCCAAAGTTCTTCTATCAATGGGCAACTCCAGAGCATGTGTAGAAGATCACCGTTTGTCACTTTACATCTCTGACATCTGGGGGAAATGTTGCTGTCCATTTTATGTAACCTGTAAGGGGTGTAGTATGTCCTATGGAATATATTCAATTGAATTTGTCTGTGTTTTGTGGAGATTAATACCGTCTGTGCCTGTTCCAAGAGGTGATACCAGTCTGCCTCCTTGTAGACACATCCTAGGTCTGTTTCCCATTTCCCTTTTGTAGGTGTTTTATCATAAACAGGTGACTTTCCGTTGATGAAACCGTAAATTGAAGATATTATTCCTTTTGTTGATCTGCATAATTTGTTACATAGGTGGGTTTCAAGGGGAGTTTCTTTTGGGATATCTGGGAATATTTCTTTAGGTAACGTGTTTGAGAAACAATTGCTCCAACCAAAGTGAAGGCAGGATAAGTGCAATCACGTAAAAAGTACATTTAAGAAATGATGTCGTTTTTTGTTGTTTTAATTTCAGTTCCTGGATTTTCTAAAAATAACTACGATTTTGATCTGTCTTTTGAATGTAGTTCCAGTTTATTTTTCTGCGTCGCTTAAACACTTCCCCTTCAGGGTTCCAAAGAGCTAGAATGACCTTTAGTTTCCAATTCATATCAGATTGTATTACTAGTTTGGTTTCTCCCATCATGCAGGTTCCCTTTCTACTTAAAGATACAGTTGCAGGCCTTGGGGTCTAGAGAATATAACCTGACAGGCCAGTCAAGCATATTTTGTTTTTTTTAAAGAGAATTTTAAAACGCAGTAATTACACGATGACAAACACAAGCATACCTATGCAGTGGAACCTGTCTGCCTAATCTCCAAGGGAATTCTTTACCATGACAAAATATGCCAAAATATGTAAAAATAAAGGTCATAGTATAGGATGCCAAAATAAAAGTCTTGAGGCACTGGCGGGAGTTGAACGGCACCACTGTGAAACGCTTCTTCTCAAATATTTTTTGCTATTTTTTTTTTTCACTGGCTTGAACGCAGGACTTCGTGTTCACCAAACACACGCTTCAACCCACTAAGCCACAGAGCCTACATGAAGTATCCCTTTCACACTGCATCAAGTTCTCTTCTCTACCAAAAGTACAAAACTATAAAATTCAAATACACAATCCGATTCTTGAGGCACTGGCGGGAGTTGAACGGCACCACTGTGAAACGCTTCTTCTCAAATTATTTTCAAGTTTTTTTTGTTGTCACTGCCGGGGCTTGAACGCAGGACTTCGTGTTCACCAAACACGCTCTTCAACCCACTAAGCCACAGCTCCTACATGAAGTTTCCTTTTCACACTGCATCAAGTTCTCTTCTCTACCAAAAGTACAAAACCATAAAATTCAAATACACGATCCGATTCTTGAGGCACTCGCGGGAGTTGAACAGCACCACTGTGAAATGCTTATTCTCAAATTATTTTTGATTTTTTTGTTGTTGTCACAAGCAGATAATTGTGCTTATAGTTTAGCAGACTTGGTTTAGGGATTTGGCACATGAGTTACAGGTTGTGGTCATTGTGTTATAAGTTCCAGTTTTTGTGTGTAATCAATCGAGAAAAACTGTAATAATAATAATATTATTATTATTATTATTAATAATAATAATAAGCCTTATCTAGAAGCACCTTTTACGTCACTCAAGGGCACTTAACAATGTATGTTAAACATAATAAAAGATGACAGTGGAAAGAACAGGATGAATAATGTATCATGAGAACACTGTGCTTGCTCAGTGAAATTGTGCTTGCAAGCTGGAACATCACTAACAACTCTATTCTCCTCCTCCTATCAGCTGCAGTTTTGAATTTTGCTAAGGCGTATTTAGTTCTGCAAGGTTCATGCAAGGCGTCTGTTATTATTGTCTTGGCTCATATCAGGTAACGTGTTTGAGAAACAATTGCTGTAACCAAAGTGAAGGCAGGCCCTGAGGTCTCGAGAATATAACCTGACAGGCCAGTCAAGCATGTTTTTTTTGTTTTTTTAAGAGAATTTTTAAATGCAGGAATTACACACTGACAAACACAAGCATACCTATGCAGTGGAACCTGTCTGCCTAATCTCCAAGGGAATTCTTTACCATTGTTGCTCTTGTAAATGAGAGGCCACACAACCCATTTTGAAAGGCGCACCAACTTGAGTTAATGTGTAGCTCATAAAGTTAAAGTGATGATTATCCGTGTTCAATAGGGGAATTTATTTAGGAAATCAGCATACATACCAGTTGTGCGTCTCACAAAAGTCAAGTTATGTGAATATATATAAATGTTGGGTAATACATGTGAGACATTGTACAGTGTATCCCACCGTTAACTCACTCCACTGACCTTGTATCCTTTAAAGGAATTTCAGTCATCAATTGCTGCTCCATTCAGCTTTAAACACAAGTAAATAAGTTGTTTTGTGTCGCTTCATCCCTACAAAGTCAGAATTTGTCATTTACCGGTAAACCAGTGTACACCAGATTTGACTGTGGAGCTGAAGCTTTTTGCAGCATCCCACTCTCATCTTCACAGTGAGCCAAGGAGCTCTACCCATTCACAGTCTGCTGATGAATTATTGTCAAAGGATTACACAAGAGAACTGGCAGACGAATAGGGAAGTCAAAATGGTAGAGGTAGTGCAGGTGATGCTGGGGGCTTCCCATGAGGTTGTAGTGGCAAAAACCGTTGGTAGGAAGTGGAACGTTTGCATGACTCATTGATGTGTTCACAGGGTGTGTGCAGGACGCCGGACGATATGTGCATGTGCACTTCAACATGAAGGTTAGTGTGTGTGTTTATCTTTCTAAATGTTCAACTCCAATCACGGTTCTCACACACCGTCTCAAACCCCCAAACACTCGCCCATCCTCCTTTTTTGCCCAGCCCCCTCTTTTCATTGGTTGACCTAGTGGAGTTACCATGGGAACGACTGGAGAGTGGCTGCCATGAGAAATGTGGGATACAGTTTTTGAATGGTGCTTAGGGCTCCAACACACACACACACACTTTATTCTTTTGTCCCTGTCTGTCAGTCTGATCATTATTGCCTTGATAAAGTTGTCTGGAGATGAGAAGTCAAGTCTTCAATCAGTGCAGAAGTAGGCCAAGAGATGTGAATCCAAGCATATGTCAATCAGAGACATTATCATCAAGCCTCTGGCTGAGGTGGGAACTGTAACAGTGGACTCTATGGATGCACAAACACACACATTTAGGGCAAGGAAACCCTACCTATCATCATATAGTTAAAAATATATATATAATTCCTCCACCAGCATCTGTAATTTAATTACAGAGAGCGCCAAAATGTGTTATTGTTGTTTGTATGCTATATTATCTCTCTACTGCACTACTGTGCTTTGCAGTAAAGTACAAACACTGAATGGAAGACTAACACAAGATAGTTATCGTTAAGCACTCAAACTGCTTATTTTTAAATAAGAAACGCAACATTCATCACATTTATAAAAGTCACATAAGAGTATATCAGTTCCATTCAGTACACTCATGGGTTGTGCCTCTGATGTTCAGCCTGTTCTTGTTTTAGTGCAGTTTAATTATAGTATAGTATGCCAAAATATGTCAAAATAAATGTCATAGTATAGTATGCCAAAATATGTCTAAATAGTATGTCAAAATAAAGGTCATAGTATGCCAAAATATGTAAAAATAAAAGTCATAGTTTAGTATGCCAAAATAAAGGTCATAGTATAGTATGCCAAAATATGTCAAAATAAAAGTCATAGTTTAGTATGCCAAAATATAGGTCATAGTATAATATGTAAAAATAAAAGTCATATAGTATGCCAAAATATATCAAAAATAAAAGTCATAGTATAGTATGCCAAAATATGTCAAAATAAAAGTCATAGTATTGTATGCCAAAATAAACGTCATAGTATTGTTACGCCCGGCCTAGGGGTGCCAGAGCGTAGCACCAGGTCGGTCTCAACCACCTCCCAAATTAGGACTAATGCTGCGGAGTCAGGAACAATAATGTTTATTTTGGTTCGGGTGTCCACAATTCTTCAGGGTGAGCCTGGCCCAAAACAACAAACAAAACAATCTAAACAAGTCAGCTACCTTCCCTAGACCATAACCGAAACAAACAAAAATACAAATCACAAGTGTTGTTACGAGAAGTGCCGACGCTTCGAGGCGTGTGTCGAGGAATGGAGGGGGCGTTTCCTCGAAGCGCGTATCGAGGCTTGCTTCATTTCGGGGAGGAGCCAAAATGATGACGTCCGAAGCCTCGCTGCCCGGCTGTACCACGTGACTGCTTCGGGAAGTGGTTCAGATTTTGCTGGGAGGTTTGACAGCAATATAAACCCCTCAGGCTCCATTCAACATGTGGGTTGTTGGTTGAGAGTTTGGAGAGTTTAGAGAGAGAGATAGTTTGGAGAGTTAGGCGAGAAGGATAGGTGATAAGATGGAACTGTTGAGAAACTGGTATTTCTGAATAAAAATGAATAAAATATCCCCTGTCCTGGACATCACTGCAGTGATGTCCAGGACAGGGGATATTTTCATAACATTGAAATTACTGTTTGTGAAAAAGTTAAGTAGACTTTACTTAATTAGCTAAATAAATATTAGTTATGTTTAAGCATAATTAAGTAACAATTACTTAGTATTTTAATGGTTACTCTAAAATTAAGTATGTTATACTTAATCCTTCAACAGCAAAAGTTACTTAGTGTTAGTGAAAATTGTTACGAGGATCTTATTCAGTAAATCCTACAAGTTATTTCTTTGAGTGTGTCCAAGTTACACAAGCATATTCAGTCCCATCTTCCTAGTTACACAAGCACTTTCACTGTCCTCTGCCTGCTTAAGCCCATGCCATTTTCCTAAAGTGACATAACATTATTACACAACCTGCCATATCATATGATACTACCATTTTGGGAACATTTACACACACAGAATACATTCAAAACATATTTTATTATGCACATATGTGATACTTTATGTACAGAAATGATTTGGTCATACATTTTTGAAATTCCTAGTCATACCCAACAGCCATAACACACAAAAACTCAATGCATCACATTATGTGGTTCAGATACAGCTGCCTGTAATTATGCACTTGGCCAGTAGGTGGTTTCGTGAGCACATGAAGCTTCGAGAAATGAACTCTTTCTCGAACCAATTGGCTGAAGTGGTTCGATGCCTCATGAGGCTTCATCTCACCATCACTACAAATCACTTACCTAACTCCCTACTGAAAAACAAGAGAAACAGTATTAAACAAAAAGAGCTTCTCTCCCCTACCGACACCCGTTATAACCCCACCACCCACAATCAGAGCTGTGCAGCATGGCCTGGTTGGAAGCTGGAGAGAGAGAGAGAGCCGGCCCCCACAGGTTCCCTCTTATGTGCTCCGTCCAATCACCTGTAAGGGGAAGAGAAAAGCAAAACATCACAGCACCCCCTCAGGCAGGGAGGTGAACAACATTAAGGGGAGGATTTACTCTCAGCCATAACAGTATAGTATGCCAAAATAAAAGTGTCTAATCATGTCCTTAGGTGAGTGATTGCCGGATGCAGCACACCTGGTCCGAGAGCAGGAGGGCATGAAGGCCTTGATCCACACTGTGCATGGCGTGTTGTTCTCCTCACAGGTGGAGTAGTGGTGGTCGTGGGTTACTTTGCTGCTGGTACCGTTGCTGTTGGTTTCCTTGGGTTTGGCTGACAACATTTACACTCCATTACACACACATGCACATGGACACTACTGACGTTGCGGACTGCCACACTTCACTACGTTGTGTTCCGTTATTACGTTAAATAAACACTTGTTCCTTAATTTAATGCTGTGTCCGCGCCATATTTGCCATGCCCTAAGAGCCGGGTTGTGACAATAGTATGCCAAAATATGTCAAAATAAAAGTCATAGTATAGTATGCCAAAATATGTCAAAATAAAAGTCATAGTATAGTATGCCAAAATATGTCAAAATAAAGGTCATAGTTTAGTATGACAAAATATGTCACAAATAAAGGTCATAGTATAGTATGCTAAAATATGTCAAAATAAAAGTCATAGTATATTATGCCAAAATATGTCAAAATAAAGGTCATAGTATAGTATGCCAAAATATGTCGAAATAGTATGTCAAAATAAAGGTCATAGTATTGTATGCCAAAATATGTCAAAATAAAAGTCAGAGTATCGTATGCCAAAATATGTCAAAATAAAAGTCATAGTATAGTATGCCAAAATATGTCAAAATAAAAGTCATAGTATAGTATGCCAAAATATGTCAAAATAAAAGTCATAGTTTAGTTTGACAAAATATGTCAAAAATAAAGGTCATAGTATAGTATGCCAAAATATGTCTAAATAGTATGTCAAAATAAAGGTCATTGTAAAGTATGCCAAAATATGTCTAAATAGTATGTAAAAATAAAGGTCAAAGTATAGTATGCCAAAATATGTAAAAATGAAAGTCATAGTATATAGTATATACTATATACTATATACTATATAGTATATAGTATGCCAAAATATGTCGAAATAGTATGTCAAAATAAAGGTCATAGTATAGTATGCCAAAATATGTCAAAATAAAAGTCATAGTTTAGTATGACAAAATACAGGACTGTCTCAGAAAATTAGAATATTGTGATAAAGTTCTTTATTTTCTGTAATGCAATTAAAAAAACAAAAATGTCATGCATTCTGGATTCATTACAAATCAACTGAAATATTGCAAGCCTTTTATTCTTTTAATATTGCTGATTATGGCTTACAGCTTAAGAAAACTCTAAAATCCTATCTCATAAAATTTTAATATTTCCTCAGACCAAGTAAAAAAAAAGATTTATAACAGCTGAGTGTTTGTCAAGGCTCAGGAAACCCTTGCAGGTGTTTCGAGTTAATTAGACAATTCAAGTGATTTGTTTAATACCCTACTAGTATACTTTTTTTTCATATTATTATATTTAGAGATATATATTTTTTTGTTTTTTAAGCTGTGTTCATCATCAGCAATATTAAAAAAAAAAAAAAGCAATGCAATAGTTGATTTGTAATGAAATAATGAATGACATTTTTTTTTTTTTTTTTTTTTTGCATGCAGAAAGTAACTTCATCACAATATTCTAATATTCTGAGACAGGATATTTGAGTTTCCTGTATGTCAAAATTAAAAGAATAGTATGCCAAAATATGTCAAAATAAAAGTCTTAGTATAGTATGCCAAAATATGTCAAAATAAAAGTCATAGTATAGTATGCCAAAATATGTCAAAATAAAGGTCATAGTATAGTATGACAAAATATGTCAAAATAAAAGTCATAGTATTGTATGCCAAAATATGTCAAAATAAAAGTCATAGTATAGTATGCCAAAATATGTCAAAATAAAAGTAATAGTATAGTATGCCAAAATATGTCAAAATAAAGGTCATAGTATAGTATGCCAAAATATGTCAAAATAAAAGTCATAGTTTAGTATGCCAAAATATGTCAAAATAAAAGTCATAGTATAGTATGCCAAAATATGTCTAAATAGTATGTAAAAATAAAATAAAATATTCTAAATAGTATGTAAAAAATAAAGGTCATAGTATGTAAAAATGAAAGTTATAGTTTCGTATGCCAAAATATGTCAAAAATAAAGGTCATGCCAAAATATGTAAAAATAAAAGTCATAGTTTAGTATGCCAAAATATGTCAAAATAAAAGTCATAGTATAGTATGCCAAAATATGTCTAAATAGTATGTCAAAATAAAGGTCAAAGTATAGTATGCCAAAATATGTCAAAAATAAGTCATAGTATAGTATGCCAAAATATGTCAAAATAAAAGTCATAGTATAGTATGCCAAAATATGTCAAAATAAAAGTCAGAGTTTAGTATGCCAAAATATGTCAAAATAAAAGTCATAGTATAGTATGCCAAAATATGTCAAAATAAAAGTCAGAGTTTAGTATGCCAAAATATGTCAAAATAAAAGTCATAGTAAAGTATGCCATAGTATTTCACTGTCAGCATCAGTCGCTTTGATCCTGTGGGCTGGAACAAGTGAGTGTTATGTTCTTACGTAAGGCTTTTACATAAACCTCAGCGTGCAGAAAGGGAGAGAGAGAACTGGATAGAGGGAGGGGGGTGCTGCATCATTACAAAGGGGATTCGCACTGCACCAAACGCCTCCTTGGGCACCCACAACACAACAACACATGAGCTTCTCCATAGCAACATGTGTTTTCCTCGAAAAACAATGAGAACCTCCCTTTCATCTATATTCGTGACGCACATCTGGTTCCATGTCCACAGGCATCAGCTGCCTGTCGTTGTCATCATTGTTGGCTGCCTGTCCTCTGTCTCTGTGCATCTTTACCCACGAGAGACCAACAGCTGACAATGACAAATCCATCAGGCTTTCATCTCAGTAATCCATATAATTTATTGACAACCTAATGTATATTGCTCCCAAATCAAGCAGACCGCTCTGCAAGTGTGACGTCACAACACAAATGCCACATGCTGCACATCAACAAAAGCATCTCTGTTTCTCACCCTCCCTCACACACAACCTACTCCGTGGAGATCTAAGCCACCAGGATGTGGGGGAGGAATGATGGAGGAGGGGGTTGGATGAGAGACGGGCTCTATCTGATTTTGCTCTAATTATACAAGCACACGAAGCCTCTGACCTTGAAGTGTATGGATTATTGTGTAAATGCGGTTACAAAGAGTCATGAGCTCGTCTATCAGCGCAAACAGTTTTATTCATTAAATATGAAAAGTGGAAAGATTTCACACTGTGAACAAACAGACGGTTAAAAAAAGGAAAACATAATATGCTTTTCCATCACAGCAAATTACCACATAAGGGCCGGTCAACAGGTCAAGGTATCCACACTTTAAGTTTCACTGCCACACTTGAAACAAAGTTCAACTAAAACACCAAACTGCAGCAATGTGGGAGGAGGAAACCTTATATAAACAAAAACCTGTTCAACATATGATCATTCCTTGTACAGGTCATGATACCCTACTTAATCTTAACAGTAATATAATCTGATTGGTGACAGTGTCAGAAACTGAAATGATGATTTGCAGCCCCTTAGGGCAACAGTTTTGGACCTTTTAGCCTGCACTTATTCATCAGATGAGAATGAGAAACTTACTAACACTAGACCTGGGATCAGGTTACGCCATGGCCTGTGCCGCACTACACCATGAGAAGGCTGAAAAGATATCTGAACACGGAACAGTGTGGTGGATGAATCATCCCATTCTAAATGAGAGGGAAAGCTACCATGAAGTGTCAGGGGTATCCTTGTGGTTAGGATTACAGACCACTTGCATCATCTCGAATGTCTTTCCCTATAAAACTCTGTAACTGGAGGGTGGAACACTCTGCTCCCTTTAACTTGTCTCACTGAATCACAGACAAAGGCCTTTTAGGACTGCAATACACCCCCTCATTCTTAAAACAAGTGGTGCTTTGCGAGCCTCACCACTGTACAGTAGTATGTCGTCTTTGTTCAGAGCGTGGGCGACTTACAAAACAGTGACTCCACCATTTCCACTTGCCCCCACAAAAGAGGGACAGAGAGGAAAAGAGACCAACACAGCTGACCAATGAGTTACAATGAGGCCAAGTTACATTCAGAATCTCACACACAGCTGCGGGGGTCCCTGAGATGAAGTTGTACAATGTTTACAAGCACCACAGTGTAGAGAATGAACTGATTGAGCATTAGTCCACACGTTTTGCTTTTTGTTTTAAGCTGTGATCCAGTTCATTTGACTCAGAAGCATTTTTTATTTCTGACACCCTGTTAGAATTTCCTCGTGTTTTTTTGTTGGGGTCACCTCCTTCTTTAAAACACTTGCAGGCATATTCTGGTTCTCTAGAACTAGCTTAGCTGACAGCAAGAATGCTTCCTTGTCATCCGCTCACATCAGCTTGTACAGTATGTTAGTGGCAAAGAACAGAAAGCAGAGCCTTAAGAAGCTGGTGCAATCACAGTTTAAGATCCGAGCAGTAGGATTCAGGATGAAGGAGTCGACTGTATAAAAACAGAATGAAATCCAATGAAGAGGAAAGTACAAACTATTTTTTTTAAATGGTTTGATTGTGCATGTGTCCTTTGAGAAGAAAGTCATCCAGTGTAGCTCTGGAGACAACGGTTGAACAGTGTGTGTAACTAAGGTCATTCAGTAATAGATGACGTTCCCTGACCTTTGTGCCTTGTACGTGTGACACTGCATGCGGAGAGGAAGAGAAAATGTGTGTGTGCATGTCTGAAATTGTATGTGTGTATGTGTGTGCATCGAAGCATCAGTGCAAGGGAGTATGGCGACAGCTCTGCAGGTTTTCATTGTTAATGCAACAGTTGTAAATCCCAGAGGTTGACATCCCAGTGATGCAGTGCAGTATTAGTACAATCCAGAAGCAAGAGGCTGAAGCCAAACTTAGTCCATCCACAATAATAATAATAACAATGATTATTATAATCGCCAGTCAAAACAGAGGAGGTCTCCCCCTCCAGAAAAAAAGAAGATATTGTGTGGCCTTCTGTTGTGGAACTTTGACACATTTGTAGCTGCAAAGTAGAAACATAATAAAACCAGATCTCAGTGTTCATTCATATTTTTGCACATACAGTTTAATAATCAGTGTGCGGTCAGAAGAAAAAACATCATCAAAAAGCAAAAGAAACAGCAAAACAAAAAATGGTGGGTTATTCCAGGCTGTGTGTCTCGTTGAGTCTGTTCAGGGGAAATGAGAGGGGATTATTTTGAGACTTTGGCTCTAAAATCAAAAAGATTAGGAGGTAATTTGTTACAGATTTGACAAGATGACAAACTCAGAAAAAAACAACGTTGATTAGATTAGGTCCATAAAAGCAAATTATGTTATGCCGTGTGGAATTCCATTGTAAAAATGTAAAAGATAAAAAGGTGCTCTGCTTTTTCCCCTTGTTTGCAGTGTGCAGACATCAGCTGTCAAACTCTCAGCAGGTCAGGAGCTTTTCCAGGAAGTTACAAGGCAAATGTGTCGATAGCGAGTCGATGGATTGTCAAAAGTCAACCTCTTAAGTTCCAGTGAGGGCTGTGAAGAGTTCACTCAGCTTTTTGAGTCTCCTCGTGAATTTCTCAAGTTAACAAAACCACCTATTCTATCCCAGCCTGCCGTAGGCCAAAACACTTCAGGAATGAGAGCTTTTAAGATTGCAGAGGAATTTAGAGGCCGTTAACTCTACAGCTCAACATTTGTCTTGGTCTGGGAAAACGTTTGGTGTGGGAAAACTCTGCATTAACAGCACTGAAGTGATGTACACTCAAGTCTCTTTGTAAGTGGGCGACAGGGGCTACTTCTTATGGGCAGTTCCTCTGGTTGTGTTGCCAGGTTTGTTTCCAGAACGACGGACGGGCACCTTGGAGACAGGGATTCTGGTGCGGGCCGGGGGAAGCGCCTGGGTCTTTGGTGGAGGGGATTCAGCCTCTAGAACAGACGAGAGGGCTGACTGGCTTACAGAGTGGGGAGGTGGGGTTTGTCTGCTGCTTACTGGGATCTTGGATTCCCGAGGAAGGCTTGTGCTGCCTTTCATTGATTGGAAAGAGGAAGAGGAGGAAGAGGAAGGAGGAGTTGTTTCGGAGGTGGGGCTCAGTTTGTATTCAGTGGATGGAGAGGGAGTACTGTTTAGATCTTCATCTCCCTCCAGCTCTATATCCTCTCCTACCTCTTCAGGGTCGGTGTAGAGGTCGTACAGGTGGTCTCCAGAGTAGCTGTCGCGGGACAGGGCCGTCCTCTGGTTACGCTGCAGCCCGCTCTCATCGGGTGCTGCTGTGGGCGTTGCGGACGGCGTGTCCCAGTAACCCTCATCACTCAGCGGCTCTTTTTCTCCAGGTGATGTGGGATGCCGACCGTGCGTGTGAGGGACGGGGAGGTAAGCCGCACGGCCTCCTGCTGCACCGACGACTGGAATCTTACTGAGCCCCAGTGCCTTCACCAGGGGTAACCTGCGGTCCGCACTCCTGTGGGCTGAGAGCAGGTGGCTGCTGGCGGGGTGGGACATGGCACGAGGGGGATAAGTACAAGTTGGGGTTGTCGAGGGAGGTTGATGTGATCGAGGCAAAGCAGGAGAGTTGTCACCTGTTGAGGGCAGCATGTGCCAGAGCCCCTGCATGTCGGCATCATCCACTCCCTCTGGACTTGCCATTTCTTCCCCTCCGCCCATGTAGGCCACCACACCGCTACCAGCCGGTTGCTGCTGCGGTGGAAGAGGTGCCCGGGCCCGGGCCGGGAGGGGAGGAGGCACTGAGCTTGTGGGAACAGAGAACATGGGCTGGGTCAGCTGCGAAGGCAGAGTGGGTTTGGTTGGGGAGCCACGAGATGTGGGACTGGCGATACCAACAGCTCTCCCGACGCCCGCTCCCACGCTGCCCCCTCCTCCCCCACTGCTGCTGCTGCTCGTGCCACTGCCCCCGTTGCCCGCTGGCCCTTCCTCGTCTGCGTCAGCAATTATGTCACCGCAGCCGGTCAGTGAATCGAAACTCTTGAGGGATGTGACGTCAGTGAAGAGGAGAGAGCAGAGGCGGTCCACCGAAGGTTCAGAGGGTGGGTCACCCGTGCTGCAGCGATCCAAAGGGGGTGTAGCGAGGGAGGGGGTGAGGCTGGAAATTGATACTTTGGCTTTTTGGATGGGAGGGTCCAGTGGCGAGTCAGTGGGTGTGTCAGGAAAGAGGGAATCTGGCTCAACAGATTGCCCTGGCACAGCAGCACAGTGTGGTGGTGTCATGGTAACAGTAGTAGTGGGAGTCTCTGAGTTAGGGGATGCCTCTGCATTCCCACAATCCACTTGGTGATGATGAGGAGGCGGTTCAAGGGTGAGCGTAATATCCTTTACTTTATCAGAGTCGGCAATATCCACATCCTTCTCCGTCTTCCGTTCCACCTCTACCCCCTCTCCCTCGTTTGTTTTTTCCTTGCGTCTCCATCGCATGCTGCTAAAAAAGCCCTTTAAGCCCCTTCCTCTTTTAACCAGCCCTGCCCCTCCATTTGCACTCGACCGAAAACTCCCACGTCGAAGTAGAGAGAAGAAACTCAGGGATTTGCTGAAGGACCTCACCGGTCCTGCCTCCAGGATGGCAAGCCCCTCCCCTCTCGGTCCATCGGCATCGTTATTAGAGCCCGTTAGTCCATCGTGGGTTTTGCTCCGAACGAGCTCCACTGATGCCGCTGAGCCATTTCCATTCAAAGAATTCCCATTGTCAGGATTCCCGTTGCTCCCGCTGTTTGTCGTCCCTTTGTTCCTGAAGGAGAAGAAGCTGGCCATCCCAGACCCGGTGCGCCGCTTTCCGAAGAGTTTGAAGGCAGCTTTGTTGATCTTCCCTGTGGGCTGAGGGTCACACTGAGGGGCCACAGGAGGCTCCACACACTCCGCCTGCACCTCCATTATCTAGCACTCTATCGCTCCCACTCTGTCGTCGCCCTCAAGCTCTTCAGCAGCCTTTCTGTCTTCTCTCTCTCTCTCTCTGGCCACACATACACTCACCCTCTCTCTATCTCTGTGTCTCTCTCCCCACCCTGTTGGCCGGTGCTCTTTCACTCCCACTCTGACTTGCTATAATGCCTGCCTGCTGGTTTTCTCTCTCTGCCTGCCTCCCTCCTCTCTCTTTCTTTCTTTCTGCCTGCCTCCCTCCCCTCTCTTTCTTTCTGCCTGCCTTCCACCCCTCTCTCTCTCTTTCTGCCTGCCTTCCACCCCTCTCTCTCTCTTTTTGCCTGCCTCCCACCCCCCTCCCTCTCTCTCTCACTGCCTGCCTGCCTGCCCGCCTCCCCCTTCCTCTCTCTCTCTCTCTCTCTCTCTCACTCTCTCACTGCCTGCCTGCCTGCCTGCCCGCCTCCCCCTTCCTCTCTCTCTCTCTCACAGGCACACACACATGCTGGGTGCTGCTCCTTACTGTAACCATGGCAACTGGGTGGGCTAAGCAGCTTTCGTCAACGTTGGCGGGGCGCCAGTGTCTGTCCTCCACACCCTCCCCCATCCTCATCCTCCTCTCTTCCTCTACCTCCCTGTCACCAGCGCACTGTTTGCTCCCCAAATGCATTGCTTCCATCCCTGTGTGTGTGTCCGTGTGTGTTTATAATGTACATGTCCCAGTGTGATTGGTAAGTATTTAAAGATGCAGACCCTCTGATGAATTATGACGGATTAGACATGAGCTCAATATGTTTATGAGCTTTCTCATTGCATCATGAGACTGTGAATAGCTAATTATGAAGACTTCTGGCGTCAACTTGTTTAAATTTGATATTGTATATGAATGTCTGTGGAAGAAAAAGAAAAAAAGAAAAGCATACTAGCAGAAGTTTGAGTTTGACTACTTTGAATAAATCTGTAGCAGATGTTTCATACTGTATCATCCTGTGAGGTAAGTCATGTCAAAGCTTTGTGCAAATGGTAGCTTGACATTATAAATGTATCAGCATTACTTACTTGACCCAGTGCTGTGAGTGAGTGAGTGAGTGTGTGTGTGTGTGTGCGTGTGTGTGTGTGTGTGTGTGTGTCTGTCTGTGTGTGTCTGTGTAAGGGTGGAGAAGCTCAAAGTAGACGATAATAACCATGTCAGAAGCCTGTATTAGAGGATTCAAATACAGGACCTGCTAATCACCATTATTAATAGGCTTAGCCCGGGATATGGATTTAGAGAATACATTGCATACACACACAAACAACACACACACAACACACACACACACACACACACAGCTCAGACATCCCTCAAATACGTTTGGTCCCAGACATTTAGGCCATATGGCCCCAAGCCCTCTTCCATATGGACACACATTACCAGGTGTCTAAGAGCTAACACATCTAACTGTCATCCTATCATCCTGGGTGTGTGTGTGTGTGTGTGTGTGTTGTGTGTGACCGACAGTACAATCTTTCTTTTTACATTAGTTATGCTGTAAGCATCTACGTTGCTAACCAACGTTTCGGTGGGCATGTAGAACAATTAAGTGTTTACTAACTGAAAGAAAAAGTTGTGTTTTGCCTTAACGTGTTTCCTAGTTGCCAAGTTTCTGCTACTCTTCTTTTGTTGTTCTCTTAAATACACATTGTATAACATGTTTTGGGTGTAACACTATGTTAAGGAAACCATCACGAAGCAAATGGGTGAAGATAATCTCAGTCTTTATGGAGATGTCTGTAAAACAAAGAAGAGATTTGAAATGGGCGATCCCCATATTTCTCCTGTTGAGCCATCGTTTATTTTTCCTAAAATATAAGTCATCCTCGTCCGCGGTGAATCCACCCAGAGTTCCCTATTTTTCATGCAGAGCGGGCTTCACTGTGGGTGCTCTTTTTACTGCTTATCCTCCCAACCCCCCATGAATCTCCCTGATCCCCCGACCCACTTACAATCCTCCTCTCCCCTCCTTCCTTCCCTCCCCTGCTCCTTTTCTCTCCTCCTCCTCTTCTTCAGTTACTTTGGGCACAGGCTCACTTCTTCCAGCCCACTGCTATCAAACAATGTCTGCATTCATCAGCCCAAGGCTCCGCACACACCCACAGGTCCACAAACATGCTCACACCCACACAAACACGTGTGGAGGGCTTCCCCAGAGTGAAGCGCTGAAGCATATCTTCCTCGTGCTCGCCCCCCAATAGGAAAGATAATCTGTCCGCTCAGCCAACAGGTCAGTCACCCAGACTATCTGCCTGCCAGTCAGTCAGTCGCCTAGAGTGCAGGTTTTCAAGTGCATCAGATACCCAAGCAGAATGCCCCGCAGCCATGCTAACGGGTCAGCATCCGGTTTTTGGACGGACTTGAAACGGACCCCTAAGCAGCAGATGGCCAACAGTGTAGACTGAGGAGCGAGCTCAGCTATCACACAAAGAGACAAAGGATGTTGCTAACTTCTTATAACATCAGTAAGGCGTTATTACTATTTGTATATTCTGTAATTAAGGCCATTATGATGAACACTAACACCGTGTACCGACCTTCACAATCTATGTTACGGTGCTGAACCAGGTTGGATTTGGTGGGGAATATTAGGCTTCACCATCTGAACGTGAAGATGCTACTCCCCTATGTAATTGTGGTCATCAAAGCTTATTATGGTTAATTTACAACAATTCTCCATACTTAATTCTACAATAAAAGCACCGTTGTCACAACCAATGGATTAATGTACGTCTTTATTTCTTTAATTACTGTGAACAAAAAAATACAGACACATGCACTCAAGCAACAGAAGAAGCGCACTCTCTAAACATGTCACCCTCCCCCATCCCCCCTCCCCATCCCGCCCCATCTGTCTAAATAGGGTTCTCATTTCAGTAAGTGGAGCAGTTAGAGGACATGTTCTCTCTCTCTCTGCCTCTCTTTCTTGCTTTACTGTGTGTGCTAACAATATGGCGTGTCTGAGTGTTCCTGCATACCCTCTGCACTATGCCTGCATGTGGCTGCTGAATGTGCCTTTACACTCTCCATGCTTCCTCTTGATCTAGTGATAGAGTGAGTCCATTCAAATCATGTGTTATCTTGCCTATTCCTGTAAATCATTATTTGCCAATCAAATACAAGTGCAAAGTCTAGGCAAAAATCCGGACATGCAAATGTCTGTCTTTAGGAAATGCCTTTGTCTATTTTCTTTACTGCAGCTCAGTGGCAGTGACCTGTCACCAAAGCATGATCCAAAGAAAGATGAAAAGAAGAGAAATGTACGCTTTATTGATTCTAAAGTGGGAGAATTTTTCTCTGCATTTAACTCCCAATTAGCTTGGTTTATTAAATTGTGTGTGCTTATCCTTCAATTTTGATTATTGACGATTATAAGTTTGCCAATGGCACTGTCTCAACAGTCATGATCGTCAACCTCATTATAATCAGCCACCACAAACCCATCCTACTTCTGAAGACGTCAGCTGTCCACACAAGGTGTTTATTTTGGAAATACAACTAACACATTAATTCAATTCAATTCAATTCAGTTTATTTGTATAGCCCAATTTCACAAATTACAAATTTGTCTCGGAGTGCTTTACAATCTGTACACATAGACATCCCTGCCCCAAAACCTCACATCGGACCAGGAAAAACTCCCAAATAACCCTTCAGGGGGAAAAAAAGTGAAGAAACCTGCAGGAGAGCAACAGAGGAGGATCCCTCTCCAGGATGGACAGATGCAATAGATGTCATGTGTACAGAAGGACAGATTTAGAGTTAAAATACATTCAATGAATATGACAGAGTGTATGAATAGTTCATAGTAGGCATATTCCACGATGGAGACCTCCACGATCCATCAGGCAGATGGCGGTGGGGAGGAGGAGTGGGAGTCTCAACAGGACAGTGGCGTAGTCAGGAGCAGGAATTCCACGACCCAGACCTCGATGATCCATCAGGCAGATAGGATCTATGCCGTCTCATAGGGTCCGATGACCCCATGAGACGTGAAGTCAAAAGGACTCCGGGGAGAAAGCAGAGTTAGTAACATATGATTGAGAGATGAAAATTCATCCTTAAGGAGAGAAAAAAGAGGAGATAGGTACTCAGTGCATCCTAAAACGTCCCCCGGCAGCTATAAGCCTATAGCAGCATATCAAGGGGCTGGACCAGGGCAAACCTGATTCAGCCCTAACTATAAGCTCTGTCAAAGAGGAAAGTCTTAAGTCTACTCTTAAATGAGGTGACTGTATCTGCCTCCCGGACTGAAATTGGAAGCTGGTTCCATAAAAGAGGAGCTTGATAACTAAAGGCTCTGGCTCCCATTCTACTTTTTAAAACTCTAGGAACTACAAGTAGTCCCGCATTTAGTGAGCGTAGCTCTCTAGTGGGGCAATATGGTACGACAAGCTCCTTAAGATATGATGGAGCATCACCAATCAAGGCTTTGTAGGTTAAGAGAAGAATTTTAAAAGTGATTCTTGATTTTACTGGGAGCCAGTGCAGAGCAGCTAGTGCAGGAGTGATGTGATCTCTTTTCTTAGTTTTAGTGAGAATACGAGCTGCAGCATTCTGGATCAACTGGAGGGACCTAAGAGATTTATTAGAGCAGCCTGATAATAAGGAGTTGCAGTAATCCAGTTTCGAAGTAACGAACGCGTGAACCAATTTTTCTGCATCTTTTTGAGACAAGATGTGCCTGATTTTTGAAATATTACGTAGATGAAAGAATGCAGTCCTTGAGATTTGCTTTACGTGGGAGTTAAAGGACAAGTCCCGATCAAAGATAACGCCAAGATTCTTTACAGTGGTGTTGGATGCCAGGGCAATGCCGTCTACAGAAACCACATCACCAGATAATTGATCTCTGAGGTGCTCAGGGCCGATTAAAATTACTTCGGTTTTGTCTGAGTTTAACATCAAGAAGTTGCAGGTCATCCATGTTTTTATGTCTTTAAGACATGCTTGAATTTTACCGAATTGGTTGCTCTCCTCTGGTTTTATCGATAAATATAGTTGAGTATCATCTGCATAACAATGAAAGTTTATGGAGTGTTTCCTGATAATATTGCCCAAAGGAAGCATGTATAAGGTAAATAAAATTGGTCCAAGCACAGAACCTTGTGGAACTCCGTGACTAACGTTGGTGGTTATCGAGGCGTCATCGTTTACAAATACAAACTGAGATCGATCTGATAAATAGGATTTAAACCAAATTAGTGCCGTGCCTGAAATGCCAATCGACTGCTCCAGTCTCTGTAACAGGATGTCATGGTCAATGGTGTCGAATGCAGCACTAAGGTCTAACAAGACCAGGACAGAGAGGAGTCCTTTATCTGCTGCCATTAAGAGGTCATAACTGCATTACTGCACAGGATAAAAGCGCTGACTTAAATCATATCGCGCTACATGCTAAAATAAGATAATTCGGCAGGTAAATTACAGATTGCTCGCCTGTACATGCTGTAACTCATAAAAAGGTATAGGGGACATCGTGCACATAAGAGAAAATAAGATATTCCTTTAATTGCAGGATCACAGCAGCGGTATTAGAGCAGTAGTAAAAGATACAAATAAAATAGGCTACTAAATACAATAACAATATTAAATATACAGAGGAACAAAAAATATATATACACGGTAGTGATTTAAGTGCATTGTCAGCAGGTTAAAGTGTCCAGAATAAAGTGCTGAGTGTGTTTAAGTGTTTTAGTGTATACTGCAGCTTGTTGTCCAGCCTGAGAGCAGCGGGAAGGAAGGACTTGTGGTGCCTCTCCCTCAGACACCGGGGAGGAATCAGCCGGTGGCTGAAGGTGTCACGGAGCTATTAGAGTGGACCCAAAAGCACGACTCCGGAGACAGCACTGCAAATAATTATCTTTACTTAGAACGTGAATCAGAACAGAACACTACGAAATATATTGACTCAAGTAACACGTGAGGGTTTGGGCTGGAAACACAAGACAATCTGGTAGAGGACAAGAGCAAGTGAGGGAACCTAAGTAGACAGGGACTAATGAGGGAATGGGCAACAGGTGAGATGGGCATGAAGACCAGGTGAAGGTAATGAGGGACTAACGAGGGAGTGATCAGAGGCAGGTGAAGGGAGTTGGACTGACGAGATGGGAAGCAGGATCTGGAATGACATGATAGTTAGTGAGACAGGATGAAAACAACTAATAATAAAAAGAAGGTGTGGAGCTAAACTGTTACAGAAGGAGCTGTGCAAAGCTGAAAAACACATCAGATGAACTGCATAGATGTGATGCCACAACTGAAATATATGTCACGTGTCCGCATGTAGACAGCAGTGCTTCAGCACACATTTAAATTGAAATCAGGTGAGCATGTTAGTGTGTGACACGTATCAAAGATGAGATTAATAAAATCAACAAAATGACCACAGGTTGTATTTTATGCCAGTACACTTATTGGAGCAACAAATACAAGTGTACTTAACAATATTAAAAGATATATAATAATAATGCAAAAAGGGCATTTTTACACACACCCGACATGCTTAGGTCACGCACACAATTTTCAATTTTAACACGAGAGGCCCTGTTCATCAGGTTGTTTTAGGACACAGCGTAGCCTATTCAAGTTTCAGATTAATCTAGACTTCGTGTGTGTGTGTGTGTGTTGGCGCACATGTTCATGTTTGTGTGAATGTAAAGTATTAAACCCCCAGGATTTGGCCCCCCAGGGCTCTTTTGTTTAGTCAACAGGGAGTGGTACTAACTGCCAATAAGTCACTTTTACATTGCAAATGCTGTAAGCAATGTCTCTAGGAGCATGTGGGCCCAAAGAACCCACACCCAATAAAATACTCCCATTTTATATAAATAAATAAGAATATGAGAATGTGGGACCAGAATAATTGTTTAGTCCTGCTATGTTGATGTTAGCACTTTTTCGGCACATGACCGACCGGTCTTGCGGCAGACGGTGGCTCATAGCATTACAATCACATGTGTAACAGGATATCGTGGGTTCGAATCCCAGCGGTGCTTCCAGTATTTGTTGCACACTTGGCCACATCCAGGCATGCATGGGTTTAAGAACTGTTTTTACTGAAAGCACATGAACTGCATGCTGCAGGCTGTAGGCTGTTTTAGTCTGTTACTAGCTAATACAACTAGAGTAGCTTTTTCCCTCGCTTTCTTCCTGAAGGACCCCTGAGCTGACCTAAGTGCCTGCATGAGCTTAACTCATCATAACCAGCCTTAACCTCTCACACAATTCAAGCCTCGATTGCAGATACACACATGCCAGTTGAATAAATAAGAGGGCCCCATAAATTTAAAAAGTGCTAGTGTGCAGAAAAATAAGCATGTCTGCTTTCTCCGGGAGGATACGCGATCTCTCAGGACTTATTGTGTCTCCAGCCATGGAGAACACTCTCTCAGATGGGGTGGAGGATGCCTGAACACAAAGATATGAGGAGGTGTACAAGACGTCCTAGCTGTAGCCTGTGACCCAGACAGACTACCAGCCTCTGAACCGGTCTGACTGAACGTCATCAGCTAAATTGGATGGCAATGGAGATTATTTATATAGTGAAAGCTGGTTTACACAATGAACGCCTCCACATTTGGACCGGCCCCCTGAACAATACCAGAGACGCGTTCCGATTTATTATTTTTTTCACCTGGCCCGCTGCCGTTGAGATTGCAGTGAGACGCGGAGAAAATGTGAAGTGGTGCTCTTCGCAATAGAACATCTTTGATGGGACGTGTCGCGTCTCGGCCAATCAGCGTTCAGATGTTGACATCGTTTGGGAAGTTAGGTTAGCTTGAATGTTAGTCCTCTACGTCTGCTGCTGTCACGCTGCAGCGATACTAACGAAGTACCCGTACGTTAAAAACGATGTGATTTAGCATAGGTTTAGTATCGATACTTCATTAAAAGAGCGATGAGAGCGCGCAGCGCTCAGCCGTAATGCGCGCACACAGGTGAGCACACTCTCACCTCACACTAGCACTTTTTGTCGTGTGAAATAGAGCCAAACTTTAGAACGCCTCTACCTAGTTGCCATGTTTGCTGCAGTCTGAAGAAGAAACTAAAAAAGTTCGCGCATGCGCAACGCCACAGAGGGCCGTTAGCAGAACCGTTAAAGAATTTGCCTGACGATCCCAAACAATCGGTTCACTGGGAACCGGTTCTAAAACAGAACCGGTTCTCGATGCCCATCCCTATCCATACAATTGATGGTTGCACACTTGGTATTTGCCACTGCTAGTTTCATTTTTGCCAGCTCAGTTCATATACCCTTTGAAAAAAAGGAAGGAGCACTGTAATTTCTAGGAACATGTTTAAATTAAACAGAATACATTTTATTTAAGTTATGTAAGTTTTATTTTAAGTTCAAGAGGAATATGTATAAATGTTTTTGGTTGTTTAATTTTTTTTAAATGTGTATATACATACTGTATATGGTGTGTGCAGCATTATAGAAAATTATATAAAAGAAAATTAATGTAAATAAACCCGTTTGTGCTCTTTTTTCCACCCCTTGCCCAATAAGAATCGATAAGAGAATCGAATCGATAAGCAGGAATCGATAAGGCATCGGAATCGTTAAAATCTTATCAATTCTCATCCCTACTACAGACACAGATATGAAACTCGCATGTGCACCATCTACATACAGTGTGTGTATACAGGATGTATGCATATCAATGTGGTCTCTCTGCATACAGACATTTTGCACGAGTACTCGCGTTTATGTTGAGAGTGAGTACAGTATTCCCTCCTTTTTCCTCAGGAGTGTTCTCCCAGCATGGCGTGCAGTACTCTTCTGAATGATTCAAAGCCCTGAGAGAGGCCCCGGCAGCTTGTCTCTGGAAGAGACTCCTCAATATTTCATGTGAGGTGACGTGTGAAGTAGGCTACAGGAAGGCCTGAGACAGTAGTGGCACAATGTTAGAGGAGCATTAACCTGACTTAAAAATATAAAAAATAGAACACATGTGTCACTTAAAGCTAAGATGCTTCAAAGCAAATCAATTTTGTTCTCATCAGTACTCAGATGTTGCAACTTAAATGAACTTACAACTATTATAGAAATGCATACCAATGTATGCAACTTTATTAAATACACTAAACCCCATGAGCCAGAACTTGTTTGTGATTTAAATAAAGCTCATATTAATCAAACCAATGCATGTAAATGACTAATAAAACAGAACAATAAGACATCAGAGAGAACAAGAGAGTTCAAATATGAATTCAAAATTAATTTAAGGTTGACAATAACCTAATTCTTTATAATTCTACATGTGTGTTTACTCTGTGTGTCACTTATTGCGTCCTTTTCTCTCTGATTATGAAGAGAAAGGAGCGGTATCACACTGTCAGTCCATTTGTATTACAAGTTTTTGCTCACTGGCCCTTTGTCTGATTCCTGCGTGAATGTGTGTGTGTGGGTGTGTGTGTAAACAAACATACAATTCCATTTAGTCCTCCAAGGTGTGAGGACTGTAAAGAGTGTTGTTCGAGAAGGAACTAGTTCACGGCCAATGTATTTATGTACATAGGGAGGTGTGCTTTGTTCCCTTAAGTCCTACCCAAAGCGCAACGCAAATAAAGATGATCATGAATCAGAAAGCAAATTATGAAACACAGTTCCAACCTTGGTCTGGAATTATCACAGAACTATTATGGTCTTTAATAAAAGATGAGCCAACACACAGTTATTGCCAATAAATATGAAAACTGGTCTCTGGTCAAAATAAGGCTATTTAAAAATTATAAGATTTTATCTCAATATTCTTAATCCTGTTTTACTGTTGCGTACAATACTTAATGCATATACAAATATCATGAAACATAGTTTAAGAGTTTTAGCGCCTACAATAGATCAAACTGAGTTGAAGAAATTCTCCTCCAAAAAAACAACAGTCAATTTAAGTAAAGTGTCCTTTTTAAAAGAGTCCAGCGTTTTCCAGTTCTTAGTGACCTTCCACCTGGTGCCAGTGTATCAGGGTCAGCCGTCATTCATAATCAGATGACCAATAGGCTTTTGCAATCAATGCACATGAGTAAATGTGATATGTAAAATAGGATTAAATGATCAATAAGGGTGACGGTGAAGTTGAACCACTTCAGGGTCTGAACATCAGTTTGTTTGTCCTTACTACTCTTATCACAACTGTGTGTAGTCAGTTAGGAGGCCACATTTGGATCAGCATAGTTTCCAATGCTAGATTATCTTTACTGGTGATGCAGAGTAATATGTTTTATTTGTTTCAATCAGTAGAGCCACATCAGCTTAAGTCACAAACAACATTTAGATTAAGCTTGTTTCAAGCCTTTGGGCGACATGAAATATTACTGATGCCAAAAAAGTGATTTTCTGTGGCTTTTCATGTGGACAAATATGATGGTATAAAGGTCATATGTTTAGGATTATATAAAAAGCTGAAAGAAAGTATGAGTCAATATTTTGTTGATGAATTTATTCTCTTATTTTATTCATTAGTTCTCTATAGTGCTTTTCAACATTGATAAAAAAACAAGCTTTTTTCTATAGGTGTGCAGTATATGACATAATAATGACCCTTTCCATTGATATTTAGACTATACACACATACAACTTCATTCACTCAGCCCATTTAGGACCATTGCGTAATCAGCATGTTACCACATACAGAGCGACAGCTTCCCCTTGCCACACACACACTCCCAGTAGGCCGCGCCTTTCCCTCAGTATCCCACAATGCCTCTGTTTGGTCTCAGCAGGTCATGTGCGCCACTCCAAACTCCAGGCTGACAACAGCTGGCTCCTCTTTGGCCAACTCGCTGTTGTGTGTCCCTTCCAGCTCTCCGTAGCTCTGCTTTCTGCTCTCGCTGCCGCTGCTCCCCTCCACTGTACGCTCTGTGTCGGTGCTCTCTGTCGCCTCCTCGCCTACCTCCTCCCCTTCCTCCTCCCCTTCCTCCTCCCCTTCCTCCTCCTGCTGCTGCTCGTCCTCCTCCTCCCACCGCTGCACTTCTTTGTGGCTTATGGGCGCCCCAAGAATGAGGGAATCGGGACGTGGCGGGAGGGTGTTGGAGTTGCTGCGCTGATCTCTGGTGGGCGGAGGAGGGTCAGAGGTCACAATGGGGGTCACACCGAGCTGCTGGAGCCGCTGGAGAGGGAGGGACAAGACAACAAAGGGAAACACGTCTTCATTCAGGAATTCAGAAATGCACCATGTAAATGCAGCTAACTACTCTTCACCTTTTGATCGTCATCTTGTTATTTTAAAGTTCCGTCTTTATCTTGTTGTTTTAAGAGAATATTTGTTTTGTTCACCACACAAGATATTTTGTTTTTTGTGAAATGTTTTGTCTAACTTTGCTTATACTGTATCTTTGTCTTAAAGAACCCTCCTACCCCCCACGCACACACACACATAAGAGAAGGTACAAACATCTCACGGGATTGTTCCGAATTAAGAATTTCCAAAAAGGCTCTTCAGATCATTAGCGTGTATAAACTCACGTTCTCCAGTGCTTGCAATGTGCCCTCGGCCTTGAGGCTGTTCTCTCTCAGAGTTAGGACCGTTTTGAGGATGGACTGCCGTGGGTGCATAGACCGGTCAAACTGGTGGTACATGTTCCTCCAGAACCTTGAGAAAAAAGAAACGTACCATAAGAGGCCTTGTTGAGTAACAGGTGTCATGGGTTAATTCAAGTGTGAGATTTTGGTTGAGCAACAGTAGTAGGGAGGTGTTGCGCGATGTACGGACTTGAAATGGGAGGGCAGAGTGGAAGGCTCCAGCACAGGGTGCCTTTCAGAGTACGCCGGGCTGTAGAATGGATTCAAGTAGTTCTGCTTTTCACTCATGAGATATGCCCACAGTGAGTGGGTCCGCTCTCTCAGCCTGAAACACAACATAGCAGTTAATGACACATAACACATTTAAAGGCAGCACTCAAAAGCTCACAGCATTGTCATAAATGTCTCTTTGTTCTATCGAGAAGAACAAAGGTTGCACTAATGTCTTGTAGACTTTATTGATGCTCCCAGTGCAGGTAAAATAAACATGTAATGTATTGTTTGTAACTATCAATTACTAGAATAGAAAGGAGACTGTACTTATGCTTTGATACAAACGTTGAACAGTTCTTTTCATGTCATGCGCCACTTTACCCTAACAATGCAGCACTGCATTTGAAAAGACAATGCGAGCAAAGTACAAAGGTACTTTTAGAGCCATGGTTACAGGACGACGACTCTACCCCATGAGCAAAGTTGCGTCTTTAATTGACCTCAATGTAGGACAACACATGACAGTGTATTTTGTTCTCCTCTTTAGAAGTCTGACATTGTTATAACGGGTAAATTAGCGACACAATGTCAAGACTCTTTTAAAACACTTCTTAAAACCCATTTTTACAGAGTGTTATGCAATGTCCTCTTTTTACTTTTAATTTGAATTATCATTGTATTAATAACATTTGATAAATGTTTTTATCGTTTCATCTTGTACTGTTTTATCAGGGTTTAAATTTGACCTTTCTTTGTTGGGCCTCACTGGTGAGCTTTCTGTTATATTGCTTTGTCCGTCAAAGCACTTTGTAAACTCTCAAAAAAGGTGTTATATAAATAAAGTTATTATAATTATGATGGTTTGAACACAGAAACTTATCTGGAAATCAATGTAGAATGGATTGAGCAATACGTAAATGAATGTCCTTTATGTCGTTTTCTGCACAATAGACACCAGGCGGCACAGAAAACTACTCTCACGACACAGATGTGTGTGTGTGTGTGTGTGTGTGTGGGTGTGTGTCTGTGTGTGTCTGTGTGTGTGTTGGACTCACCGCAAGTCTTCTCTCTGTCTCTGATTGTTGCCAAGAAAGTTTCCATATTGACAGGAGTGAACGTGTTCGTGAATCTGCAGCAGGAACCACTCGCTGAACTCAAAAGCCTACGCAGAGGGTTAACATTAAATATATACAATTAGCTCTCCAAATATACATACGCCTATGTAAATACAGCACATGCCTACTTAGCTCCCGCACACCTGTGGGAACTGCTCTGTCAGCTGCCAGACACCCTCGAGGAACTGAGTGAAGATAGGGGACACTTCCTTTGGATCCCCGTCCAACTGGTCACACCTAAGAGGAAACAATTCAAACACAAGAATGCTCACATGATAACCAATCATTAACCAATTTGTGTAAACAGTACATACGCTGGCTTATTTGATCCAGTACGCCCTCACCTGTCGGCAAATTTGTGACCAAAAGAGATCCAGTCTTTCTCGATCAGTACCTACAAGAGCAAAAGAAGAAAGAGCACATTTGAAGCAAGAGAGAGACTATTTAGCAGAAGAGTACGCTCATACTGTTATCGACAATTAAGTCCTTTTTTTCCCCACTCGCGCCAAACTGTGTGTGTGTGAGCATGTGTGTGTGTGTGTGTGTGTGTGTGTGTGTGTGTGTGTGTGTGTGTGTGTGTGTGGTCAGTACCATGAAGCCCTTGATAGTGCGGTAGTAAGGGTCCATGAGCAGGGCCCCCAGTGAGCAGACCTGGGATGTTCTGTCCCATCCGTCTGAACAATGAACCAACACACTGGCTCCTTCCACCGTCACCGCCTGGGGTCAAGAGAGAAGACAGACAGCACAGGATTATGTCATATAAAAAATAAATAATTAAGCATTCTTTGAAATGAATCAGTATAGTAGGGCCAGTGAGGAAGTGAGGTTTAGGTGGACCTCCGAGTTTGAAAGAAGACAGGGATAATATGCAATAATTGCTTTTATTGAATGCTTTACACCAGGCCTATTCAACTAGCGGCCCGCGGGCCGGATACGGCCCGTTTGAGTTTAACTATGGCCCGCAAGACTGCCTGCAAATCAGTATAACTTGGTAAGAAAAAATAAAACTGACGGACACGCCTCTTTTATACATTGAGACATCTAACCCAGAGCCATTGAGTTTCACTGTTGCCTCAACCAAACCTGTATGGTTACATCTTTATGTTACGCACCGTGTTGGTTGCCGGTGTTCCACCCCTACTGGTTTTCAAACCTACTGGTTTCCCTACGCGTGCGTTGTGTTCTCTTAACATCTGCAGCGGGGCTCTGTCTCGCTCACCAGATTCGTCACACATTCACAAACATATTGCTGGAGATCTTCAAGCCACCGTTCATATCCATTTCGGCGATTACGATTGTATAAGTGAGCAGCGCATCACAGCCACGGATGAAGAAATACATTTTCGAAAAAATACAAATAAAAAGATCGCCCGACCTGGTTTCGATCCCTTTCACGCAAAAGGAGTCTGCACTCAAAGACATGCAGTCTGTGCGCTGCGCCACCAGATATTAGTTTCAGCTCAAGTAATTTATATATTGATCCATTAAGTCACATTTCTTATGTTTTCATGGGAACAGTTTGGTTGAAGGGATCTGAAACAACTGGTTACCTTGAGCGGATATTTACACTTTGAAACATGTTTATAGTGATGCTTGTTCGCAACACTTTTGCCACACAATACCGACGCATTTTCGTGTGTGACTGTTTACCTGTGGAAATATACATTACTGTTTTTCATTTTTAGCCATTATTTTATCAATATTCTGTGCGGCCCTCACACCCCCCGTGATTTTCTTATTCGGCCCACTTGCTACTGAAGTTGAATAGCCCTGCTTTACACCGTAGGAATATGCCTAAATAAAAATAATGTTAATGTGCGAAGAAATTCTTAATTTATAGAATCTAAAAATCAAGGAGCAGGAAAGGGGAAATGTTTTACCTTGCTGAGAAAGATAGCGGCATCTATGACAGCCTTGATGTGCCGCAGCCAGCCGCAGCTCTCCAGGCCAACCAGGTGGTCGCTCATGGACAGAGACCGAGTCCCGATCACTGCGACATACACGGAGTCATTTCAGGAAAAACAGTCATTGACTACTTTGTCACCATTGAAGTGAGAAAAAAAATGCAATGCAATTTGTGTTTGAGTAGCAGCATGTGTCAAACCTTCTAGGAGCTTCTGCAGGCTGGTTCTCATTACGTGGATGTTTTCAATGCCAACAAACTGGAAGCGGATGTTGGAGTAGTTATCCTCGTTCTCGTAGCCTTTACCTGCCGCTCGATTAGCGAGCGCATTCAACTGCAGGACAAAAAAATAAAATAAAAAGATTTGCAACTATTAGTCAAAATGTTTGTGTAGGACTTAGTCAAGCCAGGTACACACACGGCACATTTAAAGCATGTTAGGGGAAGCTTTGGCTGTTACTTTTGGCCTGGTATCCATGACGTAGACAAATCGGCTGTTGTGATTGGCCTTGCTGATCGCCTGCAGCATGCTCTCATCCTCGAGGCACCGCGCACTGAACCCAGAGAGAGGCTGACTGCATCGACACACTGCCGCCTGTCAGGGGGAAGAGAGAGTGACACGGCCATTACAAAACTCACAACTCAAATATGACTTAGGAGTTAAAACATGCTTAATTTGGTTTAGTTGCGACTCGTGACAAACGCTAGTGTGTGTTTGTCGTGAGAAGTAGATTCTCTTCTTTATATTTCTAGCCTTAGAGACCAATGCACCGATTGGTAGAAAGCACACTCAATGCAAAGAGTGTTCGTCTTAAAATATTACAATTCTACACACCGGTGTAGAAAAGAAAAGAACAGAGTAGACTGTTGTTATTATTTTAAATTATTATTATTACTTGGGTTTTCATTTCCATCTTGTATCAAGCATTATATTATTTTTTTGGTTTTATATACCTTCTATAATGTGTTATTTTTGCACTTTGTCTTGATGCTTTTAAACTTTTGAGGGCTTTGAATCGTCTTGTTGGTGAAATGTGCCGATCATTACCTCATAAAACTTACAATTTAACAACGACACCTCCCTTGAGTCTGAAGCCCAAACTAAACCAATGGTTTGGGTCAATCTTTATCAAACTGACAGAGTTCACATTTTAAATGGCAATACATTATTAATTTTACTTTTTTAGTTTGGATTATGCACAGAAAACGGTAGTATTGTGTTTCAGCTTTCTAATCCTAAATAAAAAAATGATGACAAAGCTATTTTGTGTGCACTGTTTGAAGACAGAGTTAAGTTTGCTGGACAAATCTCTGCAAACATTATAAAATTAGAAAGCATGCGGGTAGGTCGTCTGCTTTCTACTCTTTTAATTAGAAAATCTGAACTTTGCATTCCTGCGTGTGTCTATGTCTGTGTTGTTCCTATCTTAAAATACATGAGTGGGTAGATAAACATAGGTTGTATTGATTTTCTTTTCATGCACCATTCATACAACCAAAGAAAAACTGTCTTCATTGAGATGAATCCTAAGGCTTTTCTCGAGCACCACATTGGCAAAACTACATTTTTTTTTTACATTCTCTCTACAAACAAAAAACCCACAACTTAATTTAAAAAATGTATTTAGGAAATCTTGTAAAATGGTCCTCATACAGAACCTTCTTTTCTTGGTAGAAGTAGGTGAGTACAGGAAAGCGTCCTTTGCTTCTGAACTTGGAGCTGCCCACAATGATCGGCTTACTGGCTGTGATGGGAACGTACAGGTCCCGTGGATACGTCTCACACACCTGGGAAAACAAACACAGAACATGCACACATCACATATGCAAAAGGGATTGCCAGGTGTCCCCTGATGGCGAGCGTTAGAATTAGTATGGAGCAGATAACTCAAGTTTATTAGTTGATTGTAATCGTGGAATACGCCTACTATGAACTATTCATACACTGTCATATTCATTGAATGTATTTAAACTCTAATCTGTCCTTCTGTACACATTACATCTATTGCACCTGTCCATCCTGGAGAGGGATCCTCTCCAGGATGTCCTGTTGAGACTCCGCCCACTCCTCCTCCCCACCGCCATCTGCCTGATGGATCGTGGAGGTCTCCATCGTGGAATATGCCTACTATGAACTATTCATACACTCTGTCATATTCATTGAATGTATTTTAACTCTAAATCTGTCCTTCTGTACACATTACATCTATTGCATCTGTCCATCCTAGGAGAGGGATCCTCCTCTGTTGCTCTCCAGGTTTCTTCCCTTTTTTCCCCCTGAAGGGTTATTTGGGAGTTTTTCCTGATCCGATGTGAGGTTTTGGGGCAGGGATGTCTATGTGTACAGATTGTAAAGCACTCTGAGACAAATTTGTAATTTGTGAAATTGGGCTATACAAATAAATTGAATTGAATTATTAGTAAAAAAAATAAGTAAAAGATTCTACTCTATAACTATTCTGCGCTTTAACAAGTCGTATTACATTTGAAACAGAACTGGGACACAGCTATCGCTTTGGTTCTGCTCTTCCCTGGAAGTAATCACTTCTGTAAATGTGGGCTGAAGTTCTGCTGTTCGTCATACGACATTTAGAGCTAACAGTGACACTCTGGCGCCCTCTGCTGGACATGTATGCATGATGTTCTCACAATGTGAGGCAATCTAAAATACTACCGCACCCCGAGTGAAGCAAGCGCAACTCTGCGATGCCTTGCCTCATGTTTGAGAAGGTGAAACACAATATAACAAGTATTACCAAGTGTTATACGCCGATAGCTAAATACATGATTGTTTGTTTTGCTCTGTCATCATGTGGCATGAACAAACCGTCCACTCCTTAGAATGTCTCTGTTGCGGGTCGTGTTTACGGCACAGAGACGTGTTCAAAGTTCAAACCCTAGCAGGAAAGCTAGCTTTAAAGCTGACAACAAATTGGGAGTCTTTTTCTTTTAAATTCCTTTTACTCCAAAGCCAAATATGTTTATCATCAAGTTTTGTTTCATCAATTGCAGTTGTTGAACAATATACATGTCCAGTCACCGAACCGTTGACACTATTTTGGCGTACATTTTGTGATAAAATAGGGGAATTTGGTACATAAAAGTCTAATCATTATATAGCGTGAAACTAGAGTGTATGTGCGGGTTCTTCTGCACACAAAAGACGCATGTCTAACTGCAGCATCAGATGTAACAAACAAGCACCAGGAATTGCCAAAATATCCTCCAGTGTTTTGAATGTGGTGCCTCAGATGAAGAACACTCACAGTTTCCATGACACCGCTAACCGTCTACCTTGTAGTCTCTGTTGACGTTCGTGAGCTGCCATTGGTCGCAGGGGACGCCCATCCTCTCAAACTCCGCCCCGAGGTCGATGATTTGCCATCCTTCCTCTCTCTGTTGGTCGTTCTGTTTGGGGTTGTAGGAGAAGGCGTAGAGTTCCTCATAGGACACTGAGGGAGGCAGAGAAAGAGCCTTCAAATAAAAATGAAACGCAGGCAGGCGAACACGGACAGAGAAAAGCAAAACGATCTTCCACAGACGAGCCGAGACCCACCGGGCCGTAGAAGACGCAGCAGCGAGCTGTAAATGTCGTGGCAATCTCTTTCTCTCTGGACCACAAAATGAACCAACCGGAAGTTGCGACACTGGATGACCAGAGGACAGCCCATGGTGGTCAGAGAGAGCTTCTCCACAGACGCTATATGGTGATGCAAAATCTGCAGGGGAGGGGAGAAGTAAAAGGGGCAAGAGAGAGAGAGACAGCTGATGATCCTTCAGTTAATGACTTTAGGCTGCGTTTTGGTTTGTTTCCATTTATTTACTTATTTATGTTGAAAGAAAAACAACAACAAACCAAATACAAATAAATTGTTCAACAATTACAGGAGTATACTGCTAGAAATTCTTTGTACGCGAGGTGCGCTTTTGCCTGGACTGTTTAGAGAATGAACTCTGACGCCTTGTGTGTTGTCAGTAGTCCGTATGTCCCTGGAAACATCGAAATGACAGATTCCTCCTTATTCAGTATCAGCTGTGAAGACAGTCAACAGCCATGAAGAGATGGTCAAAATGAGGATCAGTGTTAGTAAGAACGTGAGAAACGTTGGGCTCTCATTATTTTCTGCACCTACTAAAAATGATGCATGTCCAGATTAACTAGTGTAACACTCTAAAAGCCGAAACACAAGGAACTTCGAACAACTCCATTTATTTCGAAGAGGTCTTGTTAAAAAACTCTCTCTCTCTCTTGCTGACCAACAGATTAATCATAAATTGCCTCCACAAACGCAGACACACACAGTATGCTGGCACACGTTTACAGGCACCTACATGTGGCCATAGCACCAAAACAAACACACACACAGTGTACAAAAGGAGACAACGCTCCACACTGCACCAGATAAGCCCACAAACAGAGGAAAGGAAAAGGTTCCCCTTTTCTCAGCATATGAAGCAGGAAGGAGGGACGAGGTCACGCCACAGAAACTGCTGCAAAAAGCATTTTGAACCACGCAAATTTTTCCAGAAAGCGGACGAGCGAGTCGAAATACAGAGCGCTATTGTCACCCCATCTTCCAACAGGATACAACATTGTGTTTGCCATTGTAACAGGGGGGGAAAAAAGGCTACCGTCAGCAAATCAGGATGCTCTACTGACTGCTGCCAACGACAATACCCCAGTTGTCACGGGGCGGAAAGCAACTCTCTTATAAGATACAGACAACCAGATACCTTGCAACTGTATAATGAGGCGTTTAAACCTCACCCCTACTTCCTGTTGCCACACGCAAGTTCACCAACACACGCTCACAATCCCTCAGGTTGCAGACAAAGTCTCTTTAAATCTGGATGCAGAAACTCAGCGCGGGGGATTTCCAAGAGCAGCAGCATTGATTTGGTAAGAAGCTGCTGGCAGCTTCACGTCCCACAGGTGCTTCCAGTGTGGGAGGGCAAACATTATACAGGACATCGCAGACTAAATGAGAACAAGTATGGGCTACAAGCAAGTCCATCTTGTCAAATGAGCATTCACATTAACCCACGGTTATAATTGTACCATCCCACATTTGGTAAGTTGGCACGGTCAGGAGATAAACTTGGGACACGTGGAGTCGTAGCCAGGAGAAAGTGGTTCCACTGTCGTCGTCCTCCAATTCTCCCTGTAGCCCTGCACTCGTCTGGGGGACCACACCCAGCACAATGAGCCGAGCTGCATCAACCCAAAGAGCTTTGTGTGTTGACGCGACATCCACGGGGTGCGCGACTGGCAGAAAGCGGTCCCCACCAACGCTACTCACCCAGATCTCCTGTGCGGCAGACGTCGAGTTGTTTGAGCTGCTCTCCACAAAGATGAGATGTGTTGCTGTGAGGTACAGTGTGCCATTCGTGAATTTGTTGCTGAAGCGATCCAACAGCTTCACCTGCTCCACCTGCAAAAGACACACACACACACACACAGTTAAAAAACCTTAAACATCTTCAGCGGGGTGCAACGTTATGGATGGGATATACTGAAAAAGCAGGAAGGTAGGAGCTTGCAAACAGAAGAGTCCTGTTCGTGGCTCTTGGCACTGGCTCCAGCTGGCACATTACCTCATTCTGATCACCTGGTCTCACTTTGAACTGTCATAACCATTATAATGCAAGTCACAAATGATTTCTGAACAATGGGAGAGAAGTCTAATAACTTAGTTTTGACTGGACATTGTGACGAATGTGCCGCAACTCAAGTCAAATGCAACTATGCATTCTCTCTATTCCCAGTTATTCCAAATATATTCTCAAACACTGCAGGTCTGTAGTTTGCAGCGACCCCAACTCCTTCACGCACATGGACTGAAGTCACACATTTCCACACAGGAAGATGGTTTACGTCCTCTAGCCGTGAAGAAACAAGTTTTAAGAACTCTTGTGGTCAGAACGTCCGTTCACACCCAAAATACTGATGTGTGTTATGTGTAACAATGAAAGTACAAAATACGCGTGTTGCATGCCACTCAAATCCCTCTGTGGCACAAAAATCCATTATAATAATGGAAAACCAGAAAGTCAGCTGATTGTAACTAGTGACCTTCACTCTGTGTCTAAAAGCTTCGTACGACAGTTAGCGGCGACTGCGGCCAACTTTCCTAATCCATGATTCATCATATTAGCAGTTGTCTGGTTGACTCAGACATGCTCTCCTTTTCTTCATTTTCTGGCCATTCTCTGATATGGAGACATATTTGAACCTATCTCCGTCTCCCAGCACCCAGTGGGCTTCAGCTTTGGCATCAACAGGCTACTAAGAACATAGTACCGGCTACTATGTGTGTGCGTGAGGGCGAACAAGTGGGTTGGTCGCTTCAGAAAGTCGTTTATGTTTAATATCTGTTGTGAACTAATAATGCAATCTAAGCTACTTTGACTACAATGTTCACCAGATAGCTTGAAAATCTATTTTTTTTTAAAGGAGCATCAACGTTTTTGTGGAGCTGGTTGACAAGTAATTAGTAGAGTATTTTATTTATTTTTTACACCAAGTGTATTTTGTACACCAAGAGGATTTGAGACAATGGGGCCACACCCAGTCTGCTTGCAATCCCACCAGCTTGATCCCAGACCGTCAGATCTCCTTTCTATAGGAAACTGTTCCCAAAGAATAGGGTGCACTGTAATGTATGACCCTCCTGGAGCCTCGACAATGAGGTGACACAGGTCCCTCAGGCCATGAAGAAAGCCTAGACACTTCAACACTCACACACTTCAAATAATACACACACACAAGTATACGAAGATTTTAGGTGTTGACCTAAAAAGTATGTTGCAACCTGTGAGCTGTAGAAGTTTATGTAGGAAATGTGTCGTTCATTTGAATGGAAAGCTACCTGAAGCCATCAAGGGGTGCAATCTGTCAGTAATGGAACGCTGACATTGTGCATTGCCTTTGTGCTCAAACATTCTAGATTAGAGGTAAAATGTTGATTATAGATGTAAAGTGCTGTCTGTCTAAGCTTTAATCTGATGGTATGAATCTACATACTGGGCAAACCGTGTATAAACTGGAGCCCTTAAAACTGGTTGCAAGTCATCCTAGTAGTGGTCCGTAAAAGAAATACTGCTTTGAGTGTGTGTGTGTGTGTGTGTGTGTGTGTGTGTGTGTGTGTGTGTGTGTGTGTGTATATGTGCGACATCAAAGGGACTACACCTTGCATTTTCTTGTGCAAACCTGTGTTGTAGAATGACAATAAATGAACCCTGAACAACCAATCACTGTTAGTATCCAAGCCATCAGCGCTTCATTGCAGCCCACTGCTCCCTAATAACTAAGGATGAGTCAAATGCAGAAAAGAGTTTCCCCACTGGGGATCAATAAAAGATACATCATTATTATTATTATAATTAGCACTTTCTAGATATGTTCTGCCGGGCCGGCCTTGTTTGTATGTTACCTGTCACATCATACAAAGAATTCGGTTAGGTGCCTACAAACACTCTGGGACCTCCAGGTGTGCGTCCAGCAACTACATCCGATGGGTCCATCATCATGCAATCATGCTTGGATGTAGTTTGGTTTCTCCTCGTGGTGTTTTTAAATCCCACTGGATGCACCGTCTGGCTTGATAGTGTAACTTTAACTCAATCAATCTCAGGGTTTGCAGGAAGTAACATGTCAAAGCGACAGAGCAGCTTTCTACAGGGGAAACAAACAGCTCGTCGATGCTCGTCACGTCTGGCGACACCCGCTAGTTATCTGTGCCATTAGATCCACACATAATTTAACGAGAAATAGCAAAGCGTTCTAGCACACGTAACTTAATCACTCTCAAACATTTGAGAAATTCCAGCTCGACAGGCCGAGCTGCTGACCGTTTCCTGTTCATTTGCAATGAGCTAGGTTAGAGCTGTTAGCTACCTTTGGCGTTCGGATGTGCTCCATTTCACCGAGTCGAAACAGCTGTCAGCGACTGCAAAAAGCTTCACACGACGACTTCCGGCGACAAATGTATGATTTGGCATTTGTTAAGTCAATTTGGTGCACAAATCGCCTGCACTTAAGTCGGAGGCATACGAGATGTGTTTATTGGCAATTATTCTACTCCTCCATCCGCGTCAAGTTCCCGGCAATCACATGAACACTTGGCGTTGCATACTTTTCAAAGTAAAAGCACGACTTCATGTCGGTTTGTGACCACATGGATCACGAATGTAGCCTACGCTGTAAGGCGCGTTTGGTTTGTTTTGGTTTTAATAAGCCCACATGTACCATGTAGGAAAGTGCGCACGCATATATGCATAGTAATAATGGTCTTTCAAATAGATCCGTGTGCTAATATGCAGATGTTACCTTAAGGCCCGCAATTATTTCAGTTTATAATATGCTATTATACCATGTGGGGCAGTCGCCCACTTTGCACACTGTGTGGTATTTGATAAGATAAAATAACACAATACTTATTCTCATGAGGTTGTACGAAGTTGAAGTGTGGGGAACAAATAACAAAAAGCGATAATGAGTCAGAGGGGAAAGGTATTGAGCAGATAGAGTTTGTAACATTATTTTACAAATACATTGATGTTGCTTGACCTACTTTTTTAACAAGTCTCAAATGGCGTGTATTATTTTGAAAGCACGGTCGGGGAAGTTTTCGGGACCGCACGTTGGAACCTTGCGCGTGTGTGAGGTATCACACGACACATAAACAGCGAAAGGGAAGATGGGGAATGTAGTTCTTTTCAAAGGACTACCCAAAATGCAATAGCTTTCTGGAAATACCAGGCGGGGAATAGGAAAATAACACCATGCGAGAAGTCACCCTGCGACATTTGTTCGCTTTATGAATCTTAAAAAACAATCTGCGGTGCGCAAAAACTTAACACGGCAGCTGAACATTTCCCGATTTTTTTGATAGCATTATTTTGAAAAGCCGACAGTTTGTTTGCTGTTTTTCAGGAAAGACAACAACGCGGATTTGGCCCTCACGCGGGCATCTTTCAAAGCTAGCTAGCGTGTTAGCCGGGATGCTGGTTGGCTCTCGGAGAGTCCTCATGAGTGACTGAAAACCGAATTGAAAGTTGGTGTTGAATGTGAACCTCATCAGACAAAATGTCTGGTTTTAACTTCGCATCGGGGACTCTCGGTTCCACCAACACCGGTGGGGGATTTGCATTTGGGGCTGCAGCCAGGTAATTATACATTTCAAAAAGCCGACTTGGCTAACCTTAGCATAGCCAGGGTACAGCTGATGTTAGCAGGTAGCACAGTGTACATGACTTTCTAACATCGTCTGGGTTCCTGTACGATATTGTTAAAGGTACATCTGTTTGTGAGGAACATCACTATGGGAGTCCAGGTGTGTTGCTAGGTGGGCCGTTAGCAGTGGAACGAGAGAGACTGTGAATGCTTGTGTTCGGTTCAAAGTTCTGTTGTGTTGGGGAACTAACGTTGCTTGTGGATTGTCCTGTTGAACAGCGACACATCTGGTTTGACATTCGTGTGCAGAAATAACTTGAAGGCGTCACAGCGTTCACTTTGATATGTCAAGTAAATGTTGACAAAAAATATAAAAAGAAAAGGGTATCCAGTAGCCCAACCAAGTTCTGTTGAAGAACAGTTTGCATCACGGTTTTCCTTTGCTTCATAGTTTACCGCTGGACTCTGGGATCGTGAAATAACTGTTTTTGTGACCTAATGTACTGCAATTTGCCTCATTAGTGCACCTGTGGCCAATGCTGGCGGCTTCTCGATGGGATCTGCTCTGGGTACAGCAGCCACAACCCTGACCGCCGGCACCACCCCATCTCTTGGTCTCGGAGGCTCTCTCTTTGGTCAGAAACCTCCTGGGTTCTCTTTCAACACCCCTGCTTCAAGTACCAATGGCACACAAATAGAAAACCAAGCGTATTGCAAACAGTGACTTCATTATGTGTTTAATTAACATGTCTTTGAGATGCAGTTATACACCATACATTATGTTATATGTACCTCTTGTGTTGGGATATTCTCTTTTAGGCGCCGCTGCACCCACGGCAGGCCTTACATTAGGTATGTTTGTGTTTTGGGGGACATTTTTGATGTAAGATCTTGGAAAGCAGGTTATAACCTTTTTTCTATGTATTTTCTCGCAGGTGCCCCAGCTGCCACAGGTGTTGCCACTGGCTTTAGTATGCCCTTCAACAAGCCCACCGCCTCAGCAACACCCTTCTCCCTCACCACCAGTTCCACCTCCTCAGCAGCCCCTGCAGGTTTATCATTTGGCTCAGTCCTGACCGCCACAGCTCCACAGCAGCCTGCAGTAGCCTTTAACCTTGGTCTAGGTAGCACAATAATGACCGCAGCAGCAGCCTCAACAGTCCCATCACTGGGCGGGAGTCTCTTCTCCAATACTTTGTCTTCAGGTGAGATGCAAAAAGACACAGTGAGCTTGTGCACTGAGCTATGAACTTGGTATAAAAGGTGAAGCATTATTGTGTTCTTTATCAAAGAAAAAGAAAAAAAGGCTAATTAAAATATAATTTATATATATCATTATTTTTTTCATTTTCTTTTCTTCTTTCTTTTCTTTTCACTGGATAAGTCCTTTAACTAGAAGTAGTTCTGAATCACAATACTGCACTGTTGTAACCTAACGTATATGTTTACTTGGTGTTGCAGGTTTGGGTCAGACCACTCTGGGAGGAGGGGGGATAATGCTGGGCTCTCTATTAGCTGCATCCACAGCAGTATCGGCAGCTCCTGCCCTAAGTATCGGCCTGGGTGGAGTTGACTTCAGCATTTCCTCTGAGAGCAAGAGTGACGCATCATCTGGAGCCAATGCAAAGTAAGTCCTACTGACCAACATATTCATGGTTATTGATAAATGGGACACTAGAATTGTTCACTAAAAATTGTTTGCGAGAGGCAACAAGTGGCTTCATACCCTGTATTTATGCCTAAACAGCAATATTTAATTTGTTATTGTGAAAATGATTCTCTTTTTCTCCCTCAGGGACAGTAAAGCTTTAAAAGATGAGAACCTGCCTCCAGTTATTTGTCAGGACGTCGAGAATTTCCAGTAAGTGTTATGTGTGTGTGTATGTGTATATATATATATATATATAATGCCCCAAGATTTGATCCAGCAACTATTAGGTCCCATGCATGGGCACATAGTGTGGCATTGTTTGCATATTTAGTTTAAAGATACAAATAATAACCTGTTTTATCAGCGATGTTATTGTCCCAAAGTAGACTAATTTATGTGTCGAAAGCTTGTTGAATCATAAAGCTATAAACTCTACTACAATGGTGTGGCAATGTACTCTAAACTAGATCACATGTAGTGTGTATCCAGGGGTTCCCCCAAAAATCTGTATTGCACCAATAATGTTTTGCTGTGTAGAGTAATTTCCAATTATCTGTCTTCCTTTTTTTTTCCATAGAAAATTTGTGAAAGATCAGAAACAAGTTCAGGAGAACATCAGCAGGATGTCATCGAAGGCCATTTCTAAAGTCCAAGATGACATCAAGAGTCTCAAACAGCTTCTCTCGGTCAGTGCCAGCGGTCTGCAGCGCCAAGCTCTTGCCATCAACAAGTTAAAGCTGGAGACAGCACAGGTAAAAACAGTATACACACATACGCTTAAGTGTGAAAAGTTATGTTAACTCAAGTCTTATCAGTGCCGACACATTTTAGATTGATTCTCAACTGAGCATACTTCACATGAGCCTTTTGATTCCTCACATTTTGTACATACTGTTGCCCATTTCCCTTTTTATCATAAAAATTAATATCAAATGATCACAAGAAAATGTTGTATTTCTTTTGCCTGAATTATAGCTTTAGATAAATTTAGCGATAACAAATGGGCTCAAATTGAGAGGAAGTTAATCGTGTAGATTGTCCCCTGTGTCTGTTACTCACACCTTTTGGAACTGAACATTTGGAGAGTGATCTCTTTCTAAGATATTTCATCCTAAAGAGATATGTGTATGTGTTTTATTTATATATATATATATTAGTAATTGTATTTTTACTTTGCTCTTTTCCTTTGTTTTCAAGGAGCTGAAAAATGCTGACATAGCACTACGTACACAAAAGACTCCTCCTGGACTCCAGCATGAGAACACTGCTCCATCAGAGTAAGTAAGCCACCAGAAAGTAGTTCTGAAGCAAATCATAGGAGATATACATTAGTTCAGATTGCAGTCGTGTCAGCTTCTTCCTGTGTTCATGTAATGTGCCTCTCCTGGCTAGGATATCTGGTGTTGTCTATAAATAACAGCTTAATTCACCTCATGGATTCAAATATGGTTAATTATTTGAATTCCTTTCTGCGTTCAGTTATTTCCGTAGCCTGGTAGAGCAGTTTGAGGTGCAGTTGCAGCGGTATCGGCAGCAGATAGAGGAACTCGAGAATCACTTGACAACGCAGAGCGGTGGCTCCCACATCACACCTCAGGGTAAGAGGACTGTTGTCTGACTTTTAACACAATTTAGCAAAATGTGCAATTGTCATTTCCATGGATGTTTTAAATCGACATTGTCATATATTTTATATTAATATTAAAGCTGATGACGGTGTAACAATGTAGAACCAAGTTCAACACATAAATTAAAGTGACTTTGTTTCTCTTCCTATTAATTTTCTCTCCACCCCTTATTTTTGATCATTGACTCACCTGAAAAGTGCACTGAGGTTACAGTCTTTTGTATGTTTGTTTACAGACCTGACTTTGGCCATGCAGAAGTTGTACCAGACATTTGTTGCCCAGGCTGCCCAGCTCCAGTCTGTTCATGAGAATGTCAAGGTCAGTTCCCCCCAATAATGATCTCCAGATTCACAGCAAATTCTAACTAAAATGTATGCACACCATGTACACTTTTTTTTGGTTTGACCCTTTGTTTGTATCTGATATCATAGATCTTGAAGCACCAGTACCTTTCGTACCGTCGGGCCTTCTTGGAAGACTCAACGGACGTCTTTGAATCCAAACGGGCGTCGAACAGGAAGTGGCAGAGTACTCCGCGAGTCACCATTGGACCTGCCCCGTTCTCCAGTGTGCCCAACGCTGCAGCGGTTGCCATGGCAGCCACGTTGACCCAGCAACAGCAGCCAACTCCAGGTCTGACTGCCTACAAGTTCTAGAAAGTTTTGCAGTGGTGTCAGCGAGAGGAGAGACAGATGATGGGAGTGAAAAGGTCGAAAGGGGACAGGATGATTAAAAACAATTAAAACGACAACAAAAGTCTTAGCTGATCCCGAGCTCTTGTGTCTGTACTTTCTCTAATGAAAGAAATGCCTTGAGAAAAGCAGAGATGAGGTGCATTAGTTGCTCAACTCTGACAGGAAACCTTTGTACTGCCTTACTATCTTGTTATACTTGCACTTAAAAAACTACAACATAAAAACCGTAAAACCTATAAATGTCCGACAAATAATTTCAGTAACGCCAAGGACATAGTGACCTACGTGAACCTAATTTCTCTCTTTGACCTCTCTTATAGCACATTAGAGCAGGTATGTGTGGCTAACTTTATTGAAGCAATTGTATAATAGGAGATAAAGTCCAGCTATTTCAGTTTTACTCACTTGAATCTTGAAGTTATAAGTGGAGCGTTCAAATTTAATTTGAGTTGTATTTAACGGATACTTGAATTGAGCCTATTCAAGGAAGGTTGTTGTGTGATTTTTTTTTAGATATACTAGTCAATCTTGGTCTGAATGGTCAGTCATTCAGATGTCTTTTGTATTTGTATTTTATATTTTAAGAATGTGTTTGGGTGATCAGTTGGTCCATACGGTATTAATTAATTGTGTTGTAGCTCCTCCACTCTTTCAAGAGGTCTACTTAATGTGACAGAGCTCCAATTGATCAGATGCCAAATGGAATGAGCTTACTTAACCGAAGATACAGCACTCATTTCTAAGAACAGTCTTTATATAACGAATATGGAAGCATGGAGTATCTCTAGTTCGGAATATAATGCATAGTTTAGGCCAGGACTCGCATCTATAAGCAACCGTGTGTAATTAAACTAATGGCCTACATCAATTTACATTAAAAAAAAGCAAGTCCTATTTATTAGATTACAAAAATTAAGTTATATCCTTAAATGTTAATTATTTCCATCATCTGCCAGAGAAAAAAATTATTTATGAAGATTATTATCCAGCATATGCAGACAGGTGAAGACTGATCTTTTTATTCCACATACTGCCGAATCGCAGATTTGGGTTTGTGTGTTGGGTTGTTTTAGAGTTTGTAATATATATCCCCAAAAATATTTTTGAATAAGCGAGCAGACTAAAAAGCACGCTACAAAACCGAATGAAGCGGGACATGTTGTTTTAGTCATGCTTGAAGCCCATGGCGCACAAATACACTTTTATTAAAGAGTTTGCGACTGTTAAGATTCGTGTCCAAGATGGTTGTTGCCACATCTCTGAGGCGATAAACAGCCTTTTACTGGCAATAAGGGCACTCACTATGAACAAACTAAGCTACGATGTCTATAAGCATTTTTGTGCAATCTGTTTTTTTTCTTGTGAAGTAAAAATGTAATTCAAAAATTGGAAAGCAATATTTAAATTTGATGGGATTGCAAAAGCAGCACGGACTACAATTTCTCACAAGTTAGGTTTCATTTGCAAATGTCTGCTCCTTCATCTGGAGGATCATCAGATATCCATCAAATCCAAGAATTGGTGATTTTACAATGTGGCTTATTTCTAAGTGTAGTAATATTTTAACATTCACATACCATTGCTCTCTTAGCTGGACAAGTAGTAGATATTCTGAATGGGCATCTAGCCTATTTAAGTACGTGCCAAGTAGGGATGGGAATATTTTACCAATCTGTTCCTGAACCCCAATTTAAAGCCCCTCACAAATGAGTCATTTTGCCACAGTAGGTTCAAAGTGGTGGAGGTACACACTACTTAATTTTATATAAAGCCAAATACATTTCTGATCATTTTGTTTGATCATTTGTGTTTTGTAACGCTTTTCTCTGGGTATGCTAGCTGTCTAAAAATGCTGCGTTGCACTGTAGTTTATTTCAAACGCATAGCTTTGCAAATCTGTTAACCCCAGGGTTGGGTTTAGGTTACAAGATTGCCTTTTCATTGTCAGTAATAATATTTAGCAAAGTTCCCATCCCTATTGCCAAATAGTTCTTATTAACTAGTATTTAACTCGGTCATTTCATTGACTAAGCCTCATCACAAATGGTTGTCTTGATTTTTTCAGTATTTATTTAACTAATTTATTTTATTTTTGTTTGTGTGTAACTTAGTAATAGGATCGGCATAGTGGCGGGTGCCAGTATCGCAGCAATTAAAACACGAACCATGCAGCTGGGTGGCGCTTGCACGGGCAGATTCTTGTTTGAGCCAATATTCGGGTGCGTGGATTGATTGTGTCGACCACAAGCTTCATCAGATTCGTGCCACAAAAGGTGAAAAGTGCCAAAAGACTATCCATTGACTTTTTTATAACCTGAACTGTAGGTTAAGCTAAGATATGGTCTCTCCATTACTGCTTTGACTTACTTCTAAAACGGCCCCGGTCTTTGTCCTTGACAGCTGGCCCAGATGAATCGACGTGTTTGTGTGCAATCAAGTGAACAAGTAGCTGTAGTTTAATGTTTAAGTTGAAGGCTCGTTTTTAGAATGGAAAGTCAACTGTGGCAAAACTAGTCAGCCTTACCTCGCAGTTCAATACTGCATTCGGTTGGTTTAGTTGTACGAGGCCACGCCACTGTTCCTTGATTTAAGCTACGTCACCTAAGGGCTACTGACAGCGGCTGGATCCATTCACATTCAGTTTAATTAAAACGTCGAGGAGACGTGCTGTTAACAAGTCATTTCAGGGATTCTATTCACGGTGGTGGTACTTTGTATGGACCTTTCTTAATACACTTTTGTAGAACATCTACTTTCTCGTTAGTTTGATTTCCTTGTTTGAGTCCACTGTGTTTGGAAGTAAGGAAAGTGAAGCGCTTTCGCCTGGTCCTCCGGTACCTGTCAGATGCAGTGTTGCCAAACAGACTGGGCAGGTTGTCTCCATCTCTTTGTTGTGTGGGATGTTATTTCCCACCATTTTATGAGGAAAAGGGTTATGCTTGATATTGAGTGATATTGATTGAGATACTGGTGAGAGCAAAGAGTGAGGATGAACATGTTTTGTGTTCTGATATAATATGGTCAGTTCACTCTCCAGCACTTAAATGAAAAATGATGCTCGATACAGTGGCGCTCGGGGAACCCAACCTAGTTGACGCTCTCTTGGCGGAGCCACTGCGCGTCAAAAACTGCTGCTTCCCAGTCCTTCCCAGTCCTTCCCAGTCCTTCCCAGTCCTCCAAATCAACATTTTGTCGTGTTGTGTTTCAGTGTCCGGCCGAGCCGGACGTCTGTTGGCCAGATTCCCGAGTTGTCCAGAATTGTGAATTCTGTGTTATTTACCTTACACTTTCCCGTTTGAATCTTTCACATCTCTACAGATGCACTTGGCACAATATTTGCGTTTGGATGATGTAATACTTATTGATCCGTCAAAGCTGTTTGGAACTCGAAGGTGATCGTGGACATTAAGCCCCCGTATTCCTGTACGTTGGGTATCTCCTTGATATCTGTCATTAATGTGTATCTAAATGCTGACTGCTGTATGTTCTTGAATGCGACTAGTGAAGGAATCAAAATGTGAATTTTTATTTTCTAGGGTTGACAGTACTAGCGCCAAAATTTGCCGTCAGTGCTCGACTCGATGTGAGTTTTTCTGAAACTCAATGATTTAGATTTGCGTATTTGATATCTTTTATTTTTTCTGTGTGATGTTGAGCTTCACCAGTCGTTCTCTAAAATGGGTTCCAATGTTGGAAATCAGTCTGTTTCAAGGAATTGTCTGTCAAAGACTGTTTTGAATGTTCCTATTCTCTTTATTTCGTTTGACCATTTATTGCGTGCTTATATTTAGCTTTTTTTTATGTGGCTTGCAGGAGGTACTATTATCCCAGGTTGTGTTTTATATAGAAACTAGATTGACTGTCTTCTCAATATGTGAACCAGTCACTTCACCGAGGTCAGACTTGATCCAGCAAAGAAACGTGTTTGTAGCCTGTGATCGTGGGGAGATTTATCCACGGTGCAGCTTTTGTAAACAACCACCAAAAATCTGGCTGTTATGTCTAAGGATACACTGGTAAAGTGTTGAAACACAAACCACGGAGGGTCATTTGATTCCGGTTGGGAGAATGGCCCAAAACTTGACACGCGCATTGACTTCCACAGGCGAACGGTCACATGTCACCGAGTTTCCTTTATTTTGACCAGTTTACACTGAGGCAGCCGTAGATGCCAAATTCACTTTTCTTATCTAAATCTCAAGTGCTTTTACTTGCAGATGAATGTGTTTAAACCTTTGTAACCAATGCCTGTTGATACAGTATATCTAATATATAATATGGTGTGCCTTTTTAAGCTATATTCAAGAATTGTGTTTTTTGGCATATGCTAGTTCATTCACTCTCAGAAATCTAAACAATTTGGAAACTTGTCAAATGCAGTAGCAGTTAGCAATTAACAATCAATTATGTTCTAAACTGTTTGTCTGTGTTTTATGTAAGTGGAATTGCATATTAATTTGACAATAAATCAACTTTTAAACAAAGAAACGTTTGTCCTTGTTTCTTTTCGACTGAAGTTTTTTTAACAATGCAGCCTAATTGCAAGCTTTAAAAATTATCACTTAAAAGAAAACAATTCCACAGAAGGAAAAAAGACAAGTTTCTGAGTGAAAGAACTAGCAGCATCTTTTCCACAGTGTGTCAGCAGTGTGACACACACGACTGATTATCTGGAATGTTGAGTCTAAAACCTTTCTAATATTTACCAAACATATATTTGTGCAAATTGTAAAAGCCTGGTGCATTTTTTTTATTCTGTAGTTCTACTTTAGTATTGTCTTTCCAAAGCAATATGTGAAGGTTTTATAGAATGGTTACTTCGCTGCTGCAGACTTGTAATGTCCCTACAAGCACAACAGCTGTTAGATTATTTTTGTAATGTATTGCAGATATTCTGTTTTTTTACAGATGCATTTAAAAACTTGAAAAAAAACAAGGTATTACAGCCTTCATTATTGTTTTGCCTCAACCACACACACAATGCATTAATAAGAGGAGTAAAGCATATGCTCTCTCTCTGTGCCTTAGGGTCCCAGGCACCCATGGGGGCAGGGTTTGGAAACCCCTTTGCCTCGGCAGTGGGCAGTAGCTTGGGCTCTTCTACCCTTGGAGGTATTACCCTCTGCCTTTTTTGATCTATGAATATTCCCTTTTGTTTTGCCCTTGCCTTCACCGGTTTACCATTTCCCTCATTTCCCACCTGTTGCCAAGCAGCCTTTGTGTTTGAGGATGTTGTGTTCTCCTGTACGAATGAAGTGGGAGGCAGTGTGTGTGTGTGTGTGTCTTAGAGAGCGGCGCAGTGTCTTTCCTGTTCTTCCTTGGGCAAAAGTTGAAGTGCGTTCACACCACAAGTAAACTGAGCCACCACAAGTCACTCCACCTTTTCACGTGGCACATTTTCTTTCCTCATTGAGGAGATATGTGATCCAAGACTTTCACCAGCCTGTTGAATTAAAACAACGCTCTACCTTTTGGATGTAAACTGGCAAATATTCTTGGCCACAACAGCCAGTTACTCTTAACTTGGCCGTGTGGTAGCAAGTGGTCTGAACGCACACCAAGTTGGTGTGTTTGTGTTTGGTGAAACCGTTCTCATGCTGTTGTCTTCACTGTGAGTACTGTGGTGTCCTCCGGTCGGAAGTAAAGCTGTGCGTACACCTCTACGGATTCGGTCGTGGCATTTGTTTGCCGTAATTCTGGGTCAAATCAGATGCTTTTTAGCTTTTTGTTCAAGCTTGATACATATCATTTGTATTTGCCACCAGAAAAAAGGCTATTTCAAGGGTTCAGTAAGAAGCCAACATGGCAACGAAGGCAAGCAAACGTTGAAAGTGGTTGCCTATTTTTTTGGGGCGGTTTTAATGGTCGACAAAATCTAAAATGCAAACAAACAAAAGAATCTCTGATTTGACATGGAATGGCACAGATATGTTTGCCACCCTTTGTATACCCCTGAGCGCCTGCTCCTTCCATTCATTCCTAGTGTGGGTCGTGTGCATCGCCCAAACTGACTTCCATGTCACTCTCTCCCACAGGTTTTGTTGGTGGGCCAGGATTTGGTGGGGTGGGGACTGGGGGGTCTTTTGCCTTCTCCACCAGTAAGCCCACAGGAGGCAGTCTGAGTGCAGGTACATACATATCATTTATACCCCCCTTCACAGCCGCCCCCCCAAAGGTTACAATACGACGGTCTTGACTCGTCTCGTGCGTGCAGACTGACCTCCAGAATTGAGATATTCCTCTGAGCCTTTGTCGTCAGAAGCGGTTGGATCAAGCCTCCCGTGTCAAGCTGCTCAGAGAGATGTACAGATGCTGTTTCGGTTTCTATGGTTTCCTCCCTGCCGTGTGAAGGCTTGGTCAACAGCATGATCCTTTATGTAGTCTGCTTTTGATGCAAGATTTCAGGCAGTTTGGCCAACAGGTTTTGGGATATAGGGTTTTCCACCATGTGGTCAAAATCTGGAATCTGTGTATCATATGGACGTCCTTTTATTATGATCCTTTACTTGCTCTATTACTTTAGTTTTCTCTAACATTTTCTATGTTTTCCTCTTCTCCTTTGTCCTGCATCCCCCGTTTCCTGCTTTTTCTAGGTTTTGGCAGCAGCAGCAGCTCAGGCTTTAACTTCAGTAACCCCGGCATCAACCCCTCGGCTGGCCTGACCTTTGGCGTTTCTAACCAAACCGCCACAGGCTTTGGCACAGCACCCCTTCTCCAGCTGAAGAAACCCCCGGCTGGTAATAAAAGGGGCAAGAGATAGAACCGAAAACAACCCTGTGACCGACCAGCTGACTAACGGGTTTGTAGCGGGTAAGGCCTGGTCTCCCAAAAGCATACAAGGGCTTTATTAATCACTCTGCAACAGCTAAAAATAAATCGGAGGAAATCACGAGGACTGGGATATAAACCACCATAAAACAGCAATACATTACCACACATTTAAATTCACCCAGAGGTGTATTTAGGGAATCGTTCTATTATACATTGGACTGTGTTTTCGACAGATTTGTTCCCATTTAATTAGATTCTAAATTCCTAAGTCCCTTACCTCATTGTCCAAGTTCACATGTTCCTATTGGATAAAAAAAATGTCTTTGTCTTATCGATACTAGAGCAAATCTAATGAATGTAGTAGACAGTGGAGTGTATGGAAATGCTCTTTGCATCATTTTAAATGATTCTGCCCATGTGTGTTGACCAAAAGCTGTCAGCCCTCTGTCCTGAAGCACTGCAATGCTTTTGGGAATGCCAGACACGGACAAAGCTCGGTCAATGACAAATAGTTTGGTTGCCTGTGAGGCGTTGCTTTTGTCTGAATATTGTACAAGACTGATGTGTTTTTGTGCTTTGGGGTGGACGGTGCAGTTTGGTTCATTGAGTTACACAAACTGTCGATGGCTAACTGCACTGGACCGCTTCTCAACGATGACTTGGCCTAAGCCTCGTCCAGCAAAGGCTGAGGCAACGTCAGGGGAAGGAAGTTTAGTTGGTCTGGAACAGTGAAGTTGCTGCCTACGGTATCAGTCGGGAGTGGTACCTGATCCAAGATATTCTTCTTCTTTTTTAGCCACAGGGGGTGTCCAGGGTGGGTTTTTGGGGAGGCACAGTTTTATTTTTATATCAAGTGGAGAAAGAGATGACACAGGGGAGGTGTAAAAGGGCACCAGCACCTGCAGTCCATTATCGAGTCCACGTTAACTGTTATTTTGCTAAAGTCCATCCGTATCATTGTTTCATAGTTATTTTTGAGATGCATTTAATTTGCCAGAATGTCAGAACTTGGGAGAGGAAACGCTGTGCTGTTTGTATCCCACGACTCCCAGTAAATGTTAAGTGAGTTGAATCTGAAAGAGATTTTACAAGCAAGTTCTAGCTACTCAACGTTTACACGCTAGAAATACATTTGCACTCGTCAGTGTATATGACCTGGCAGTGATCGTGTGAATGTGCATGTGTTCGTATTGCACATGTATGAATTTGTCTTTCTGGTCTTTCATAATTGCTGACTTCTTTTGAGTGAAGGGAGATGGTTGGGATATACTGCTTCTTTTTTTTCTTTTTCTTTCAATTGTCTATTTCTGTTGTGTGACCAAATACTGGTCGTTGTACTATTATTTTCTAATCAGTCTGTGTAAACCTGTATTTTCAAGAAGCTGTTTAATAATAAAATCTCCAATAGGATGTTTTGCCCATTTATGGCAACACTTCAATAAATGTGTGTGTTGACACAGAATGATGTCTGTCATGTGTTTGTCAGAATGTGCGTCACCTGGTTAAGGACAGTTTTTGACTTGTATCTGACAAGATTCCTGGTTTCACCAGCTTGGACCACTTGGATGGGAATGTACACGTCAGACTTTGTAAACATTTCCAGAGCCGCTTAGATTTTTCTTGGCATTGCACTAACAATGTAAACTTATTTAACGGCTTTATAGAGTAAGTTTTAAAATTGCGTTGTGCCAATGGAAAATTTCTGATTGTCTGCTTCAGCAGCACCATTTTTACGGTTTACCAGTTGCGATCCCATACTGAGTTGATGGAGAACTGTCATTTAATTCTCCACAAAGATATTCAATAATCTTCTATTTGATCATTTATTCATCAGTAACAATTCAGCATTCACCATAAAAAGTCCAAGCTTTCCTTCTCCACGAGACATTATTTGTGTGGTATCGTGCATTTTTTGTATTATTGATGTTTGGAAGAGTAATGTTGTTTTAGTTCACAGTCATTTTAATTGTATGTCAAACACGTGTTAAAGGTGAATTGTCCTTCCATATTCTCGAACGGAAGGGGGCGGTGTTGCGCCTCGGGCCTCATGACGTCTGCACTTAAAAACGCAAGAATAACTCTGTTGCTAGGCGACGACGATGAACACTGTACACACGGGCAGCCGGCCATAGTTTTAGCCTTGTGCGTTTCTTTTTTCACACTCAATATTCAGCAGTCCAGGTAACGTTACAGTTTTCTGCAGGAACATTATATCTGTTGGCTATTTGCCAAGCTGGGGATCGTTTAGTAGAAAACTAAATACATTTAGCGTTATTGATTTAAATCGAGCGGATAAGACATATGGCGTTAACTAACAGTAATAACGCGGATGAGTGTGCTTTCCATTACAATACATCAAAACGTAGAATAGCGTTATTTGCCCGTTTCTATGGATCTACGTTAACTTGAGGCGAGCTGTTATCAGACAAACTTCCCGGTTACCGACGCGTCTGACGCGGTGTCCTGAACGTTAGCTCCGTTTCACCGGCTGTGAACGGGCCGTAAAACGCGCCACCTGTCGTGTCCACTCAGACACGTGGCGCTCGGCCCTTTACTTTCCTGCTGGGGCCGTTTCTCATTCCGTTAACGCTGCCAAAGTGACGGCGCCCACTGCGTCGTCTCCCGGCTGCTTTTATGACCCAGGCCTGAATTCATCACACGGGTCTGTTGAGGAAAAGGAGGACGTGCATACATCTGCAGCTTAAGTCGGTATCTCTGAGACACGTGACCTTCACGGTCTTTACCTCCATGACATGTGCATACTAATAGTTTGGTAATTGTCACTGCCTATAGTTTGAAGTGGCTGGCGAGTTGCCACTTTTCATTTGTTTCATCGATCTGCTCATTGGACTTTTTATTGCAATGTGTTATGTTGCAGCCATGCCTCTTCCAGACACAATGTTCTGTGCCCAGCAAATCAACATCCCCACCCAGCTGCCAGACATCCTGAAGAACTTCTCCAAGGCAGCCATCCGTACACAGCCCACGGATCTGCTGCTGTGGTCTGCAGCGTAAGGTGGAATCTGTGGTTGTTTGGTACAGGGTTGGACATGCATGTGATTATGTTTTATTTCAATCTTAATATCGTCAACAAGATCATAAACGGTGTCACTGAAACTGCAGGCCCCTTTCACGTGTGCATCTCTCATCTTTGGCCTGACTGGCTGTCACTGAGTCCTCCAGTGGTAACACATCTGACTTTCTCCAACTAAAAGAAAAAGCACATGAGAAGTGCTGGGTGGAATTTAAATATAAAAAGTCTGTTGTTGGTTGTTTTTTTGTATCCCTGAGGACAGTCGTATTATTTTATTCGCCAATGTAGCTTGGCAGTGTTTACAGCAAAAGGCAGTGAAGTGAGCCATATGGTGAAAGAAAAACAATTGAAATGTGTCCTGGGTTACAAGATGTTTCTCTGCTATTAGAATAACACCAGGCTGTGTCGCTTCTCAGAGATAGTGAAAGTCAGGCTGCCTCTGAATTCACTGCAAAACTATTATTTAGAATTTTTTAAACTGAGGTGAGCTGAGCGAGTTTGCCCTTTTGCACAAGAGGAATATCAGGACGTGTCTGACAAAGAACTGATCCATGGCCACTTTTTAACTAATAATCCTCATGAGAGCTCGTTCTAATGCCAACACGTTCATCATTTTCATAGTGGGCTTCTATCACTTTATTGGATTAGCATGGGGAGATGAGTGACAAGCAGGGTACAGCTAAGCACAGTGTTTTAGTAAATATATATATATATTTATATATTTAAAATGTTTGTGTCCCCTACCAGATACTTCAGAGCGCTGTTTAAAGGAGAGTGTCTGCCTGTCAAGGATAGGCTGGAGACGAATGCCACACATAAGACCGACACTGGGCTGACTCCTGGTCTCCTCAAGACTCTCCACAAACAGGTGCTTTCTCTTCAGCAGGGCCACACCCTAAATAAGTGATCACGTGACCTTTTGCTTAATACTGTCGTTATTGGATGAAAAAAAGATATATTCCAGCGTCTCTATCCCAGTATTATTAGTATAACAGAGTTATTGTTGTTGTGTTGGGTAATTTTATTCAGTCAATCAAATACAATACAATATTATTCTATATAATATACAAAAACAGACTGAAAAGGTATAGGTAGAAGCAAAACATGCTTATATATTCCTATCCTAAATTAATATAAAATAAAGATTATTCATTCATAAAAAAAAGAAAAGTCTTCTAACTTCATGGCCCCAGATCTACCATGAATACTACACGGTATTGTGGACATTATAGTAACACTCAGACATGTATCTTATAAATATACCAGCTTGGAGTGGTAATAAACATATCCTTACCATAATTACATACATGAATTTACTTCTACAAATAATTCTGAATAATAGCACATATCTGGTAAACTAGCTAACCGATGTGTGTGTTCTCATCTACCCCCCACCCCCACACACACCCCATCCTCCTGCCATCTTAGCTGTCCGCCAGTGAACCATGCAGCAAGGAGGAAGTGCAGATGAAATGGAAGGGTCTGTGTCTCCCCATGGATCAGCTGGAGGCCCTGCTGTCGCTGGGCAGTTTTGGCTCAGCCATCGACTGGATGGAGTTCTTTGCCCTGGGCTGCAGTGCTCTGGGAGGGGTAAGATGTTATATCAGGCCAGATATAAACGCTAACACCACTTTATACCACTTCCCTTGAGCCGTAAAACCTACTGTGAGGCCAAGCACAGCTGGAGACCCTGAGCGAGTCGTTTCTAGTGTTCATCTCACAGTCCGGTCTTGTCGTGTTTAGCCTAGATCCAGACAGCTGTGATCCAGACTTCAAGGTCCATCAAGAAGCCCAGACTCCAGAGATGAATCCATCTCTGACTACTTGAATCTTTGCAATGCCAATTCAAGCCAATGGTTTTGTTTCAAAGCAGCAGATCGAGCATTAAAGAGAAGAACTTTGGAGATGACGATGCAGCTCAGCGTTACCAACGTCATGTGCTCAGTGGGACTGTTGAACTCTTTTTCCACATGAGGGCAGTCATGTTCCACATTGATTTATGTGTGTAACCTTCCACAGTCACTATGTCTGGATGCATAACAGTTAAAGTTAAGTTGTATGTAAGTGTATTTGCAGTGTGTGCTTGTGTTATCACGTGATCGTCCTCGAAGGCTGAGGGTACCTTTTAATATTTTGTGTCCGTGTCTTTCTTTGAGAAAATCCTATTGTCTGCTTTCTCTGTGTTTCTCAGACCCTCCTGAGTTCCCTTAAGTTTGCGTGTGAAATCCTGACAGAGGACGAGGAGGGCGGTGCTGCGAGGATCCCGTTCAGCACCTTTGTCAAACTCTACACCTACCTGTCTCACCTGGAAGGGGACACGACGCAGTATTGCATCGATAACTTCCTAAGCAGCCTGCAGGCACAAGTGTAGGTGGTGTGTGTGTGTGTGTGTGGGGGTGGGTGGGGGGTGGATGTGTGTGTAAGTAAAGGGCGTGTATGTGTTTGTGTGTAAGCGGTGGTTAATGCTGATTCATATTTAACCAATAGAGGTGCTTCCATCTCTTTTTCTCAAACTGCTCATTTTAATCAGTTCTCCAGTCTAATCTCATGCTGTCTATGAAGACGGGCAGTCCGATGATAGATATGATGATAGATATGATGATAGATATGATATGATAGTATTAACTCAGAGACTACATTATTTTTTCAGGCTCCCGTGACCTCAATAACTCCAGTGTTATTTGTACAAGCAAGAGTAACCTTTCCAGTTTTTTTTAATCACTTGATATAGCTAACAAGTCTCCAAGAGTCTGACCAGGGCAACATGTCAGCACACACGCTCAGAGCTGATTATTGAGTGTCACACATCCCCACACTGAAAGTGAACACGTCAGACATGTGCAATTAATTCAGAGGAATTCTCCATTTCAAAACTACACAATGTTTATTAATAAGCGACACATACGAAGAAAAGAAAATCCAGGAAATACATTCCAGACTAGTTTTAGCATACGGTATGCTGCCAACATGTTTTCTGCAGTGATTATTTTGGACTCGCCCAACATTTGGGGCCAGTAAGCGTTGGTCGGCTCAGACGCGCAGACAGTTTGAGGGCTAAGCCAGATCCCTTGGCCTCAGCCGATGCTGTGAGATTGTAACATTCACTGAGAATCCTTCTGCTGCAGAGCCGAGCTGACAGACTGGTTTCTCTGCCCGACAGCAACAAGCAGAGCGGCATGATTCAGATATCCAACTTCTACATCGGCAGGAAGTGAGGAGAGAAGAGACGGAAAGCAGCGCACGACAGGAAGGAAGTGATAGGAAACCACAAAATAACAGCGTTCGATGAATAAACAGGGCGAGCTAATGCTCCTTCAAGCACAGCTGTTGTTTCATTACCTAGAAATTGACCCCATTAATTGTTGGCGTCAGACACGGGAGACTATTTTTCGTCATTGTCCTATTTTGAGTCAGGTTGGAATCTTTTAATGGGCAGCAAGAGAGCCACGAGGCTGCCTCCCACCAACTGTCAGGTGGAGTGTTGCGGAGGCTGTTTTTTCCTCACGTCTGGGTTAGCCAAAGTGAATTCATCACAAACAATCGGCCGGTAGCCTCGCTGCATTTGGCTTCTCTGCTGGCGCATTAATTTCACACAGCAGATGAAACCGAGGTCAGGTGTTGAGATGAGCTCTGAGGGCACGGGATGAGCGTGGTGTTCAGCTTGTGTTAAAGAGCTCAAACCCACGGTGTTTACCGGGTTTTGGAGATGGACACGTTCAAGTGCACCCAGGTTTCTTACACGAGTCAGAGGCGCACACAGGAGTTTGGACTTTTTTTATTAATATTTAGACGGATGGCTTTTTGTGATTCTTTTTGACAAACGATACAATCACTTATCTCGACATAGCATACTATAATTTTTTGGGATGCTATAACTTTTAAAAAGTAGATGAGAAAAAGAAAAGAAAGTAATATGTCGTAACTCGTAAGGCTTTATGACTTTTTCGACATACCATTAATATTACTTTCTTTTTTTCTTTCTTCGACATACTGTGACTTTGCTATCAATTCTTTCGACATGATATTCTATGATTTATTTGGATTTATTTGGACTCGTGTGACCTTTTCTGAATTTATTTTAAGTCAAAATAAGTATACTGTAATTTTGACATGATACTATTACTTTAATATTACTATCTTCAGACTTTTTTCAATTCTTACAACTTTTTAATGATTTTTTTTCAAAATACTATACGACGCCTTTTGATAACATACTATGACTATACTATATCTTTATGACATGTTTCGACAAACTTTACTCTAGTAGGATTTTTCTTCTTTGTGACATTTCTTTGACATACTATATTAGGACTTTTGGATATGACTTTTTCGTGACACTTTCATGGTAGTGAACGGGCTTTTGTACGGCCCACTACACTAAACCTTGTTCTGATACTTCAATGGAATACAATACTATTAGTTTTTGCGGACTTTTAAATTACATACTACTTTCATTTCTATGGTCATACAGCACAGCTCCACAACTGTATGCTCCATTGTTTTAACTTTAACTTCTGAATCATGATGTCATTACAAAGATGTCTGTGGCTTATTAATTTCTGCTCCAGGGTGGACATTGTTGAACAACCCTTACTCTTTCCTCAAGTGTTGCTCATTTCATCACATCTCCAGAGACATGACGAATGCAGCAGAGCAGTGTGAAAGAGACAGAAGAAGAGGGAGTGGACACGAAGGCTCCATTTGAGCATTCCTCTCTTTATAGCTGTTGTGTAACAGATTTCAGAGTAAGGATTCGGGAAAACATGATTCATGCTGTATCCTGAAGTTGCAGAACACGGATACTATCTTAGTCAGTTCTACTGCTATATGCAGGACAGCTGTACTCTCTGTTGTTGTTTATGAGGATTGTCCATAGATATCTAACAACATACTTTGTTTCAGGGATCTCCAACATGGGATGATTAAACCTCTGGACTTCATCCATTGGGAGGATATGGACTCAACTCCTTCTAATCTTATAAAATGTGCCATAGAAACATCAAGAACCGATTAAGAACAATGAAAGACAGAAATGACCAAGCATTATGTTTAACAAAGAAAGATGAACCGAATCCTAAAAGATCTTTGTGGTGAGTGCAGCCTGTGTAAGTCGGTGTGGCTAAAAAAGAGATTCAGCTGGAGGTCCTGCCACGACGCCGCCTCTGATGTCACTGATGTGCTAACAGAGCCTGGACGCCACGCCACTGACATCACCACACTGTCATCAAGGGCTGTTTTAGAGCGTAGACATGGGGTTTACAACTCACTATTATCTCCTAGCTGGGGTGGGATGAGCCAGCAGAAACCTCCAGGACTGCTATTACAGGAACTGGTAAACACCCTCAAACATTATTCCCCTTCAGCCCAATTATGTTCTTCATGGAACCGTGATCTCACAATACCCACTGTGACACACATTGGCAGATGTAAAATAAATTAGTGAGATCTGGACTGCTTTTGAAAAGTCACTTTGTATTTCAAGAGAGAAGTTGCAAGAGTTTCACTCTGTGTGTGTATGTGTGTGATAGGGGTCTCATTTGCTTCACAGTGGATTTGTTTCTGTTGTGTTCTTTAGTGTTTATAATACTGGTTTCCATAAAGGGTCTAACAGCATTTGTGGAATATGCTAACAATACATGAAGTTGATTTGTCCAGGCTGTGTTTGGGAGTTGTTCTTACACACATGAACACACATCACAAAAATGATCGAATTAAGGGTCATGCCTGATTAAAATGAGTAAATTACCCCTCGTAGACTATTACATTTCTTCAACTGGAAGCCAGCCTTTCTCTGTCCTTGATTTACGTGTGCCCGCAGTTTATGTGTTATGTGTCCTGGCGTCATTAACTGATTAACAGTGAGAAGTGTTTTTATCCAAGCTATTGACAATCACTACATTAGGCCTTTACTATGAAGTGGAAAACATGTTCAGCCAAATCTTAAATGCAAGCATTCCCAACGTTGGTCACACGCTCAGTTTATCATCACACGCCTACACAAAGCTAAACAGTTGGGTCCTTGTGTCAGGAGGAGACTCACAGGAGATCTTTGTGTGCTACTCCTGCTTCAGGTATGAGACCGGTTTGTGTTGGGCTGTTTTGGCTGCTTGTGGTCTTTTGGGGTATAAATAAACAACTGAGTGGGGAAAGGACAGCAGGAGCTTTCCTAAACCGCCCTCGCAGGCAAAAATGTAATTAGCTCATTAGGTGCATGTGGGATGCCGGCGTGTCGGAGCTATGCTCAGAAAGAGCATGTTGGAGAATTTTATTTAGGATCAACAAAGGCCCTTTGAATAAAGAGGCGTTCACAGAGCAGTCACTTCTCAGTAAAAATGAACATTTCATTGCTAATTATGTGGACATCCATTCTGTGCTGATGACCAAAGATGTATTTAAAACCACGACTCTGAAGACTCTGCTCAGTGAGCAGAGTCTTCCCCCGCGCCTCAGTGTTGGAGTAACCTGTGCATGTGAGCGTCTCAATGGGGAACCCGGTGGCTGTGTTGCTATGTTGGTCCTGATGACTTATTAAAAATAATACTGTTGGCCCAAATGGCACATATTTGATCAAATAGCATGCAACAAAGAGAGGTACAATCATACTAAAGTATTACTGGCCCATTGAATCTCCCACAAAAATGCGCTTAGGTTTTGGGTAAAAAAAATTAAATACCTGACAGCTTTGGAGTTCTTGTGTAGTCCCAAAAAAAAAAACCTTGCATATGTAATGGTTTGGGAGCCCAGTATCGACCAGGACACACACACACACACACATTGAGCTAATGGAAGTGATGGGACATTACTCTACAATAATGATATATGTTGCTGTGCAGCAGCAAGTAAGAGATAGTTGGAATCTGGAATCACGTCTTTGAATCAGCAGGCGTCTGCCCCCATGAAGTTTACTTGAATAAAGCACAGATGTCCCATCAGCTGTGCCGCTGAAACTGGCCTCAGACCTAAATTTAACCTCTGAAAGATCTCATGCTGTGAAAGAGTTCTCATCCTGTATTAACCAACAGCCTTCTTAAATAATTAATTATTTCCTTTCATTTTGCCAGAGATAAATGTGGCCGACTAGCCCCACTTAGAGTATTGAATAAACACCGTGAGCACGAGTGTCTTATTTGAAATCTGATGAATTTCTGCAATGTAATGGACTTGAGTTATTCATTTGTATCTCGTTAAACACTAGTCTATCACCGAGCAATATTTTCCAACTTACATTTTTAAAGGCAGCATATTGTGTCTTTATTGCAGCTTCGTCCTCCTGCTTGATTGACTGAGTGGCCCTGGAACACACAACTCTGATGCCTAATACATTATTAATGGTTGGTTGTTATTTTAGATATGTGGATTCAACTATAATTGTATTTTGTGGTTTACTTGAGTTGTGTTTTGTTACACTGAGAGGGTTTTCTATCACATTGTGTCCACCCATTTTACATTTATGAGTATAGACTAAGTATTAGTAGAGATAAAATATAAATATTTGTGGTGAACAAAAAGAAAATGTGTTCTTATTAACTGTTTTTCAATGCAAATACTGATGCGGGCATACTGAAGACAGGACTCCGAATCACACACTTGACTATAGAGCGTATTCACGTGACGTCAGCATCTCAATCGCGCCATCTTGGGGTCCACTTATTAAATGTCGGAAGAAGTTGACCTATCGTGTCCGCTGTTTGATTATGCGAGAGCCCAGCAACCTCATGTCCTTCAGAATATGATGGTCATTTCTAAAGAAGAGCGGCATAAAAAAAGCAAAACAATGCCGTGCAAAGGTTGTTGTGGTCACGTGACTGAATACGCTCTATACAAGACTCAGTGGATGAGTGAAAAAGTGGAGTCTGGCTCAACACATCGAAAATGGTGACAACAACCAGTTCACCAGCAACCGTTCACACACAATTTAACTGAAGATCGAGAGTATTTATTTATCAATCCCTTCTCTGGTGATTGTGTTGGATGCTGGACCAGACAATACTATATTTCACAGATATACAGTAGGCTACATCTCTGGAGGTGCTAACACTGACTGTCCCCCGCACAGCAAGAGACTGATACCATAGAGATGGAGGAGTCACAAGAGAGCAGAGCTCTCAGTGGGGGGTAGATGAAGGTATAATAATAATGCGTACACACAGGGACTGTTATGCACTCGGTTTTTCCACAGCAGGTGGTGTCAGCAAACTGATGTTATTAATTATTGGGAGGAAAAGGGGATGTCTCTGTAAATCAGTCTGTTGCCTGTCAGCAGAATATTTAGGAACTGCAGACTTCACACACACACCTCTGCCACACAGACTGTCTGCCATCCAATGACATGGATTTATAATAATCTCTCCTTATTTGATTTTTAACCTTTCTGTGGATAGTGACAACAACCAGATATATAAACGATACCTTGGGCAACAACAACAAATGATGTAGAGGTCAAACAGAGGTCAAATGTTAGCCGTGCTACTGTAAACCTCTTATAGCTTCACCATGGGACATGAATTTTAATAACAAGGTCACCTCAGTGACAGGAGAACCACAACACCAGCATATCCAATATAGAATATGATGCTCCTAGTGCATCAGTATTAACATGATATCTCATTTCAGTGACATTAATTGCTCAATTACTTTGGAATTATCATTTTTTAGTACACCATAGACACCATACCAATGCTTGCTCTTGTTCCTTATACCTGGGTTACTGTTGGGCCAATTCAATCAGTAGTTTTGGATCTGGTCACATTTTTTTAAAGAAAAGATATCTATTGAGTCTCCATGGTTGCTTATTTGTATACACACTGGATGAAAAATATTTATTTTCCTGCAAAGTAACATGATTTTTCCATGAGAGGTAGCTGGTAATGCACACAAGATAAACTCTATCCATAGTTCAGCGCAAAGTAATAACGCCTATAGTCTCCATTATCTCAACTGGCCAGTGACCAATAAAAAGAGAGAGAGACAGAGAGAGAGAGGGGTGGTTGAACAGAATCATTGAGGCTGTTGGTAAAATAAATAATCTCAGTCCTACAAAAAAATGTGCCATATTCATTTTCATAATTTGTGTCTCTTAATTGTAACATAATCTGCCTTCTGAGCCGGAAAAGTTAGGACCCATAGTTTAGCTGCTAAAGTGATGACTTAGATATTCATATGCCTCATCATAGGTGCTTTAATACTGTTTGTGTTGTAGTTTTATTTATGAATCAGATGTAGAGTACCATATTTTCATACACACTGGGATTTTTCTCTAAAAGGGTTTTCTTTTTCAGAAACTACAAACACTTACAGTAAGGTGCAGAAGAGACGCAGAAACAAAACCATTTTCAAAATCATAAATATAATGTAAATAATAGATAAATGGGGAGAAGTCACACATCCTAAAGATATTCTAAGAATATTAATGTTTCACTGTGCGGTTGCATTCAGCAGAGAGATTAGAATTAATCTAGAGAGAGAGAGAGAGAGAGAGAGAGAAATATCCCAGTCCCATCTAATCGGATTATGCGACTATAGGTTAACATGCGGGCTCCCTCCGCCCTACATGGGACGGCCGTGTGCACAGCACTTTTACTCTCTGCTGTCGCTCCACTTTTTTCTCTCTCTCGAATAACTGGAACTACATCTCAACGCTTTTTCCTTTAGGGGTCCCACGAAAGAAGAGTTCACTTCGCGCGGCGTCCAGGTCTCACATATGCGTGATGTCAAGAAAATGACAAATGGCAACTGCACGCGCAACATGCTGAACTACAAGGCGTACAGCGTACCACGGGTCAAGGAGTTGGTGTACTTTAGGATCCCAGAGGCCATATAAGTTACTTTTTTAAATTTGTTTTAGGGCAAGTTACGGTAAGTTTGGTTCCGCTCTTGTCTGGAGAGACGAGCAGTCCCATGCCCGCGCCCCGCGTGCCAGGCTGCACTCTGCCCCGAGGACAGTGCCCGAGGCTCGGGGGTTAGATGGTGCTGATCACGGACGACAGGGATGGAGGAGGCGTCTCGTCGGTCCGGGTTAAACAGCTCCATCAGCAGCACAAAGCCGGGGGAAACGCCACCAAAGTTGGGGGAAGCGTCACCCAGGTCCACCCGACTATCGTCGAGAAGCCGCGGTCCAACTCTGACGACGAGCACTATCTGGGCTCGTGTGAGGAGGAAGAGGAGGAGGACGACGCTGGGGAGGAAGACGACGATGAATTCGAAGAAGTTGACTTTGAGGACTTGGAGGACTGTCGGAGTATCGCGTCGGACGACTCCTTCTACCCGCCGGATGACGTGTTCGCGGACTCGGAGCGCACCCCTTCTCCGGAAAGCCCGCGGCCGCTGTCCTTTTTCCAGGCGTGCTGCTCCAACAACGCCGCTATCGTCCGGATAATGATGCGACATGGCGTGAAGGAGGAGGAGGTGACGGAGAAGGATAGGAATAACAGGGTATGGCACACATAGCCTACTACTAGGATCACTAGGAGGACGCGAACGTCACACAAGTAGCGCGCTTTAGCCACTGCGATGGGCTTCTTTTAATCCGCGTTATCAATAAACAGAAGGAAGGGCATTATTGAAGTTTTTAGTCCAGTAAAGTTCGCTGAATTGTTTGGTTTTTGGTTACATAACTTATTGACAAGTTCTGCAGAACGTATATGATTAGTAAATTGTATTTCTCATGCAGGGGCACTACATCTGTTTTGTCTATGAGGATCAAACTTCAGCGCGTCTCCGTTAAGACAGCCTCCATCCCCTTCCTCAAACTTACGTTCCTTAAGTTTTAGTCAACTTCAGTCAAAGAGCCTCAGATTCATCAAGTAAGCCCTATAGGTGGCTGCAGTGTCTTAGGCATGCTGATATCCCATTCTGGCCTGTCTCACTAACAACATATGTTAGGATGTATCCCATTTGCAACCATTAACTAACAATCGTAAGCATGAATCAGGCAGATATGATCAAACATCCCCTATGGCACTTCAACAGATGTGGGTTGAGTAGACTGTTTGTTAACAGGTTGCCAGCCTGCCAGGTGCCACATTTAAAATTGTCCACGTTTTATTTTATTTTGCTCGGGTTCTGTTCATGTTCACAAGCTCACACCTTGACCCTGAACCATTTCATACCCAACTGGTACTTCCTGACAGATCTTTGCATGTGTGTGTTGAGCGACCTGCAGTTTTGCAAGAGGGAGCAACCTCAAGCTCTATAAAACAGTCTCATGGTCAGCGGAACACACAATCCTCTGTGTGTGAGAGAGAGAGAGAGAGAGAGTGTGTGTGTGTTTGTGTGTGTGTGTGTGTGTGTGTGTGTAGGGGGGGGTGTCATGCAGGCCCATTCATATGTGTATGAGCATGCATCTGCATGTCTTACTCTGGATTTGGATTCCATTTGGAAGTCCGTTTGATAAAATATTGTTACCTTGACGGCCGAAGATGCATTTAAAAACTCAATAAGAAAGTAGCGGTGCCTGTTGAATGATTTAGCAAACATTGATATCAATAGCAATGTGCAACCGTTTATGTACAACTTTGATCCGTTGACTTTAAATTATAAATACTAATTAATATTTTTCACGAAAGGCAATTTATCAAAAGAGTTAACTGCTTATTGGAAAATGATTGGACATCTTGCTGTGCACTCAAAGCATGTAACCCTTATGAGTATCGCTTCTCTCCTCCATATACTGCAGCCCAGGGCAGAGAGGTGGATCCATACTAATGGAACGCCAGACTAGTTTTCATTTATCTGGACATTTTGCAAATAGTAATTGAATTATCTGGCAATAGGCAATATGCTGAGTTGAAAAATGCCTTTTTCAGCACTTTGTTTTATACCTACACATGTGGAAGATAACTGTAGTTTCTTATATTGATAACTAAAGAGCTCCAGCAGAGAAGTTTGGCGTGCAACAGGAAGTAGTGCTTCTTATTCAATGACTTTGTCTTTTGAAAATGTCCCCACTCATCTGTGTATTCTTATTACTGACCTATAGACAATCACTCACCATCTCGCCCTCTCCTTTGTCCTCTGCATGTGTGTAATAACCGATGAAGTCATGGGAAGGAAGAGTAGTTATGACCTCATTGGAACATAAAGATTTATTTTTTCTTGTATCACATGCAAGATATATGGGGATTCATATTGGTTGGCACGCTAACAATGCTCAGCTATAGCGTGTGTGTGTTTTGTGTGTGTGTAGCAGTGAGGACCAGTTATGTGTTTGCGTACATACCCAGGATGTCCGCTAGCGCATTAACCATTTGCTTTGGGATGCCCCGTGACCTCAGGGAGGTGCACAAACACAGACACAATGCAGTTTAGGCAACCCCCTCCATGAGAGACACGTGTTGCTTTGAATCTGTTAAGCCCATCAGTGTCTATGTGTTCAACATCCTGACACAGATGTCAACATCCTAACACAGCAGACAATGGGATTTGAAGACAGAGAGGGGCGGTACATCCCAGACTTGAATTTGACCAAATACAGAATGTACACTTTTTCTCCTTTCCCTCATGAGTAGTTCATGGGGGATATTTTGGAGAACTAAAAAGGCTCTTGAGATGCATAAAAGGTTGTACATTTGCCTGGTCCAGACACATTATTGATTCAACAGGGATGTCAGAGGTCAGGGTCAGCTGCAGAATGTCTCATCAACATGTTTTATTCATTACCGGTAACAACAAATGTTTTTTACTATTTTTGTGACATATTTTGACATATACTAGTATGACTTTATTATAAAATCTTGATACATACTACATTACTGATTACTTTGAACCATTTCTTATGTGGCATACAATACAATTACTTTTTAGGACATTTTAAAACACTATATTATGACTTTTAAATAGTTATTTTTATGTCATAGTGACTGTTAATGACATTTTTACTACACCATGACTTCTTATGACATTTACATAGTATAACTAGAATGGGCACTCGGTAGAGCGCATACCTTCGCATATCACAAGATTGGGCATTGAATTATGAACATTTTGGCATTAGTTGCATGCCAATTGGCCAAAAATGTATCGTGCTATGGTAAAAAAAGAGTTTGACCTTTCCATGACCTTGACCTTGACCTTTGACCCGATTGATCCCAAAATCTAATCAAATGGTCCCCGGATAATAACCAATCATCCCACCAAATTTCATGCGATTCAAGAACATTTGGACCTTTCCATGACCTTTGACCCGATCGATCCCAAAATCTAGTCAACTGGTCCCCGGATAATAAACAATCATCCCACCAAATTTCATGCGATTCGGTTCAATACTTTTTGAGTTCTGCGAAAGATTTTGACCTGTTCATGACCTTTGACCTTTGACCCGATCGATCCCAAAATCTAATCAACTGGTCCCCGGATAATAAACAATCATCCCACCAAATTTAATGCGATTCGGTTCAATACTTTTTGAGTTCTGCGAAAGATTTTGACCTGTTCATGACCTTTGACCTTTGACCCAATCGATCCCAAAATCTAATCAACTGGTCCCCGGATAATAAACAATCATCCCACCAAATTTCATGCGATTCGGTTCAATACTTTTTGAGTTTTGCGAATAACACGCATACAAATAAATAAATAAATAAATAAATACACGGCGATCAAAACATAACCTTCCGGCATTTTCAATGCGAAGGTAATAAACGATGACATTTGAATCATTTTTTTTTTATGTCATACTACAATTTCTTTTTTATGCATATTTTCTGTAAAAGCAGATCCTGGAGAAATTTTCATTGTTCAAATCTAATATTATCACATCGCACACCTATATATTATTATATGACAATTAATGGCACACTATGCTGTGACTCAATCCACATTTTTTTGGCATACTTTATTATGATTTTCTATGACATTGTCTTTGAATTACTTCAAGTATTACATTCACTGTCTGCTGCATCGTAAAATAAGTACATTTTTGAAGAGATGTGGGTAACATAAGATTTAAGATGTGTGTGTTTTGATATCACATCACTAACAGTAACGGTGGAACAGTTTTCGCAACAAAGCATTCGCAAAAGTCTGTTTGGCCCTTCGGTTTATAACCAACACATAATGAAACCACATTAAGTGGTCATGAAAAGTTATGCGAACATCACCAATTTGACAAAATGACTGCATCAAGGCAACGATCAAGACCTGCGGACAAGGGGTCAGACAGCCTCAAGCTACATTTAGCAAAACATGAACCTGTGAGTCATAACATAAATAACAAAGATAACAAATGTTTCAAAGGAATGCAAAGTCAAGTTGATAATGTAACCTATCGATCTACATTAGGCACTATAACCCTACACTTTTTGTAAATGCTCCATGGTAACTTGAGAATAAGTTAGAAATCTTATGAGAAGGCATAAAGTATATATATTTATTTTATTACATCTTTTTTTTAACCATTTTTTCTCAATCCAGCCTTTGACATAGTTCCCGCTGCCAAGCTTTTGTGGTGAAACTTGGTTAACTGTAATCATGATCACAATATAATGAACCATAAACAAACAGTGTCCGTCCTCTGCACCCTCAGACAACTGAGAAACTGCCCATGTTTCAACTAACGCAGCCTAAAGCCAAATATAGCAAGGAACTTAATGACGAGCCATTATGTGCGGAATAAGTTTGTGTGTTTAATTTTTATCGTGGATGAGTACGGGACAGTAATTATATGCCGTCAGTGTCATAATCACGATATTCTATTCTCAGTGTTGTGACTTTGATAACGGATGTATTGGATGAAATTTCCACAAACCGTTGGCATTGTGTTTTAAAAAGTAAAAGATGAATGCGATCCAGTAAACATCAGGATTATAGGTTCATATATACGTATATTAATGTATCAATATCATCATGCACCTCTGACGTTGTTTGGGGCAGTGTGAGTTGTCATGATCACATGAATACTCAATAAATACGTAACCGCGGACACACACACACACGCACACACACACACACATACACACACAATTTCAATCAATTTAAATGAGGCCACCCTGCTTGACTGTTATTATCCCCTCTCTCTCTCTCTCTCTCACATACTCCCCCTGTAGAACACAATCAAAGGGGGGGGGATAGAGAGAGAGAGATAGAGAGAGAGTTGGCTCTGCAGATGGTAGTAAGCATGATGCTGCTAGCAAATACAGATGAGTGGAAAAATCAAAGCGACAGTCATACACATTAGATTTGAGCCATGCGAACACAGTTAACAGGGAGGCTATTGACAGAAACAGGCCCAGTAGGTCTGTGTAACTGCTTCTGGGGTGTGTGATTGAGGGCGGTCTTGAGTGTATTTGCCCGTGTGTGTGTGTGTGTGTGCATGTCCTTGCACACAAGGATGGACTGTAAAATACCAAAGAGTGCAGCGTGTTATACTTGGTTTATGCCGGCTGCAGAGAGACCGCTTGTCTGCCCCGTAGATGAGTTGCTAAATGTGGCTTTGAGGAGTAACCAAGAAGGAAGGCGGATTAGTTTATTGAAGAAGTCCCATTGGCAGACCCACAAGGGAAGCAGACTCCTGGTTGCTCTAGCATGGAGGGCTAATTGTTGACATTATTAAACAGGTTTCTGCTCAGCTGTGGATCCTTGTTGTGTCGGTGTTTATGATAAAGCTTTCATGAAATGGAATTAGCCAATTTAAATGTTCTTATTGGACTAATAATGAAAAGGACATAGCTAATATTGGATTAGTTACATACATTTTAAAACCTACACTAAGCAAAACATTTCAAATTGATCATTGATTACAAACTACTTACATTATACAAAAAGTGAATTATTACAGATCTTCTCAAAAGTCAATAAATATTACCATGCGTTTCTAAAGATGCTACGATGCTATTGCAAACATGTAATTTGGTCACGCTTTACATGATTTGATGAAGAAGCAATTAATAAAATAGTTGAGCTCGGAATAGTTAGTTAGTTAGTTAAGCCTTTGTATTCCTCTCGGAACATAGGCCATTGATGAATTGTTTCCACCCTCGTCTGTCCTGAGCCATCCTCTCCAGCTGTTTCCACGTCAGCCCCTTCTTCTTGAATTCCTGCTCTGTGCTCCTTCTCCAGCTCAGAATACCTGTAGGTATTGTGTCTATGAGGAACTTTAAGGCTCTCATTGGGTATCGTGTCATACTCACTGGACTCAATTATTACACTCACATCTACTGTAGATGCACAGTTACGTCCGTCTCCCTCCCCTCTCTGTGTCGCTGACTGATACGGCTAAGCCTTTCTATTCCAAGCTCTGGATATTCCCCAGATTACTTTGTGTGTGTGTGTGTGTGTGTGTGTGTGTGTGTGTGTGTCTATATGAGCCAATAATTAGTTGACCAGGATGTGTGTGTCAGTCTTCAGACAGCATCACAACCCACTGGCCTATATTCTTACGTTTTTGTTAAATTCAACTAAAATGTATATTGTATTTATGACATTGGTTTGTTATGATATATGTGCTTATTTTATAAAAATTGGCTGCAGCAAAAAATACATTTTACTTTTAAACTCACCAGAAAGATGAACATGTTGAATGTCTTGAAGAGACAGACGTCTTAAACAGCTCATGTTTAGAAAGCTGTGTGAACAAATAATGCTTTCTATCCACATTTATCGCCCATATGAATGCAGAAAAAATAAGGAAATTTCTACCTACATGTATTAGATTAGAGTAATATTAATTGCTACCTACATGTATTAGATTAGAGTAATATTAATTTATACCTACATGTATTAGATTAGAGGCATTTTTCTTCAGAGGAGTGTGTTTCAGTGTTAGTGTAAGTATACAATATCACTCAACACCACAGGCCATTTGGGCTTCAAATGTAACATATGCTACTTTATACTTAACTTTACAAGCTATTGTATCAGAAAATGTGAAGAAGGGAAGTTTTGGGGGTGAAAATAAACTAAATGTATTAGAGCAGCTACAATCCAGTGTAATGGGACAGAGGAGATTACAGTCAGGGAGGGCATATGTCTACATCCATCAGAATAAAGTAATGAAAGCTTTAAAATTGCCATAGTGTGCATCTTCATTTGGCCTACATACAAAAGACATAATCCTCTCCAAAACCACCAGTGAGGATTTTGATCTCTGTCGTAATCAAAGGCTCACTTTAAACTTTTCACAATCTCGCCGTGCACACACACTCATCCGTCCCTGGAAGTGCCTCTCTAGATTGTTTCAGGCTTGTCGAGTTCCCTGGAAGCGGTGTTATTTGAATCCCTTTTAGCCTCACATTTAGTCATTGAGGGGGTAATATTGTGGAGCACATGATTGCCTTTTCTCGAACCACGTGCTTCTCTTCAATTGGATGGTGTGTGTGCATTTAGCTTGTGCTTTTCTCTCGAGATCTTTCTGTCTTCAACATTGCCAGCAGCTTCTGGTTAAGCACCTCAGAGCACAATATATGTAACAAATATGACAGATAGGGGTGTGTTGAGCAGAACACTAGAGCCTTGGAGTAAAGGGTAGAGCTAAAAGAAGGTTAACGCAGTTTAATGTGTGATTGTGTGTGTTTGGGAAAAAGGTTCATAGAGAGAAATAGGACATCGCCAAACGACTGAGATTGTCCCCGGCATGCTGCTGAAGTACAGCAGAGCACGGCAGGAGGCTTGCCAAGAATGCATTTGTGTGTATGTGAGAGAATAAGAGAGAGAGAGAGAGAGACATAGACAAGGTCAACTTGTGTGTGTCTAACCAGATAAAACAATGTGGAGCTGTGCCAGTGTAAGGGAACTTCTTCCAGACAATCCGTCAGTTCCTCCGCTGCATGGCCTCTCTCCACCTCGCCTCTCACTACAGCACCGATGTGGCTCCATCCCCAGCCGGCTGCAGCCCGGCTTGTTTCAGCCAGAGGTTAAAATTAAGTTGTTTTTACAAGTAAAAAAACATTTACTGTACATATACTGCATAGCCTATACTGCAGACTAATCCCTGTCTGAAACAGGTTCATGCAAATAAAGGCGGGGAGAGGGAATGTTACAAAATAATGATGTAGACTTTTTGCTTGTGGTATTTATATTTTGACTTTGATGAGTATGTGTAAATGAACGTTTTACTTCATCCTATTGCACACCTTGTCACTGTGTGTGTGTGTGTGTGTGTGTGTGTGTGTGTGTGTGTGTGTGTGTGTGTGTGTGTGTGTGTGTGTGTGTGTGTGTGTGTGTGTAGTAGTTGGTATATATATGTGGGGTGGGGGGGTTGGCACCAATTTTGTACGTTGCCTTCAGGTCCTCTCTGTACTAATCTTCAATTTCTTATTATATTTATTCATTTCAGGGAGATATAATTTTTGATCACATCCAAACAGAGTTTGATAGAATAATTTGGGTGAGTAACACGGTGTGCTCGTGCCAAGAGGTGCAAGGCATCAAGTAGGTCTTCCGAGGGCTGTTATGAAGGGAACATCATGTCCCAGAAGAAGGCTCACGAATCAACTCTGCTCAAGGAATATCAAATGTGGAAAAGATTTTACACTTACCAAAACATTATAATACCTCACACTTTCCAGCAAAGTTTGAATTGACTTCCAAAGTCTGATTAATAACCCTTCATGGCAAAGGTGATAGATATACTTCCTTTTTTAGTCACCGGGCCTGAGCTGTCACACTTTCACCATGCCATATTCATCTACGCTATCTACAGTATGACATACCCTGATGACACACGCAGGGTCGATTTTTACCTTTCAGTTGAGCAAAGTTCATTAAAAATATAAGTTACTTTCTTTAATTAGGATCTCATAGTATTCACCATTTATTTCCAAAGGCTTAGAAACTGTTTTATCTTATTGAAGGTACATGTGAGCTTTATGCATTTGATGGAACAAAACAGAAGACATCTGGGGTGACAAAGATAACAACGTGTCCCAGTCACATTCATTCTCAGCTCATTAATCCTATAATTTCCTGTTATTTGTGAATTGGTGTATTCTGAAAGCTCAGCATTTATCCACCTGTGATCTGAATGAATGTGAAAGACATCTCCTTCTAATAGAAATATTTCATGTATATTTGTATAAACAAACTGTGTACATGATATGTCAATTGAGCACTCTGTGTTCCAAAAGGCAGCGTGCAGCTCCCCCCTCCATCTCTCCTCTGGTGGTGACCTTGTTTGTTTTGGCCGGTGAAGTGTGCACCACCGGAAAGTACCCAACTTTTCTAGGAGTTTTCCAGAACTCCCGAAGACTCACAGTCACAGACTAACATCTATACACACGTCCACACACATAAAGGGTTCTTATTCCGGCGGGAACGCACAACAACACAAGACAGCTTGTTTTTCCACTTAATTCAAAACGGTTTAGTTCTCAAATTAAAAGACAACAAATGTCACACTTTTTAAAGATATTCATTCGTAAAGATGCCCAGAGGTGTCCTGGTCTTGTGGGTTTCTACCAAGCAGCGAAGTGAAGCCAATGCAGAAGTGCCTTAAACGTGCATTCTTTCTCATGACCATCAGGGGGTGACTTCTCTGGTTACAAAGAGAAGTCTCATTATAGAAGTCGAAGAGAAAATGACCCTACTTCATACTTGATTTATTACCTCAGTAAATATTTAAAATATGACTTCATGGTCTCAATCTCTAGTTTCAAGTCTTCCACCATACAGACCAAATGATGTTCACCATCTAAAGCGGGGCTACCTTGTGATTGGCAGGTTGCCGCCACGCCATTGTTTGGTCTGGGATGTGTCCGTGTATTCGTCATAGATCTCAGACACTTTCACAGTGTTTTTTTAGTTCATGAAAGTTAATTGCAACATTTTGGTTGCTTAAAGATGTCCCCCATGTGGTGTCCCAAACACAGCTAAATAGGAAGGAGAACAACCAGGCAGAGGGCTTGGTCTTTGCAGATACAGACACTTTTAGATTCAGTTCATACATCATTTCAGAAAGTGTTGCATATTATACCTTTAACTCCCCTCCTGTCACCTTCTGTCTCAGATAGGGCTGCTGGTTGCATGTTACCAAGGTTTTGTGGACGTCGTCATAGCGCTGTCTCAGTGTCCGCATCTGGACGTCAACTGGCAGGACAGCGAGGGAAACACAGCACTCATCACAGCTGCTCAAGCAGGTAACACACACACACACACACACAGCAGTATATGAGTGAAATACACACAGGCTCTGACACGCTGGTTCAGAGCACTGTTGTACATATGCATTTACAGATGCATGTTTTTGAAGCAGAAGTGATGAGTGTGTTGTGTGAAGCAAGGACCAGCGTATGGATGTGGATCTCGCTTGTCCAAAATATGAGCGTGAATGCCTGAGCAGCTCTCATCCAAGCCAACGTTGTGACTGCAGACTGTGTTATGACTTACGGTAGCAACCGTCCGTCCCTCTGATCTTCCAGGCCACATAACAATCACCAACTATCTGCTGAACTACTACTCCGGGTTGGACATCGAGAGGAGGAACTGCCACGGCTTCACCGCTCTGATGAAAGCTGCCATCCAGGGCAGGGTGGAATGTGTGCGCTCGCTCATGATGGCAGGTGAAGAGAAATGTGTCTGATTACTCTTTAGCAATCAGAAAGGAGGATATGTGTCGATGTCATACACTAGCCTGTCATACATCTTTGTGATTTGTTGCAATCATGACGGTTGTATGATGGTGGTGTGTATGAGTTGTCGAGCACGCCGAGACAGATGGAAGCATTTGGAAACAAACTTTAATTTCATGTATGTATGCTCTCCTCTTCTAATCTTTGAACCCATATCCTTGTATTTAACCTTTTGCTTTATCCTTTCTTTGACACATTTAACTTTCTTTTTCTTCGGTCGCCACCAGGAGCTGCCCTGAATGCCAGGGACCCCGGCCGCCACTTCACTGCCAGGGAGTGGGCCTTCTTTACGGGCCGTTATGAAACTGCCTGGGTGATGACGCGTCTGCAGGAACGGCCCTGCCCGCACCAGTTCTGTGATACATACAGGTAAACTCACAGCTCACATTGTTTCTCTGTATGCTTGTCTGTATCGGACAATATCATAAACCCAAGAAAGAATAATGATGTGTAAGATATAAGGCAAGTGGCCAAAGTGGCAGGAGAAACTGCATGGGAATACAATACATGCATACAATACTATACCTGCATCCAACAACTCAAAAGTAGCCTTGAGGTTGAGAGAGAGTATATGACTTACTTTATGATTGTGAAAGGAGTAAACCCTACCTGCTGCTGGGCAGGGGATTTATATCCAATGTGTTCTCCCAGTCTAGAGTGGCCCCCACTGGCATCACTGGCGGCCAAAGCCCAGGAGCCCCGTGGCTGTCTGAAGCGTCTGTCTGACACAGTGCGGAACATCTTCAACATTTCGAATGTCACCGACCCGGAGGACCAAGGGGTTATCGACCACATGGTTTCTATAACAACTGCCATGCGGAGCCCGGTCATCGCTGTGGCATGCCATGCAGTGAGTAATTAGCCTCTAGATCATGTTTACTCTTCAATTTCCAGGTATTCATTAATCAGCATTGAAAAGTATCCCACCAGATCCATCAACCCCAACCCAATTCCCGCCTCACACCAACTAAGCATTTTGCAAATGTAAGCTGAGATAAGGATACGCAGGTGACTAGTGTTTGTGATAAAGAGTGTTTTTAAAGCTACTCTCCTCTGCATTATTCCAGTGTTTGTAAATACTCTGCATAGTTGGAGATAGCAGAGCTCACTTATCTTCAGATGGAAGCAAACATTCTTGTGGAAATCACCTTCCACTGATATGTGTGGTTTCTTTTGGTATCAATATGCAAATGACTTCTCTTTTTGTTCTTACCAAGTAGTATAATAAAGTAGTACTATCGCTGCTGTTTCAAAGAATCAATGTGCAAATGAAGGAAGGATAACACTGTGGTAATGATGCTATTAAAGGATAAATCTGGCGCTAATTTATCTTTGCTCTAATCAACATATTCTCTGCTTTTTCGTGGGATTTGCTCCTAATAATTAAAGGATATAATTAACGGCAGCCTGATCAGATAAGCAGGTTATTCATGCAAGATTACCAGAACTGCAATCGTGCAAACAAAAGAGAAGCTGAGCATTGCATTTTGTTTAATAAAAGAATTAAAAATCCACACTTATCACTATTGCTACGAATACTGATATTATAACGAGTAATACCAATCAGACTGTTGGTTTTGCTTCAGCTGTGTCCAGACAGCCTCCCAAGTGTGGGTAAACGGCGTTATGCAGTCCCTGAGATCATCCGCCAGCAGCGTGCCAAGGAGCTCCGCTCCGTCAACCCCGACAGGGTGGACAGCCACCTCAAACTCTTCCAGAACTCCCGGGTCACTCTGGTGGCCAAGAACACAGCGGACCGCCGGGCCAGCCTTCAGCCCCAGAGCCTGCTGCCTGGACACAGGAGCTCCAGCCTGAGCACGGTGGCTTATAACGAGGCCCTGGAGCTGCGGAGAACCAGCCTGCTGCCCATGCACATGGTGCTGAGGAGGAGCAGCGTCAGGCCGGGGTTCAGCATTCCCAAAATGAGGGTCTCCAAGGCCCCCAAGCCCACTTATGAACCAGAGAAGATACGGAGGAAGAGCAGCTGCAAAGATGGAGGGGTGCAGCTGTTGCAACTACCAAAGTGGCGGTACAAGGAGCTAAAAGAAGAAAGGAGGAAAGCGGAGGAGGCCGAGAGGAGGAGGCTGGAGATAGTAACCAAGAGACACCTGGCTGGGAAAAGGAAATAATATTGCCTCAGAAGATTCTTCAAAAGACTATTACCTTTTAGAGATTTGGCTATTTTTCTACAAGTTCTGAACAACCAGATGAGTTCCTAAAAGAGGACCAAAGACTGAAGGCTGCAAGGGGGGATGCAGGTTGGCCTCTTTTAAATGTCTGCCGCGGCTTTGACAGCATTAAATGCACAATGTTCATCGTCCTTTATGATGTCAATCAGGGGTTTTGATACTTGAAATGTTTTTAATTAACTTATTTTTCATATTTATTGTGTTTTGATGGATGGCCTAGTCTATATTCTATTGCGTGTTCTAACAGTGAGTTCAACTGTTTTGGAGCAGAGGACATTTATTCACCCAAAGTCTCTCAAACTGTAACTACAGCAGAAGTGTGTTCATCTTTTATTAAAGGTGTTATGGGATGTCTTTGAATTATTCAGTGGAGAATACCAATAGGTGTATCATATTGAATGAGAAAGCTGAACATAAGCTTATATAAATAATAATAATAATAATGGCATTTGACAGCAATATTTTAGATGCTTTTCGTTCTGCTTTATAATGACCCTTCCATGAATGTATTTATTTACATATACATTTTATATTTGAGATTTTCATGCATGATGAGAAACCTTTTATTTTTTAATAAGAGCTATGTTTTCTAGTCTTAATGATCCAGACCAAGACTGAAATGTGAAGCACTCATGTGAGGTGACACTTAACTCTCAATGTTGACATTGCAAAACCTCCTTCATTGCACTGAATGCAACTCTAAAATTTGAATTTGGTGTGTACACGGTATGGATGGCGTGAACAAAATAAACACTTCTCCTAACGATGGATGCCATTGAGCCAAATGTTGATGTTTTATTGCAGTTATCATTTGAAATGCCTCCACTATGTTCTGTTGGGAAGTTAAGAACAAAATGATGGGATTTTCATCAAATATATTAGCAATACGGGCACGTGTTTAATCTATTAGCAATTGCAGAAGCGTTTGCCACGGCCAACGTGACAGTAAGTAGAATTTGAGTGATAATACCAAATTGATGGACCCTCTGAGTAAAACAGTCAACCTGTTATAGAGCAAGAGGTCAGCTCCCTGTTTCAACATTAGAACATTAAAAATAATGGCTGAGTTTAAAACGCACAGAGCCGTGGAGAGAGCAGTGATATTGTCAGGATTTTTAAGAGCACCATTTCAAGGCCCTAACTCCTCATGGCTATTGCAGCCTATGTGTCATCCACAAGTGTGTTTCTAATATTACATTACATTACATGTCATTTAGCAGACGCTTTTATCCAAAGCGACTTACAATAAGTGCATTTCAACCTAGAGTACAAACTAAGAACAACAAGAATACAGGAAGTAACATTTCCTCAACATAGTCGAACTACAAAAGTACCATAAGTAAGTGCTATCTAAGTGCCACTGAAGTGCTAATCTGTGTTTTAATCCAGATATAGTCGGAAAAGGTGTGTTTTCAGTCTCCGACGGAAGATGTAGAGACTTTCTGCTGTCCTGATGTCAGTGGGGAGCTCGTTCCACCACTGAGGAGCCAGGACAGCAAACAGTCTGGATTTCGAGTGATTAGCTCGAGGTGCAGTAGTCACAAGTCGATTGGCTGTTGCCGAGCGGAGCGAACGTGCCGGGTGTACGGTGTGACCATATCCCGGATGTAGACGGGCCCGATCCGTCAGAGCACGGTACGCCAGGACCAGTGTTTTGAAGCGGATGCGAGCAGCCACCCGTAACCAGTGGAGAGAGCGGAGGAGCGGAGTGGTGTGGGTGAATTTCGGGAGGCTGAAGACCAGTCGAGCTGCTGCATTCTGGATGAGCTGCAGGGGTCGGATGGCCTTAGCAGGTAGACCAGCCAGGAGGGAGTTGCAGTAGTCGAGGCGTGAAATGACCAGAGCCTGGATCAGAACCTGCGCCGCCTTCTGAGTAAGAAGAGGCCGTATTCTCCTGATGTTGTGCAGCATGTACCTACAGGAACGCGTCGTCGCAGCGATGTTGGCCGTCAGGGAGAGTTGACTGTCTAGTGTCACCCCGAGGTTCCTGGCAGTCAGGGTAGGGGCCAACACAGAGCTGTTGAAGGTGATAGTCAGGTCGTGGGTGGGGGAGCCTTTCCCTGGAAGGAATAGTAGCTCGGTCTTGTCAGGGTTGATCTTCAGGTGGTGAGCAGACATCCACTGAGAGATGTCAGTCAGACAGGCAGAGATTCGTGCCGCCACCTGTGTTTCGGACGGTGGAAACGAGAAGATCAGTTGGGTGTCATCAGCATAGCTATGGTAGGAGAAGCCATGCGAACGAATGACAGAGCCGAGAGAATTTGTGTACAGAGAGAAGAGGAGGGACCCAGGACGGAGCCTTGAGGCACCCCAGTAGTGAGAGGACAAGGATCAGACACAGATCCTCTCCAAGCTATCCCGTAGGTGCGGTCTTTAAGGTAGGAAGAGAAAAGAGCGAGTGCAGTGCCTGAGATCCCCAGGTCCTGAAGAGAAGAGATCAGGATCTGGTGGTTCACGGTGTCAAATGCTGCAGAAAGGTCGAGAAGGATAAGGACAGAGGAGAGAGAGGCTGCTCTAGCAGTGTGAAGCTGCTCAGAGACAGCAAGGAGGGCAGTCTCTGTCGAGTGGCCGGCCTTGAATCCAGACTGGTGAGGGTCAAGAAGGCTGTTACTGTGGAGATAGGAGGACACTTGGCTCAAGATAGCTCGCCCCAGAGTTTTGGAGAGAAAAGGAAGAAGAGAGACCGGTCTGTAGTTGCTGACTTCAGACGGGTCGAGCGTGGGTTTCTTCAGGAGAGGGTTGACTCGCCTCCTTCAGAGAGTTAGGAAACAGCCAGTTGAGAGGGAGCAGTTAATAAGATGGGTGAGGAAGGTCAGAAGGCCAGGAGCATTAGCCTGGAGAATGGGAGACGGACGGGGTCAAGGGCGCAGGTGGTCGGTCGGGCGGAGGTCACCAAGCTAAGAACTTGATTGGGAGACAAGGGGGAGAAAGAGGAAAGAGAGGGGGATGAAGAAGTTAGTGTTGGTGAGGTGATAGAAGATGGATTTGTAAAGGAGGAGCGTATGTCGTCTATCTTGTTTGTAAAGTAGTCGACAAAGTGGCTCGGCAAAAGGGTGGAAGGAGGAGGACAGGGGGGATCAAGGAGGTTGGAAAAGATAGAGAAGAGTTTTTTGGGGTTAGAGAAGGAAGACTGAATTTTGGTCAGGTAGAACGAGCTTTTGGCTGCAGAGATAGAGGAAGAGAAGGAGGAGAGGAGAGATTGATAGAAGAGCAAGTCTTCCGCTTGATTCGATTCGCCATTTTCTTTCCGCCGCACGCAGGGTGGCTCTCTCGGGGCGCACCGAGTCCGACAACCACGGAGCCGGAGAGGATTTCCGAACCGGTCGTGTCTTAAAAGGACAAAGAGAATCAAGAGATGAAGACAGGGAAGAGAGGAGAGTGTCTGCGGCAGAGTTAGGATGCATGAGTGAGAAGCAGTCAGTTGAGGGGAGAGCAGATAGGACAGAGGAGGCCAGAGAGGAGGGGCAGAGGGTGCGAATGTTGCGGCGTACAGGTGCAGAGTCTGTAGATATGGGTGGGTTGTCAGTACCAGAGAGCGAGAGAGAGTAAGAGATGAAGAAGTGGTCAGAGACATGGAGAGGAGTCACAGTGAGGTTAGAGGTAGAGCAGTTTCTTGTGAAAATGTAGTCAAGGTGGTTGCCGGCTTTGTGAGTAGGAGGGGAGGGACTGAGTTGCTAAGGGCTTCCAAGGACGGATCATTTCACCAAATAAACTTCATTGGATTCAGCATTTCAAAGTGCGTAGATACTGCACAGAGAAAATCATTTAAACCCGACAAGCGATGACCAAACTGCAGTGAGTTATGCACTTGAACTTTAAGTAGTCGCTGGATTAATACATTTAGCATCGAAATGACGACATGTTTCATATGGAAATGTATTTATGCTGGCAATGCAGTGTCATCGGCAAAACAATGTCGACAGATTTCTGTTTATTGTGAGTCCGTGAATAAAACTACATTCATTTGGAATGGACTTGTCAGGGATCGGTGAGGCAAGAGCTCATGCGCAGAGGAACCAGACAGGACTCCAGGCAACTGACACAAAAACTCTCTTTTACTTGGCAAAAAGGTTCAAAGGCACTAATTAAGAAAGGTACAAGACACGACAAACAACAGGCACACGGAGACTAAGGGAGACAACAATCCGACAGGGGACGAGGGAAAGACAGGCACAATATATAGGGGGGAAACGGGTGTACGGCATGAGAGCCTCAAGTCAGGAGTGGCTGAGGGCAGGTGAAGGGAATGAAACAATTAAGACACAAGAGGGAAACAGACAGAAGGAATCAATCAGGGACAGGGCAGACAAGCACAGGGACAGGAAGTGCAGGGAAACAGAGGACACGAGAGACAGGGACTTCAAAATAAGACAGGACACAGGACAAACACTCTGGATCACTTCTCTGTTCGTGTTTTGTGATTCAGCGTGGAGCATTTTCACAAAGAATTCTGCAGGATTTCTGTGAAGTGGAAAACTTTTTATGAAGTTGAGATACCTGTGAATGCATCACATACTTATATTTACGACAGGGCATTGGATTCCAGTTTGATTTTGTTTGTGTTTTGATCATCTATTCCAATTTCCCTCATACAGAGTGTGAAGGAATGAACATTAGTGCATTAACGTGTGTGTCTGTGTGTGTGTGTGTGTGTGTGTGTGTGTGTGTGTGTGTGTGTGTGTGTGTGTGTGTGAGAGAGAGAAAGAGACAACCTACTAGCCTCGTATGCATAAGATAATATTTAGGTCATGGTTGCGGCTTAAACAGCTGTTGGTATAGATTGTAACCTGAGATTATGAGGCGCTACAGGTTTGGTCAGCGATTCCCCTCTGACTCACATCCCTCATAGAAATGTAGTGGTCAAATAAACCGGACACTATATTATGGCAGCTATGATGTGATGCGGGATGTTTCAGGCCAGGATTCAGACAGGATGACCTGATTCTAGATCAGCGCTGAGTGCTTCTGTCAAACCTGACATTTTGGGGGAATTCTTAGTTGGTTTCAGTACAACACTAAAAGATGAACTATTGCTCATGATTTTTTAATAAAATATGTCACCTTTATTTAACGAATAATTGAGTGATTTATTTGACATGTGGCTTTTTAGATTACAACAATATTGCCGCTCCATAGGTTATGTGATCTGGCAGTTATTACATAGTCACGACAGATAGTTGTCAAGTCTTTTATTATGATTATCTGAATAAAAACAATTATAAAAATGTATGTCTATGTGGCATGCAATCATCAAAAAGCAACATGAATCAATCTGTGTGCAGCTGATTGTAAGTGCGCTACTTGGCAGTTCATAAAAATAGAAGTACAATTGATTTAATTATTTAATTTCTCACACGAAAATCTGATGCTTTATTTGTTAACAATGTATGCTCAAAAATCTTCTCCTTGTGGTCACAATAACTTTGTCTCTCAGGCTTTGCAAGGACTGAAGATATGAGGGCCAGATCATTTACATTTCTTTTAAGTATTCTGTGAAATGATACTGTGATGCAATCAAGGATAAAGTAGGCCCTTCTTAATGAATCCCATTTCTGAAAAGCTGAACAAGTATGAATAAATTATCTATAATGCATTAAAATGATCAGCAATGTGTGACCTAAAAATGAACTGCAAGTGGCGGTGCTATCACTGATAAAAGTGGGGAAAACTTGGCAGAGAGCAGCTCTCTTACAGAAAAGAAATACATCTTCTCACAGGGGGTTTGATGGAACCAAACTTGATAAAAAAAAGTACTGCATAATACTTTATGTTAAACATGTTCAAGAACAACACAACAGAAAAAGGGTTTGTTTTTCAAAAAAATCCTGTCAATGTGGTAACACCGCAAAGTACCACCCATTGTATGATGTGATGCACATAGCAAGTTGTTTGCTTTTGGTGAAACGGAAGCCAAAATGCCACCATACATTTATCTTTTCATTCTTGATGCCTTACCAAAAAGGTCCCGACCTAAATGACTCCTTGAAATACTCCTTTCTTCCACTGGTGCCTGTTGACGGAGTAAACCGTAGCATTGGTGGAATGTTTTCATGTGGCTTCGTCAGAGAAATGACCAGTTTCAACGAGCTGAAGCCAGTTGTAATGTTCCTGAGGACCTGGACTAACAGCTGGTGGTGTATACTCAGGGCCAATAAAGTGGCTCTAAAAGAGGACTTGGTGCTGAGGGTAAAGTGCCTTGAACTGTAACCGTGGCTGTTTTTATGGTGCTGGAAGAAAAGAACTACAAAAGCATGATTCTCTCCTAAATATACCCAGAGAGGGTAGTGCCTTGCTCATGGGCAATTGCACTCAAAGAAATGACTCATTGGATGAACTCAATTAAATTGTTGGCAGGTTTTCCATCCAATAATTATATGCAACTCCAACTCAAATTTAGCACATCAGTGCAATAAAATGTAATTAAGTTAGTCCAACTCATTTGTATCAAAAACATCTAAAATAAAATAACGATATTCATTAAATTAAATTAATTTGTTTTTGTCCAACTCAAAATATAAACTAACTAACGAACAAAATATGCAAACTCCACACAGAAGGAACGCCCCGACTGGGAATTGAACCCACGGACCTCTGGCTTTGAGGCCACAGTGCTAGCCACTACACCACCGTACAGCCCTGAAGCATGGCTTCACCTCATGTAAACAACAGATTCTCAGCTGGTGCATGCGCAAAGAGTAGTCCTCAATGAAACACATTTATTTTGAGTTGATATGCACACCATCTAACCTAAATAAATCTAATAAATGAAAGTATTCATACATTTTGTGTTACACCCATTAAATATAAATATCTATTTTTGTAATTGATTTATTTAAATGTATCAAACAATATTTAAATGTGTCACCTCGAAGAAGGGCTTGAATCGCTTTTGTGAGTGTAACCTAAATAAATCTAATAAATGAAAGTATTCCTACATTTTGTGTTTCACCCATTCAATATAAATATCTTCGTTTTGTAATTCATTTATTTAAATGTATCAAACAATATTTAAATGTGTCACCTCCAAGAAGGGCTTGAATCGTTTTTTTGAGTGTGGTTGCTGTTCCTAGGTACCAGCGCCTTTCAGAACAGACCACTGAGCCCGTCAGTCAGAGGGTCTACCAGCTGAAACAAAGCCGTCACTCTAAAGATAAAGACTTCAAACCGGTGAAAAACTGAACCTACCTTTCCATTATTTGAAATGTAATAGACATCAATCAATGAGGCAAATTTAAATAGACAATTTAATTAAACTTAATAGCTATTGCAAATCTCCTTTGCAAGATAGGCAGCTTCATTTCTACAGGTTTTACAGATGAAGAATTCTTTGCAGTGTCACTAATGCGTGCTAAATACCGACTTCATGTTAACGAGCTATACTAGCAATAACATGCTTTTCTTTTTGAATGCATCTTCGGAGTATTTAGGAATACATTTTGATCCAATTTACCTCCGCCATTCTTCATACTCACACAACAAAGAGATGCCTGAGCACGGCAGTAAAATGCATTTTTAGCGGTGCCTCCCTCTCGTTCAGTTCCCCCAGTCAGTCTAATGCGGCATGGCAGGGGATGAGAGTTCTGCCACATTGAGAGAACTATATAAAACCACGGAGAGTCAAGGAGATTGGGTCTGCTTTAATGGGGTGTTACAGCTTGCTGACAGAGGCTCGTACCAACTAAGCCTGCACTGGCTGCTTTATTGGGCTAACATAAACTGACAGAACACCTGGTTGCAGATGCTTGTGTAAAGATGGATTACACGCACTAACACCTGGTGCTCGATGTCTGTGTGTGTGTGTGTGTGAGAGAGCTGTTGGAAGAAAAACAGTTGACAGCTCTTGGAGATGCTGCTGTTTCATTTCAAAACACCACCTGAGCCGAAATCCCTCAGCGCATGGTGCTAAGGTACAGGAGGCAATCAGTCAAGTAGGACTACTTTGAACCTGAGAGCTCTCTCGTTCGCCTTCTCTCACACTGATGTGACAATAATGTATACACGACAGATTCATCCCTCATTTTCATTCAAATAAAGAGGCAGCTTTTTCTGATAGTCTATATCTTTATTTACTATGACAAACACACCTCATACCCAAATCCACTCAATGACTAAAGATTTATACAATTTGAACAATTTACTCAAGAAAATGAACTGAATAAAACCCCCCAAAAAATAAAACTCTTTTAAATTGCATTAAATGAGCATAGGAATGAATCCCTTCTTGGCAAGATACATTTCTTTCTTACTTTCCTGGAAACCTGAACATTAGTGTTGCAGCAAATGACACTTGAGCGTAAGGGGATGGGTGATTAAGGATAAGGGTGGTGTGTCCGTGTGTATTGATATTTTAGGGAGCTGATACAGATTTCTATACCTGCGGATATCTTGGCAAGTAGAAATCAATGAATTATCCTTGAACGCTGACAAATTGTCACAGTCAACGTATTTGTTCAAACACTTTTATATGGAATGTTTTTGCTCGGCCTCCCCGTCTTCTGAGCTGCTCCTCTGCTATGCTTCGGATGTTACTGCAAACACAAAGCATCCAGACACTGCTTCACAGTATCTTAAGATTTCATTACATTTTGGGATATTTTTTCATTCCAGTTGACGCAGCGTGCAAAGCAAATAAAATGCAAATCCATGCGAGTCAAATGAGGCAGAAAGATTCCTGAGCAATGAGGCACTGATGGGATACTTTTACCGTGAAGCAGGTCGAGTTTGCATTCAAATGAACATTGCCCGGGAAGGATAGACATGATTACAGCTCCAACAAGGCAGGGCAAAATAGAGAGTACATCGCCACCCCTCTCTAATTAAAAATAAAAAGGAAAGAACAAATTACATCGGAGGAAACTGTAGCGAAAGCGGAACGGACTTTAATACAAGCGTTGCTGCCTTCTTGAGTCACGACACTAACAGCATGCATCAAGTAGCTCCTTAGGTAAGGGCAACCAGCACCACAGAGAAGTGGGTAATGTGTTCTCATTGGTTCTCCTTAATGGGCTTCTTTAATAGCGAAATGGCCAAATGGCACTCTTGTCAAGCTTGCCAGTAACCTCAGGGCTGATGATGAGCGTCTTCACCTTTCTCTGGTCCAAGCTGTACCATGCAATTTGGCAACAGTCATACGTGATCCTCACATCGAACTGCATTCTGCATTTGAGAAGCTTCATCTTGTGTTCTTTTTGATTTGTGTTGATAATGGTGAACTGGTGTCCACGCCCCAAATTTCTTTTCATTGGTTATTTGGGTCTGTGACTATCATAGGTAGAAGGCTGGAGCTTAGGCTGAGGCAAATGGTCGGCTAGTTGGCCTGATTGATTGCTATGAATGGCCGTTTGCTGTGATTTGGTAATAGTCGGCACATCCCTCCCACCCACCCAACCCCCTACACACACAGATATTTCTTCATTCACATTTAATCATGGAATGGTAGCAATTATAGACGACCACCCAGCCATGCATACCACCGTAAGACTGTAGCGCTGTTAAGACAATTTCTCTTCAGGAGAACTAATAGTGCATAGCAACAGGGGTGTAAAGATTGGGACTTCTACGAAGGCCGTACTCGCATTGGGTGTTTGTTGCTGATACATTTCCGATACATGTAATGCAAAAGAGGCTTACAAAAAACACTGATTAATTAGAGGAGATCTGTGCCTGCTGGGGAAAGATCTTCATCCTATCCGTTCCACGGGGAAGGCCGGCTGGTGGAGGACGCGGAGCCATCGTAGCTCGCTGCCTAATTCACTTGCGGGGCTGGTGGATGTGCTGGTTGATCTGCTGAGAGGCGGGCAGCTTGGGGACACAAGGCTGGGGCTTCTGATGAGCCACCTGGGCGGCCGCGGGGGTGAAGTCCTTATCGCCCTGAAGGGAACAGTCAGTCAAAAGTCTTTAAGTGCATAAGAATTAACCGCATCGTACTCAGCCTGGCTGGGAAAATCACGATCGAAGCAAAAACTTTTAGACGATAAATCACATAAGCTGTGCTGTGGCACACAAACCGTACAGCAAATATGCATCAAGGGGAAGATAGATATTAACCAGTTGGATGGGGATCAAACACCAGAGACAAAATACATATTGTAACGAGTTGTAAAGTAGAATTTATAATAATTATGGGGGGGGGGGGGGGGGTATCATTGCAAAGGTCACAACAGAAAACACAACATGAATGTGTACAATAAGTGTGAGAAAGTGTGTACAGTATGTAATGCAAAGTTATGCAGTAACTTTCCGCCCCATTTTAAAATCCTTTCCCTCTGATAATCATAACAATGAGGAAATCCCTAACAGTGAACGGTAGAGCATGGCGCACTCGTCTGTCCCTGCTCGTGTGCTCGGCAACCTCAAACTCTTATTCCAGGAAAAGTACCCATAAACATACGCTCGCTTCTAAATCGGGTCAGAGCAGGAATGCGGAATATTAGACTTACGACAACCACGACTCCATTCCTCCATTCTTTCTTTGTATCTTTACCTGCCAGCGTTCTTATCCGTCTTTCTCAAAGTTTCCTTTTCTTTCCTTTCTTCACCTCAAGGTTACTGCGCTGGTTTCCACTGGATATTTTCCTCACCTTAGCGTACGTGTATTTTTCATGCTACACTTCTCTCACATCCTCCTATTTATGAGAGAAACACATTAGTTCTAGTGGGTAGATGAGATTCATAGAGAATGCATTGCACACGTCCAACACATAACATTCATTACAGTGCAGCTTGCACGATTAAGTGGATTAACGTTGAAGGTTTAAAATCTGTTCAAGCAATTTAAACACTGTCTGAACCTCTAGCTGAACTTTCGTACCACAAATCTCTGTATGTGAGGATATGCACTAGTTATCCTGCATGTGTGCATGCGTGTGCGTGTGTATAGGTGGACACATAGCAGTTACAGTGTGTGTGTGTTCGTGCTTCTTTCATTTAAACTTTGCCAATTCCACAGCTAACTGGATGGGATGTGGGTAGATTTGACCTCCAATTGCCCTTCTTCTCTCTTCTGAAACTCAAAGCTTCTCTTCCCTCCATCTCTGTCCTACTGCAGAGGTTTGGGAGGGAATGCAACTAATTAACTGTCTCATTGCACCAAACTGTGAACAGAAATCAGGATGATTGGTAAGGCATTTTTCCTACCTCCTATCTTTTTGTTACCATTTAGTACACAGCTAAAATACCCATTCACGTGGTGATAATTGCAACTTTGTTTTCCTGAATCAGATTTCGCTAAAAACACAAAACAAGCTGCAAAGGATGAAATTGGGAAACATGGAAGAATTAAACTACTTATTTTTTACATCACTGTGGGTATGAACAAATTACAACTTACATTTAAAGACATTTATAAGAAATGGAGGATCAGTAATCCATGCATACTAAGAGTGTGGTTGCATCAAACGTTTCTGCTAAATTATTCGAAAGAAAACTGCCTCACCCAACATGGATTTTGGTATATTCCTAATATGCTGACCCGCTTCTTGTTGAGTACTTAACAACAATGGAATTCTACATGGATTTTACGAATATAACTGTCAGTGTAACAAAAATCACATTAAAAGATGTTTCTCTTCCCGTCTCTGATTTTTTTGCTGAGATATGAAGACTTAATTTGACGCCAACAGGGTAAAAAATAGGAATTTCTGAAGAGATCTGATTCCGGCAGGCAGGAGGACATGTGGTCTGAACCACAAAACCCAACTCTTGACAGGAAGAATACATCCATTGACTCAAATAACTGTCTCGCATTAGACGGCCACCTTGGGCACCTTTGGTGGAATACTTTGAACACCAAAAGACTTGAGTCCGATTCTGTCCTTCAAAGAGACAGAAAATATATAGCAGGGGAAACGTCTTGTTTTTTTCCCTTAAAAAAGAGTCTCAGCAGGACACAAACTCCACACACACACTGGCGTGTTTCACTTAGCTCCTAAAAGGCTTTGTGCAGTGCCAGCCTCGGGGTTTGATGGCAGCGATACGGGGCGAATGGAAAGGCTAGAGGGGGATCGGGGGATAAATGGAATGCCTGCCACCTTGCTGATATCGCTGTAATCTTCCGCAAACAATCTGCCTGGTGTGACACACACAGACGGCAGAACTCAAGGACGCTTTCTCATCCCCCCACACACAAGTCCTTCCACAGACTTTGACCCACTTTTCAAAAGTGGCAGGTCAAGTCCGTCAACACCCACAATGTGTGTGTGTGTGTACACCTGTTGAAGCTTAACACAATATATTTTTAATAAGACTGTAAGAGAGGTGCTGATTTTAATTTGTAGTGCTTTTGTTTATAATACTAATATGTGTGGGGGTTTCAGCTGCATTATCCTGCATTACTAAGTGTTAACCAATTAAACATATCATGAATGTGCAATATAAATAACAAATAAATCTATAAAAGTTATTCAAATGGGCATATTTTTCAATCCAGAAGTGTCACCGCATTTACATAAATTAAGCAATGTGGATGACAGCGGTGGTAAATGCTGATTCATATTTAACCAATAGAGGTGCTTCCATCTCTTTTTCTCAAACCGCTCATTTTAATCAGTTCTCCAGTCAAATCTCATGCTGTCTATGAAGACGGGCAGTCCGATGATAGATATGATGATAGATATGATATGATAGTATTAACTCAGACTAAATAATTTTTTCAGGCTCCCGTGACCTCAATAACTACAGTGTTATTTTTACAAGCAAGAGTAACCTTTCCAGTTTTTTTTTAATCACTTGAGATAGCAAACAAGTCTCCAATAGTCTGATCAGGGCAACATGTCAGCACACACGCTCAGAGCTGATTATTGAGTGCTGCCGAACATTATACATCCCCACACTTAGGTAATCAATTCACTGGGGAATTCTCCATTTAAAAACTACACAATGTTAATAAGCGACACGTACAAATAAAATAAAATGAAGGAAATACATTAGCATACGGTATTTTGAAGGTAGTTTTAGCATACGGTATGCTGCCAACGTGTTTTCTGAAGCGATTGCTTTGGACTCGCCCTAACATTTGGGGCCACTTAGTGTTGGTCGGCTAAAGCGCGCAGACAGTTTAGGTGTGTCTTACCTTTGTCACCACTCCAGACACAATCACGGGGATCTTTGGTGGACTAAAAAAAGAGAACAAAAGAAAAAGAGAGAGAGAACATTATGTTAAATGATTTGGAGAATTCATAAAAACACACAATTTAGTAAGCAGAGTTTGTGTCCACTGCTTTGTTCTTTGGCGAATGTGTTTGTAATTGAATAGTATTTTGAGCCGGCCGAAGGAGCATCTTGCTGTATGGCCACGTTTACAAAAAGTTGACCCATAGGGACACTTCAAAACCTCCAATAGTGACTGTGCAAAAATGAGTAAACCACAAGTTGTCAAAACACATAATATCCACAGTCTCTGGCAACACACACACATACATATACACACACACACCGGATGGACCTGCCAGCAGCCTAAATAGCTCCCATTCATCCTGGCCAAACACGGGCTCAGAGCTTCTGGATGGAAAGCATGACCGGAGAGAGGGAGGGAGGGAGGAAAGGGGAAGAAAGCTGAGGCCATGACAGGAAAAGAGAGAAGAGGATGATGACAAAGGAAAGGTGGAGATGAAAAAGAAGTGGAGAAACAAGGGAGTAAAGGCAGGTCAGACCGAGTGGAGAGGGGAGTGGAAGAGGCGAGAGGGCACGGAGGACAGGGACACGAAATACCTCTCTAATAACAGACTGCTAGAGGAGAGAGGAGAAAAAGACGAAGGAGAGAGGGAGGCCAGCGCTCACTCAGACATAGAGAAACGGAATGGATGGAGGCAGAGAAAAGAAGATGAGGAGGAGGAATGCGGAACCCGAGGAAAGTATCGACCTTGTCATGACAAACGAGCGCCGTCTAATTTTACGGCGGCGTCACCCCCCCGGCAAAAAGAGTACATCCGTGGTAGCCACCTTCAAAACTCCAGTCTCAAGACATTAGCTGGAGTGGCGAGCATGCCCGACTTATAGCACAAACATGTTGAAAAGATGAAAAGTTCCTCACAGACGACAAACTGCACCCTCAGCTATGAGTCCAAGCACTCAGGAAACACAATTTCAAACATCTGCTACTTCCTTATTTATTTTATGATCCATGCACAACTTTTAAGGAATTTTATTGCAATCAATTAACAGTTATGGATCTTCAACACATCTGGTTAACCTCCCTCTCTGCAATCAACATCTTGGCACGGTGTAGCCTTCTGCTCCTTATCTTAATGACAGCGTATACACCTTGCTATTAAATTAATGCTTCGGTATGTTGAATTTCACTGATCATTTCCTCACCAGCTACTTGTCATAATCACGTTGGGGTTGAGAGGTCCTCCATTAGCAAGCCAATTAACTATATGGCATATTACCGCCGCGAGTGTTCCTCATTCAAATTTATGCTTTTGCGAGCTTGCCACTAACATTTGGCTTGGCAGTAGAGTTTTAACAATGTTAAGGTTATCTGAGGAGCAAGTGGAGGGAAGAAATGTGCAACATGGCAAGTGCCAGATGAAGAAGAAAAGAAAACTCCAGTGTGAAACATGCCAACAGGAGATTCGTTACGTAATTTTATAATTAACACAACGGGCGGAATTAATTCATTACACACAGTTGACTGAAAAATGGCGCTTTAGCAATACGGGAAAACAGATTTCCCTCATTTATTCAAACGGGCATGTCTAGCTCTAAGCTAGCTCATTAGCGTTTAGCGGCTACAGCCCTGTGGAAACGGGTTTCCTTTTCCTTAAACACAAATGTAGAAACTTCCGTTGAATGATATACTCTCGCTAATTTTTATACTACAAATATGAATTCGTACTTGGAGTTTTAAACCACGTCTTTAGGGACATGTGGCATATATGTACAGTAGCTTAATTAGTTAAATCCTAAACTGCAGTGAGTTGGATACATGTCGACATGCTGAGGGAGCGTGGGCGGGTATTCACCTCACGCTGGGTTGTCACATGTCTGTGTTCTATCGAGTGTTGATCACCACGGTGCAATCAGAAGATAAATCCTGAAATATTGAAAACTGACTTCAGAAATGAGGGGAGTTATAAAGGAAACCAAGCATTTCATAGCACATTTGCATCAAACGTTGCACGTCGTTACTACAATAGGCATGAAGGCGAGAGAGATGTTAGAGACCAGACGACACAGACAGTGAGGAGTGTAACGGTCAGAGGAACAGACAGCTAACATGCATTGTTCTTATTTCATTAATTAGTATAAATCAGACAATGAGTAAGACGAGAGTATTAGCTTTTAACCTGACTGCTAGTTAGAGCACAAATGATATGCTGCTGACACCTATGTTTCATCCTTTTTATCCATAAGATGGAAAAGCAAACCCAGAGAAGGGCAAATGGAGAAAGAAACCACAAGTAAAGGGTACGTAAAGACATAAGGAGCCTGCAGGGGGCAGTAGAGAGCTGCAGAGAATCTTTGGGAGGAGTTGCTTTGTGTCAGGCGAGTTAAGAGTCCGAGGGATGGAGAGGAGGAAGAGCGAAAGAGAAAAAGGGAGCGGTAGAAGCAGAATGTGAATCCTAGCTTAAAATTCAAAGAGTGGAATGCACATTAATGAGAGGTTGTTTTCTTCCCCGTCTTTAGCTCCAAAGCCACACCACAACACCACCACCACCCCACCCATCTCTCTTTGCTTCAGCAGAGCAGGAAGTTTGTTGCCGTGGGCGAGGTGGCAGTTGCCATGGAGACTGATGCCCGTCTCTGCTCCTCCTCCTCACTCCTACCCTCACTCCTACCCTCACTCTCTTTCTTTCCTCTCAACTTTTCACCATGAGCTGTCAGTCTACTGTACATTTCACAAAATGTCCCACATTCCGTATGTTTGCCAGCTTTTTAGTGAAGTGTGCACACAGCACCGCCCGCTCCCCTTTCCAAGGCCCAAACCTGCCAGAGTGGTGGCAGTGCCATCAACATGAGGCCTATGATCACCTTCCATGTAGTCTTTATTTATTTTACAAATGAAGCCAACAGTCCACGTTGGAGCGGTTCATAAACCATTTACGCAGCAATATGTTAAGTGATGAAAAGAACATTTGTACATCGGCCCACCTCCCTCTCTCTCCTCCTCCTCCTCCTCCTCCAACTCCCTCGGCGACAGGCCATTTTATACAAAGAGGATGAAACACGTGTTTCCCTGGATGTTGGGTAGATTTATTCTGTATGCGTTTGACAAACTCATCAGCAGAGAGTCCGTGGGCAGGGAGCCTCAGCTGGGTCACCAGCATGCTCTGGCTCATGCCTCCCATCTTATTCCCTGCATCTCACCCCTACCGACTTGTCCAGCCACTGCTCCCACCGAGTAAAACCTTTCTTCTTTCGTATCTTCATATTGCCATGGATGGCATCCCTTGCTTTCCATACTATAATAATTTCCCCATCTCATCCTCGCCATAATCCCGGCCATCTATGTTTCCCCCTTTGCCCCATCTGTCCATCTCGGCTAGATTGGGTACGGCAGGTGTTCCCCTGACTACAACGCTTCACTGGATGCTGCTAATGTGAAATTTACCCAGTAGCCACCTGCTAGACGACCATCAGCGTGACACGGACAGGGACAGACAGTGTGTGTGTGTGTGTGTGTGTCTGTGTGAGAGAGATTCACGGACTTGCAGTCACTGATGGAGTGCAGTTATTCAGCCTCTCTTTTAGGATGGGCTGACAGGTCATTTTTTTAGTTAAAGATAAACATTTCACAGGCGCACGGTAAACCTGCATTTACACAGGCAGGCCAAGAGGAGTTTATCAAGCTAAAAAGGACTGAAATTGTTTCTCAGTGATTAAATGCGCTATTTGACAAATATATGTTCACAGCCCATGGAATGATTCCTCTTCTTTGACTGCACCACTAAAGGGAAACATTTGAAGGAATAAATACTCCGGCGACTATTAAACCCCGTCTGGCTCTGTTGAGACAACTGGCCAGTTTAAACACGAGGGAAAGTGTCAGAGATATTTAAACCCACACAAATATATAAATGAATCCTATATTGTATTTAAAAAGCATAACGTTAGTGCTCCTCTACCAGTGCAACATATTCTGAACACATTCATCCTTAAGTAAGACTGCATTGCAAGAAATAAAGGGAATAAATCACAAAAACAGTAGGAAGTCATTTCTTTGAAATCTGAATGCAGACGCAGCCCTCAGGATGATTACCTTTTATATTGAACAAATAATAAAGTATATATTGAATTTAGAGCTGAATCAAAGTAGGTTAATCGACTGGAAATGTGCTGCACCTATTTTGATTCAATTCAGTTTATTTTATATCGCCCAATATCACAAATTACGCATTTGCCTGAGTGGGCTTTACAATCTGTTCACATGCCCACTGTAAAAGAACTGTCAATTGATCATTGATTCTGTATCTTTCAAACTAAAATACAAAATATTCCTTGATTCCATCAAACGTGAGGTTTGTCTGTTTCTGTTCCATGTCATTTTAAACTATATATCTTTTTTTGGGGGGGTTTTGGACTGTCACACAATAGTATATTGGGAAAGTTACGCCCAAATCACCGAGCCAAACTCCTTTCAACAGGCTGGAATGGTGGACACACCCAGACCAGTGTCTGCAACAACTGGAGTGTTTATCCTACTGGGGGGAAGATTAGCGGCCGCTAAGGCGCCGGCTAATGGGGATCCAGTTACGAAACTAAATAGATTTTACCCATGAGAAGTATAAGCCAAGCTTGCATTTTATTGTTTCAACCTTCCTTGTTTGCTCTCTCTACAGAAAAGGTGAGCAAAAGAAAATGACGTCACGACTCACTCCCACAATAAGCTTGATGCTACTGCTGCTCGGAAATACAGGAAAATAGCCAAACAACAAGTACAGTAGATGCAATGTATATTTAGTGTGTGTGTGTGTGTGTGTTTAAGTCTGTGTGTGTCTAAAGTACAGACACTCAATTTCGTGACAGTTGGCAATGTTCTTAAACCCGGCTCTCGGCTACACACTGCTCGTCAGTTCTCATTTATCACTTCTGATTGATTAACACACACACACACGCACGCACACCTATGTGGGTGTAGAAGTGGACACACGCAATTACACTGAGAATAAGCGAAAACTTGCACCACCTTGCATGGAGTGACCTCAGTAGAAACGACGCAGTCAAGCAGCTAAAACAAGAACATGCTTATATGGAAACACAATTATTGTCGCTCGGAAATAGAGCCGGTGTGTAAAACAAGCAAACCAAGTCTGCTTGGAGCAAACAATAGCGACTGCTGAATGGGCTGCTCAAGTTAATGCTGTAATTATGCAGTAATTATGTTGTTTACCGAATTAGCTGGCAACAGCACCCAACGAGTCTGCAGCAAACTGCCCACAGCAGAGCCTTATAGAAAAGTGGAAGTGGCTAAATTGCGGAGTTGACAATTGGCAGGGTGAGATTTTGTGTGCGACTGTAATTTACAACATACAAATCATCACTGAGCGGCACATTGCCACGACACAGTCCAACTGCAGAGATTTACCGGCACCGCAAATGCATGTGGTTGCTTGTGTGTCTGTACAGTGTGCATGGAAGGATTACGACACAATGGGCCCCTGGACACCGATGACAAGGTATCCCCCCTCACCTCTCTGACGTAAGGGAAAGACACTCTGACTCAAAGGAAAAATAACGTCTGTAAACGATGCGGCCATTGAGTTAGAAGCCGTTTCATGTCTCTTTGCAGTCCCTTTATCTCTCTTTGGAGTCTTTTTCTCTCTCTTTTTGCAGCCATTTTGCATCTCTATTTGGTCAGGTCTCTCTTTTTGACTATTCTGCATCTATGTGGTAATTGTGTGTCTCTTTGTGTGACTCTATTCAGTCATTTGGTTGACTCCAACCAGAAATGGTACAGCCACTTCCAAGTCACGGGAGCCTCCTGCCCCCTGCTCCCCCCATGGGCCTCTGCATCAGGCCTTTGCTGTCATCATCCCGTGACTGTGTGGGTGCGTTACCTGCTGCTGACGTACTCCTCCTCATCCTCCTCGTCTTCCTCATCTCTCTGCAGTGGGTCTGGAGCAGCAGCTGCCTGCTGGTGCTTCTGCACTATTCTCATACCTCCTGCTTTGACTGCAACAGACACAGAGAGACACACATTCACACTGTGTACGGGATGAACTGAAACAATTAGTAGAGTTCACAAATGATCAATGCAAAATTGTGTGAAAATATCAAGATGAAAGATATTGATATAAAACAATACACTTCAAGCAATAATGTGTGCACAGTGGTCATGGTCAGGTAACCGTGAGAGACTTCAACTTCAAAATGAACTTCAAGGTAAAATCGTTCACAGACCTATCAAACTTTTAAATAGAACGCTTAACATAGTGAGTTAGAAGTCTGTCCCTCAACTGAGAAGACCAAGGTTAGAAAGTCTGAGAGGCGGCAAGCAGCCATCCGAAGTGTCCTTGAGCAAGGCCCGGAATTGTAATTCTGCTGCTCACTGTGACCTCTGACCTCAATGCAGAGGGGTTGGTTATATGGTCGATATTATCAATGGTCTGCAGTGTTCTTCCATCTACACCTGCAGGCTTGTTGCAGGCCGAGTCACGTGCGCTATGGGCAGGTTGGGTGCAAGGGGCATTTGTTATCTTACTGTGCTAACAGTCCTGCAGCCGAAAAGACCCCGTATCCCCCCCACCACCAGACACTGCTCATGTCCACGTACGCCTTAACTACTTCTCCACAGTCCACGTCCACAGACCGCAGCCTAAGACCCACACTGTCGCCATTCAGCACCATGAACCGCGACACTGTAAATTAACAGCTTCACGTCGGAGCCCGAGAGCTGGTTACCGCTCCAATAACAGCATGTTTGATGATGTTGCAAGATCCCACGCCAAGCAGGAAGTAACGAAACGTGAAGAAATGGAGAAATACGGCAGATTAGGCTGCATGCTATAAGAATAACACACGTTGTCATTCGCTGGCATCTGCTCGTGCAGTGATTGCGATGAGTATGAATCATCACGATGTGCTTTTTGGTTTGAGACACTGCAGAACCAGAGGCCTGCATGTTAAAGGAATCGTTTCAAAAGAAACACATCAGCAGCACAAGGCGCCATACCTGCAGGGAGATGTCCTCCTTTGGTTTCCACTTTCTCCTTCGGCGGCGATGACATGTCGGCTCTGATCTGGGGTCTGCAGCGAAGAAACAGGAGCGTCTGGAAAGACACAAATCCTGCTTTATTCTGCCTCAAACTGTGGACTAGACTTCACTCTCTAACGTCAACGTGGCTTTTTTCCCCAGAGCATTGTTTGGAAACGATACGTGATGACGTGGCAGACTCGTCAGAGGCGGAGGGACGTACGGAGCGTGCTGACGTCACCCGTCGCCAGCGTTCCTCTGCAACCCGCAACCTGATATGAATTGCGATTTTTTAGTTGATGAAAAATGACAATAAAGCACAGCAGTCGAATCTTTCAGATAGTAGCTGGATATAACAGAGTACATAAAATAGCCTCTTTAAAAAAATAAAATATCTAATGATTCATGTCATTATTATTATTTTTGTTATTATTATTATTATTTTTTGTTATTATTATTATTATTATCCTCATCAACATCGTTATTTTAATTATGATTGCTATCTTGAGAAAATGTTATTATTTGATTTAGTTATGTCTAGTCTAATATAAATGTCTATATGTATATATGTGTGTGTTTGTGTGTGTGTGTGTGTGTGTGTGATTGTGTCAACAAAGGAGTTGTCAACAAAGTCTATTTTAGGGAGTTAAGTGCTTTGTGACAGAAAATGACACATTTAGTTGAGCTAACAAAGTAATGCCTGATCAGATATTATGCAAATTATTTAATTCTTGGAATAAATACTGTTGTGCCCCCAATTGATAAATTATTTAAATACGAGCAGATCACAAACGTTGAAAGACACAATTTGAAGTGCCTAGTAGCTGTCCACCTACATCATCAAGGCACATACTCTTCTAATGAAGCAGCCAGTTCCCCTCTCTCACCTTTAAGCCCACTGTCTTGCAAAGCAGCAGAAGCATCGGCAGAATGAGCAATAAAAGACAAACACGACAATCCAACAGAGAGAAAAAGAAAACTGCAGTGTGTGTGTGTGTGTCCTCTCTGACCACCTACTTTCTGTTTTTGCACTCTAAATCCACAGTTGTTCAGTAACTGGCCAACATGACAGTGTCCTTGGTCTGCGTCTGACTATTCATACACTCGCAGATTGAGAGCATATACGGTCCATGCAGAATACAATATTACCAAATCTAAGGGTTTATGGTGGTGGAGCAGCCTTAATGTATCGTTGTTCAGCAATACACTTTAAGTGATTTAGGAATGAGTGTGCATGCATCTACAGTAGCCTACATCTAAGCGCATGTAATTGTGTGTGAGTGTGTGGTCACAGCGAAGCGTGCAGAGCAATTGTCAACTGAAGTGGCAGCTGCGCACTTCACTTGGACCATCAAGTGACATTCGATGCACTCAGTCCACGCACACACAGATTGTCACAGGGTGTGGTGAGGCAAAAGCTGAGGCGCAGAGAAATCAGGCAAGAGTCCAGGTAGGGTGAAACAAAAAGCTCCACTTTCTGAGAAAAAGGTCAAATGTGGAACTCAGGTAGAAATGCAGAGGGACACAGGATCTACAACGGGAATTTACAGGAACTACCAACAGGAATTCACAACACGACTTCAGGACAGGATTAAACAACAGCAATGTGGCAGGGGAGATGTGAAATAATGGCAGTATATATAAGGGGGTGGGGGGGGGGGGGGAACCACAGGTGTTGGGCATAAACAATCAGGGAGACACAGGAGGGCTGAGGGCAGGTGAAGGTAATGAACAATCAACAGACACTGGGGAGACAGATACAGAACTAACAGGGTGAGACAACCCCCCCTCACACACAAAGTAATTTGGGCTGCGCAAACACCATTTTTATTTCACGATATTTAAATGTTTTATTGACATAGACAACAAGAACACTATTAAGAATACAAAAGCATTCACACATACACACATTGCTGATGAGCTATGGGATTTGGGAGAGGAGAGGTGGTCCCTGCATCCCATTTAATCCTCAAAGTGCAGAAATCTGTTCCCAGGGCGTTGGTGTCCCAGAGGAGAGTGTTGACAACCAATCAAAAAGGCCAGGAGTTCACTCGCAGGTCAGGAAGCAGTCTGCTGATAAAAGGATGAATTGTGACGTCTAATTAAAATGTTTGGCCTTCGTTAACTCTTATTTAACACGACAAGTTGAGATGCCGTTATTTCTGACAACAGTAGCCATGGGGGAGTATTTCTGGCACAGAGGGACATCTGTCACAATTGCACAGACAGAGTTCCTTTATTAAATTGTTTTTTTTATTGGCGTTACGCCTCACTGGCCACTGTTGTGGCATCCTGGGCTTCAGTCTTGTCTGAGATCTACCACGAATATCTCTGAAGACTCAAATTGCTCTTCATACTTGTTTTAGTACATTTAAAAAGTCCCTTATGCACAAAATAAACAGGTATTACAAATGACAGAGTTTTGTAGATTTACTTACCTGTTTGCAATACATTTAGCAAGAGGTAGTTTATAACATGGGGCCTGCATGGTGGTGTATGGACTAACACTCTCACAGCAAGAGGGGCCGGATCCCGGTCTCTATGGTCCTTCTGTGTAGAATTAGCATGTTCTCCTTGTGTCAGCGTGGGTTCCCTCCGGGTTCCTCTGCTTCCTCCCACAGTCAAAAGACATGCAGCTCAGGTTAATTGGACTCAAAATTGGTGAACGTGAGAGTGAATGGTTGTCTGTATGTACCCTGCGATGGACTGGCGACCTGTCCAGGGTGAACCCCGCCTTCGCCCAATGACAGCGGTTCGGATATTGTAAAAGGTGCAGTTTCCTTCAATACAGTTGTGGAACTTGTAACAATATATATAAGAAATGAAAGCAGCACAGGCCAAGTTCTTCAGACTTTTAGTCTCTTTATAAGTCATGATCCTAAATGTTCCACAATGCATGTTTACAGCATTTTTTGTGAGACTCCCCATGCCTGATGAATGCTCACATCTTTCAAACTCTATGCCTCAACTTTGTAAGTCTGGCTTTGTATTACAAGTGCCAGACATGGGGTGACAGAGCCTTCTCCATTTCTGCCCCCTCCCTCTGGAACTCTCTCCCCAAAATCATCCGGGACTGCACCGAACTTTCATCGTTTAAATCACTGCTTTTAATGTGTGATTGTGTGCTCTGTACGTTCTAATTTGCTTTTATCGTTTGTTTTTATTGTAATTTTTAATGCATAGCTTTTAGGATTTTTAAAATGATGTGTTGTAAAGCGTCTTTGAGTACTATGAAAAGCGCTAAATAAATTGTATGTATTATTATTATTATTAAGTGTGGGTGCTCCAAACTCAAGCTGGGATAACCCTGATTGTATTCCAATTGTATACTATTGTATTTAATATTATGATATTGATTACTAGAATATCAACCACCCCAACCCTGTCACCAATGTGTTTGTGCTTGTGTGGTTCTGCTTACAAAATGCTTACATCCATCACTGCGTGCACGTGAGTGTGTGTGCACATGTGGCCACTAGATGGGAGAATGCAGCTTGACAACACCAGAGAAGTATTTCCAGTTGTGTAAGTGCAGTAGTGTGTGTCCTGCTTGGCCTATGATGTCCCATAAAAGCTGAAGAGTCGCTGATAGAAACTGAACAACTCCCAAATCAAAAGATACAGAGCTCCACATCTAGCTCATATGTTCCTCTCTCTAACACTATCTTTCTTTTCTTCTGTCACTCTCCACCCTTTATTCTTTTCCTCGCTTTTTGCTCTGACTGATATACACACACATGAAAGACTGAGAGAGAAGGAGAGCATTCATTACTCAGGGTGAAAATGCATGGCACACATTCAAACTGCCATAGGTGAAATCCTCTTCAGAAGTCAGTGATCTCAACACCTGCCCGTGGCTGATAAGAATGTGCATGTGTGTGTGATGCTTTGGCCTTTGAGAGGAGTACTCTCACTGATGGTTTACAGGGAGACAGAATGAGGACGTCACAGGTGAGAGAATCTGCTCAAACTGACAGGTGTGCACACACACACACACACACACGCATTTGTTCTCACACGCACATGCAATCATGCCTCTGACATACACATACTCTCCATTTCTCTTTCTTTTTCACACACACACACACACACACACACACACACACACACACACACACACAGAGAGACCCCCCCCCCCCCACCCCCACACACTGCTTAAGCTGTGTGGGAGCCAGCTGGGTCCTCTGCAGCAGCACTATCACACATGAATAACCAGGGTTTTTCCTCTGCTGTGCAGACCTGACTATTCAATACCTGACAGGATGCCTCACGGTGCGTTAGTGTGTGCATGTGACAGAGAAACATCCGCATGAGCGTACATTTAGTTGCATGTGTCCATGTCAATCACTGTCAAACTGAAATGGGGTGGAAAGTGAGGATAGGAAAGAGAGAAGAAGCGGTTCGACAAGCCAATTGATTAGCAATGAGGCAAGGCCTTATTGATCACAATACGTTTACTCCTTTTGCTCTACATCTGCACAAGGAGGCTGAGGTCAAGTTCAGTTAGGAAAAAGTAAATTTAGAGCTGATTTGTCTCAAGCACTTGTAAGTCGGTCACTTACTGTGAGGGCAGTCTTCCAGCTGCTTCAACACAGGGGGCACCCGAGGTAGCCATCATTTTAATGGCAGCACAGAGACATCAGTCAAAATATTCACTCATCTCTGTCTGGTTTTGGTGTTATTGATGCACTCTGATGGTCGCTTGATATAATTATTGGTACGGCTTAAATTTAATATCCTGCCACTTCCTGTGAAGTGAAAATGAACCATGAAAACGCCCGTGTCAAAGAGCAGTCAACATCTCGTTGTGGGGAGGCTCGCTGACATTTTTTTCTTCTCCTTTTGTTGTTTAGCCCGTAAATGCAGCAGAATCTATGACAGCAGTCGAAATGAGAGATACGAGTAACGTGGAGGCTGCTACTGCTCTGGAGTCCTGCATGTCTGCAAAAGCCTGCTTCGATGCCTTCTCTACTTTTCTACGTTATCTCTAATCTCTTGGTGTCTGGCATCCATAATCACACCCCATCCTTCTCCTTACCTCCCTGTACAGCTCCTCAGTCATCTCTATGAAGAGGCAACGGTCAGCACACACCAATAAGCCAGTAAAACACAAACACAACATTTCAATTTTAGCAGTCCAACCAGATGTGCATTTCCTATTTCACAGAGAATGCAATATAAAATAGGTTGATTGTAGAAAAAATAATATATCAGGGCGTTTCCACTTTGTATTGTCATTGTAATTAATTGACCCCAGTTGTTACGGACGCAGCCAGTCGTTGTTTAGGAAAGACCCACTGTGTCCAGCACCGACACCGACAGTCAGTTAGCAATTAGCTGGTGCAAATATGGAGCATTTAGCAGCGACAGAACCACATCATGTTAACTGTGGATTGCCCCTGAACAGGGTCCTCATTTCAGCTGCTAGCTGTTGCTGGCCCATCCTTTTCTTCATTATTCTTTCTTATTGTATCATAACTCAATAAACTAATCCAAAGTTTTCAAAGTTTCCAAGTCATTGACTTCTTCTGCTTGCGATACTCACACTGTTTATGATGTTGTACTTGAAGGTTCTTCATCTTATCATCTACCTTTCCATCTTCCTCTCTGTCATTCATGCTACTTTTCCTCCTTCCACCTTCGTTCTCCTTCAGGCTCCGCCCTTCCCTTTCAGATGAGAGCGTTCATTTCTCAAGGTCTATCTGTAGCACGCAGAGCCTCCATGGAGCCTCACTTCTTCTTAAACACAAATTGATTTCACGCTCAAATCCTCAGAGTATAAATCACAGACCCTACACCTGCTCCCCACTACATCCCTGTCTCCCTTTCCCCCCACATCTCACTGTGATCCCCCTCTCAGCTTCCCGGCTTTCTGTTGACATGCACCTGCGCGCACATACATATGTACACACACACCCACACACCTTTGAGTCTCGCCTGCGGTGTGTGATGGCTGAATGGGCAGGGAGGCTATGAGAATTAGAGGGCGAGAAAGCCGTGAGAGAGGGAGTGAAACAGTGAAGGCCGGAGGCATCTGCAGGGTGGAACAGGGCAGTTTCTAGAGAGGTTGTGCGAAAGAAAAGAGAGGATTTATATTTTCATGCCACATTAAGTTACACCAGCCTTCCACTGTGGGACTGAGCTCCGACGGAGGAGAAATGCCTCGATTGTGAAGGCTATACAATCAACGAAATGGCATTATTACCGAACACTGCATTTCACAGGCCTCACCTAGACAGCTTCAAACAAGAAAAGGGGAGGGGGAGATAAAGGGGAGAAATTCATTTCAATGGATTTTAACAAATACTGCTGCTGATGTTTCAAGTTGAGTTAATCTTCAGGATGAATATCCTTGATGAATGGGATGAAAGTCAGAGAGGGCGACATTAAAAGGGAACAAAACGATGGGAAAAATACAAAATTGGACTTCCCATTACTGCATCTTTGATGTCTGCCCAACGGCATTAATGTGGCAAGAGAGGCTTGTGGATGTAGGAGCCCTTGAATTGGCTTTACATCTCTGTGTTATACTATTAACACCACTCTCAGGGATAAATTGTCTGTGTTAAAACAGAACTTTTTGTTCCATCTCTGATACAGTGTACAATACACAGTGCTACTGTATATACTGTAGGCCTATATTATGGCTTTAAAATATAATGAGATGGTATTTTTATATTAGATTATCGTTGTATGTATTCCAGCTCATGCCTGGTGTGCATACAATTACATTTAACGCATATGAAATCTGTGCCTGTGTAAAATTGGTGGTCTTTTATTCGACTTTTGAAAAAAAGAGGGAGCACAAATGTGAATTCATCTAAAACACATCAACGTGTGTCGTAATGACCCTCACCACACCAAATGAAACAATCTTCCTTGAGAGAAAAACACTGAACGTACATGTGAAGAAAACATCTGACAGCCTCTGATTCAGAAAAGAAGTGGACATCCCTGTTGAAAACAGCAGCGGAGACGATGGCATTTGATTGCAAAGAGTCTTTTTTATTTTTCCTTGTGTTCAAGTACGGTACGGTCCTCTCTCAGCAGGGTCATCTAAGAAGCATGGACACACAATAAACACACAACTCGCACCAGAGCCTGAGCATCTTCAGGTGGGATTTCTCTTTTGTCTCGATTGGGGGAGGGGAGGGGGGGGGGGAGAGTGGGGCCCGATCAGCAGCTTCCATGTTTAGGTCAAGTGAACAAGAGTCCTGTTGTACAGCACATCATCATTTTTTCTCTGCGGACATTTGTTGCATTTAGTGACACTGACATCTGCACATAAAAATTATATATATATTTATATTTATATTCATAGATTTGTCATTCTATATCAACAATTCATTCTAGTGATTTTTAGTTTTTCATGTTGTAAAACTGGACAAACTGTCGGTAGGAATGCCTTGATTGGACATTGATTTATACAGGAACTCACACACACATACACGCAACAGAGGCAAACGCACACACTACTACACACATGCATGCATAGATACGCTCGCTCAGGTTTACTTGTACTCACACGGGCCACACATTCAGTCACATACATGCACACGTACACAAACGCACGCACACATGTGTTCCAACACACGCACGCCCACACATGCTCAGCCAACACAGAGAGGCAGGTCTGTACATCTATGGGAGGGAGATGTTACCCGTGATCCCAGCAATAAGTACGGCTTTACCTGATCAAAACACAAGAAAATAAACGTCACAAACAGCAGAGGGAGTCGCCCATCCATCGTCGGAAAACTTCGACAGAATGTTCTTTTAAAGTCCTCGCGAACTCGTCCACGGGGTGTCAAAGTTTGGCACAATGTCAAGTCTCTCTCTTCCTCTATCTCTACCGCACACTGAAATGTACAATAGTCACGGTGGCTCTTGTGAGACGGACCAGTTTTTATGCACGAGTGATGATGAGAAACCACGGAGAGTTGACATGGTCAAACATATCGTCTCCCCAAAAGGAAAAGACAAAGAGAGTGTGCTTTAAACATACACGTGTATTCTTTAGGCAGTGAAAAAGCACTTTTGTTGACAGGGGGCTCGGGAGCGATCCCGTTCTGCCAATCTGATGCTCTGGCAGCCTTGAACTGCTGCTCCTGCCATTTGAGCATGTCCACAATGAAATTCATTTGATGGAGAAAAACACAAACACTGCAGGGTTTCCTCTCCGGCTCGGAAAAGGGCAAAACAAAGACGTCCACTGACATCCATCATGACAGTGTCTGTCTTTTATGCTTCTTGTGTTCGCATTTCACTTATTTTTGTTGCTTTTGTTGTTTCAGTCAGTATGCCATGTCATGGGAGGAAAACAAATCACATTTGCACAAGTGGGCCCCATCAAAAACATGTGTAATATACACACTGTATCACCTTTAAACTGTACACAAAATAAAAATGCTTTCGTGAAAGTGAAAATTTAGAAAAGTACAAATAAAAAAAGCTGTGAAAGAATGATGACAACAAAGAAGTCTATTGAAGATGACATTCCTTGCGAACAAATTCAGAAGCCCCTGTAGGGCCATAGCAACAAAAAAAAGGAAGAGGGGGAAGGAGATAAAGCAGTGCTACGTTTGTCACACATCCATTTCTCGCCTTGTGCCTGATGTGATTTCTTTTTTTTCCTGTGCTTTTATTCCTCCTGACCTCCTTAAGAACCCTCACACCTGTCCTCTCCTCCTCTGTCTTCAACAAAAGGTCAGGTCACTTCCTGCTCCTACAGAGTAAGAGCTCGCCCTCGTCCGCTCCCCATTATGTCTTGATCCCATCTCTCTCCTCTTCTCTAGGTCTCTGCGTACTCTCTCCACTCTCTCTGTAATTTTCTCTCTTGCTGTATTCTCCTGCTCACTTCTCTCTCACCCTTTCAAACACACGTCTTCATATCTAATCCCATTTTATCTACTCAAGTGTGCAATGGAGTTGGAGAAATAAAGCTGTCTGGGGGAAAAAGAAAAAGAAAAGTCGAAAAAATTTCTGCATGCACATGCACAGTGTCTCTTTGTCACTCGACCTGACTTCATTTCTTAACCCAATCTAGCTCTGTCTTCCCCCTTAATTTAGAGAACACTAATGTCCTGCCACTGGATACAAGATCCCGTTTCAACACGCCACCTCCTGTCATTTTGTGTTAATCTGCTGTTGATCGCTTGCAAAGATAATCTCTTTCACACTCGCACACACAGACTCTCTCTCTGCCACCCCCACCCCCTCATCATCATAGTCTAACTAGACCCAGGAGTCAGGCGAGGCCGGGTAGTGGCTGGTCTCGTAATTCAGTTCACTGTACGGCCGAGAGGCTGAGTAGAAGTCGACGTAGTTGCCGGTGGATTTGAGGCCCAGATGCATGCGCAGGTCCTCCCGTGGGTCTCGGGGCGGTCCGGCGGTGCTTGGAGGCTGCTGGGGTTGTGCCTGAGGTGGCGCCTGCACCTGGATCTGAGGCTGTGGCTGGGATGGAGGAGGAGGAGGTGTAGGTGGAGGTCCCTGGTCCTCGTAGTAGACATCACTGAAGCTCCGACTCTGGCTGTGGGGTGGCGGCTGCGGCGGCTGAGGCTGGGGGAAGGAAGGAGGGGGAGGGTAGGGGTCGTAGTCCTTTAACACGGCTGCTGACGGGCTGTCCTGCTGGGGCATGGGGGGCATGACGCAGGGCTGGGCCGGAGCCTGGTGGGGGAGCAGTGGAAGTAGGGTAAAAGTGGTAGGTGGTGCAGCAAGCAAGAATGAAGAATCATCAGGATGGGAGATACAAGTGTAGAGATAGAAGGGAGAGTGGTAGATACATAGCTCATGGGGGAGAAGGCTTTGAAAAGGCAGGTCGTACGAGTAAAAAGGCTCAGATAGGAATCAATGGGCTGGAACTCATGCTGTGAATTCTCAATTCCATGCAGGTACTGAAGGAAGTAATTTGTCTGCGTGTACATATGAGTATACAAATAAAGTCATACTTTTACCCATTTTTGAGTTTAGTAGAGTTTCTTCCCCGACAAGGGAAAGGTAACTATGTATTTAACTACATAAACAATACATTTATCATTATATACTGTATTTATAAAAACAACAAACTCTCCTCTTTCTAGTCAAAAGCTATGCCGCTTTCTGTTCCACCTCCCCTTCACCAGCAGAGTCATTAAACAGAGGCAAATAATTAGCGCAATCAACCGAGCTAATCATTTTAATTGGAAGTCGGGCGTGGTTTTAGGTTGCAGTGGTTTGACGCCGAATGCGCTGAGGGCGTGTCTCCGTAGCACGCTCTGCCAGCGCGTCTCTTGTCACAGCGAGACACCTTCTGTGTGCATGAGTGTGTGTGTGTGCCTCTTCCATCCTGCTGCCTAATAACCACCGTGTCATGACAGCATATGCCCATTTAAGAGCCCCCAGACGACTGGCTCACATTGCTAAAACCTGCTGCGCCGGTGTGTGCATATAAATGTGTGAGTGTGTCGTACATTTGTTGACTCCTATTACTCACCTGGTTTTGCTTGATGTCGTCACTGGCGGTCAGGTAAGAGTTTCGGAACAATGTAGATGTTCCACAGGACACTTGAACTGGAAAGAAAGGAAAGAAAGAAAAGAGAAAGACAACGCCTTATGTGAAAGATAACTAGCTCCAGTACTACTGCTAATAATTCTAAGACGAACAACATTGTGGGAAACTGCACAATTGGCTTAGTCATAAATCAGCTAATTAGAGCCCAAAACTTCCTGCAGTTTGTCTAAAAGTCTGGCAATTAGTTAGTCCCTCGTGCCCTCGAGAGAAAGTTGTGAAGAACAGAGCATGAATGGATGGAAAAGAAAAGAGACCAAAAGATAGAAGGAGATGCAGTGGAAGGGAGGGAGGAAGACAAAGAAATAAAATAGTCGAGCGAAAGCGAGAAAGCAGTTCAGAAAGATACTGGAAAGGACGATTGGCAAAGATAGAGAAAAATCTAAGAGCGTGAGTAAGAGAAATAAAATAAGTGTGGGGTCAAAAGAAGAAAAGACAGATATAGGGAGAGAGGTGAAATAGGGAATGAAAATGGACAAGAAAGAAAGATCGAGAGGGGGGTAAAATAAAAATATTTAATTATTCTGTGCCTCTCTATCACACACACACACACGCACCTGCCATGCCGTCTTTCCGGGATGTGTGCTCTCCTTTGTTGCTATGGAAACCAGCATTGGTTGCCGTGGAATCATAGTCCATCTTGCGTTCCTTCAGACTCATCATCTCTCTGGGGGAGGCTGGAGCACTTGCTACACACACACACACACACACACACACACACACACACACACACACACACAGTAATGAGCAATAAACCCTGAACAGCATGTACCTTCACACTCTGCGTGCTTTTTTGCATGTGTGTGTGTGTGTGTGTGTGTGTGTCTGTGTGTGTCTCAGTCTTTTAAAGGTGCAAAGTCATTATTCATCATTTAGCTTGTCAGCATTAAGGGTCACCTCCAGCATGTTAAAGGACTCCTGGGAATTCACACATACACTGACACCCGTTTTTCAGACACATTATTTGAATATGAAAGTATTTCAATCTGGGATGCATTTTCTCAATTCAGACATTGTGTTCCCTTTATTTGGACATCGTACCATCACACAAACAGGCCTTATTCTCTTCTCCAAACAAAGGTTGACTTGAACAGAGTTATGATTGGTAACCTAACCCCCAACTCTTGCATGGAGGCAGGCCATTGTGATGATGTAAATTCTATGCCGTGTTAAAAATAATTGCGATATTTCAAAGATCCAACTTCTTTACCCAACATAACTTTCAGTATCAAAGTTGAGTCCAGTTTACAGCTGTGGTTCCAATCCCTTTCTGTCAGACTCTTTCCGATCGCTCTATCAAATAAGTTCAACGCGTCATAAACGCCCCCCACCATGTCCTCGATGTGCTCTTCTGCACAATAGAAACTGGAGGTAATTATTTTTTCTCGTGTATCTTTTTGGATTTCTCTGCTCGTTTGCTGACTAGTTTTAATGCAATCACAATTTCAACTTAATGCACCCATACATGCAAAGGCAAGGGCAGATCAGCACACATTCTGTACTTAAAATGTTTTTCTCCTTTCTATTACACCCCCAACTCCCACATACGCATGCACACACACACACACACACACACACACACACACACACACACACACACACACACACACACACACACACACACACACACACACACACACACACACACACACACACACACACACACACACACACACACACACACACACACACACACACACATACATATGTATATAAAACACAGGCTCCTTGGACCCGCTCAACCTATTTTTGAGAGTTGCAGATGATTGTAGGGCTGTAGCTTCTCGAGCCAGACACGTGTCTCACTACTCATAGAATATATGAGTGTGAAAACCCAACAGACACGTGAGCAAGCAAACACATTTCCAACATTTCTGGACAGTAAAATATTCTGTTCTTTGGCTGTTCTCCTATACAGCTTAGCAAAACACTTTTTTCAATTCAACTAGCCATAGAAACAAATACATTTTAAAGTGATTTTTAAGTGTGTTGGAATCTCATTTGATCTATTCAAATACTATTTTTTAAATCCATCTCTTCAATACTTTACATTGACATTCTGACCAAGATATTTGTTCTTTTCTGTCGATAAAGAAAGGCACATGCACATGATTGTCGACTATCTGGTTGTGGTCAATTAAATGACAGACATTTAGTAGAGCAAGATAAACAGGAGAAGACAGGAGCTACAGGCTATTATAATGTGTTGACACATTTGATATTACATCTTTTTAATTTGTCACCTCTGCAGCGAATGTCCATTAAGGTGGATGCTCCAACCCGTCACAGGCACCCTCAGAGACAGTGCCATCACTACTGGTTACGGTTACCGTGGGGACCTGGCTTGTAACTGCTGGATATGAGTGACTTAGAGACTTGTTCTATCAGTGCGAGACACAGCAGGACCCTGCGGGGTCCATGATGGATGCTAAGGTATGTCTCTCCCTTTGTCTCCCTCTGTCATCCTTGAAGTCTGCATATTTCCCGACTCCTCTAACACTTTCACAGTTTTTTTCACTCCTCCTCTCCTAGTGTGTCTGCACGCCATCATTAATCCTTCTGCTTTGATCCATCTCTAAGGGGCCGGATTGCAGTCTGGAGCGAATGAAATGAGGAGTTAAAGATTCATGTGCGTGTGTGTGTATGTGGAAGAGAGTGTATGTGTGTGCGCATTGAGGCAGCCTGGAAAGAGTGAGAGCTCAGAGAGGTGAGAAGAAAGTCGGATTACTGCAAAGGAGGAGAAGAATGAAACGGTTGAACGAGAAGGGGCGGAAGACTGGAAGGGCAGGACGAGGAGTGCATCGAGAGGTGGAGCAGTCGGGAAGAGGGGACTCATTTCCAGCTCTTTTCCATTTCCCCCTGCCTCTTCCAATATACTACAGACATTTACAAATTTCTCTCCGCACTATGATCTCAAAACTGTTTATTTTCAATGTCGCCGGCCAAAGTCAAATCCTCATCACTGCATTAACCATCCCTCAATCCCAAATTCTTCTTGCCTCCGTGCCTTTTCTCTTTATCTCCCTCTCTGTTTATTTCACCCCTCCCTCTTTCTCTGTCTCGCTCACACACACACACACACACACACACACTTTTTTCTCTCTCTCTCTCCCTCTCTATCTCCCTCTCTCTCTCTCCCTCTCTTTTAGCTGGGTCCTTGAAGACCTCTCTAAGCCGAGAGGAAGGAAAAGTACTTTTCTGCCTCATCAGCTTGCTAAGCCCAGTGTGGAGGAAGCACAGCTCAAGGCTCTTCAACTACTGATGCTAACAGCTAATGCTAACGCACCCTTTGCTAAGCATGAAGGCCATTGGGCTCAAGCTAAAGGCTCATGATAATCATACTTTACAGCATTGACGCTAACAGCCACTTAGCCCCGATGTAAAGACTGATGGACTGGTAAATGTTGACGCTACTGGATATTGTCTAATTTATAGCTCATTAGAATCCATGTGTGACCTGTACCTTGTGGTCGTACTCATGTCCCACATACATCAGCACATATGGACAGTTAGTTCTATCCTCGCGCTTTCTGATGGACTAAATCCATTCCTTAACAATGGGTTAAAATGAGAACAATAATCTATACCATAACCACATCTAGAATGAAATACAACCCTAAATCTCAGATTTATTTTTCATATATCGGCTGTGACAAATTAAATGATGTCCTGCTTTGATAATGATCCTACCACTTACAGGAACAGTTCAGCATTTTCGGAAATACACTAATATGCTTTCTCACAGAGAGTTTGGTGAAACCAATACAACTCTCTTTCCATGAAAGTATGATAAATATGAAGCAATAGGATCAACAGGTGATTGGTTAGGTTTAGCATAACTACTCATCACATCTCCTGCTTGAGTCTTGAGTCGTAGCAACAGCAATGACAAGACCTTGAAACCTTCAAGAAGGGCCGCTGATTGGCTGTGAGAAAACACCTGCCATGGAAACTGCCTTTGACTGAGTGGAAAGAGCTCTGGTCTCATTTCTTCCTGATGTTTGTGCTCCAATATGTCTCCCTTTAACCAACTGTTGCCCCTTAACTTGTCTAAATTCAGACTATTTTAAATCTCAACTCAATCTTCATTTCGTAGGCGTTAAACTGAAACTGGTTGTTGCGTGAGCCAAGGCACAAGAACACACACTAACACGTACACAATCTCTACTCTAAGTGTCAAATGTTACTCACCAGAGCGGTTATTAGCGGACGTCCTGACAGGGGAGACGGAGGGAGTTCGTGAGGAGGAGTAGGGCCTCTGTCTGTCTCTCTCTATCGTTGAGGCAGAGCCCACAAAGTGATACTGGGCGTAACCGTCCTGCAAAGAGAACACAAAAAAACAAAGTTTAATTAAATGCAAAAATTCAAAATCCAAGATTGTTTTGCTGGAAAGAAAATCAACCACTATACAGAGATGTGTATAGATGTCGACATACGCATTTCCCTTTTATTGTTTTTCTATTGGAGCTCTGGCCTGTTGTATATGGCAAGAATAAGTCTATTTAAAAAAAAATACTTTTACTTAATCGGTCGTCCTACACCCAACAAGTTTGATACAGCTTCACCCTGGATGAACACTTTAAGAATATGTATTTTTTAATAACTATTAATGTAAAATAATGTATCAATCTTCTACTTTGAAGCACTCTGTTGAGATGAATTGTAACTTCCAATGGACAGAAATAAATACAAACTATCTCAAACAATCTCAAGGAGGGAGTGAAAAGGGTGCAGTAGAAATAGCACGACAACAATGGCCACAACACTGATTCAGCATTGATGAGGCACAGAACTAAGGAACAATTGGGAGCTGAATCTTACACACACACACAAGTTTGTATAAAAGGATAAATTCAATGTTTGGAATTTAGTTAGAAGTCCGTGAAAGAAGTTTCCCAACCAGTGCGGGTCATGAAAGGACGCTGACAAGCACCCACACATGAAAACACACAAATGTCCACACGCCACAAATCAACACACTTGCTTCAAGCCTGAGCATTGTCAATATCGCCCTGTCCTTGTTGAGAAAATGAATACAACTAACAATTCCACAAGCATAATTACTGCCAAACCAATCTGTAGCATTAAGATAATTGGGTACCTCTGAAAGCAAAGTATGAGCAAGTGATAAAAGCTAAAGCAGACATGTTCCATCATGGGTTCACTGCCCGAGGGCTTCGGCTCAGGAGTGGGAGAACTGGTTGCACTGCGAGGAGAGGTGGAGCACTTCGCTAAAGTTAGACCGAAGAGGAGGATGGAGGGGAGGAGAACGAGAAGACTGAGAGGGCGAGGAGATGAGGCAGAGAGAGGGGGAGGAGGGACAGACAGGGTAGAAGCTGAGGGAGACAAAAGATGACAGGAAGTAATGAGAGCAAGGAAGAGGAGGGAGAGTAATGATGGGAGAGTGAAGCAGGAGGAGGAGAGATGCAGGAGAGGTGCATATGGAGAGACAGAGAGTCAGCCAGGGAGAGAGAGAGAGAGAGAAGTAGGCTGGACTGAGAAATCCAGCCTACCTAGTCTGACTCCTGTTACCTTTCACAGCACTGAGGACTAATAGAAAGACGGGTCCTCTGACACACAGTGGTTTTCGTCCCTGCCATGCCTGCCTTCCTCATCTATTTATCCCCCGCTCCTTCAGTCTTCGGACTCACCTTGTTTACCCCCGCCAACACATCTCATTATAAACCATGTAACCTCCTTATGGAACACCGGGCCGCTGTGCAATTGGACCCCGTCAAACTGTCAGGCCTCTCAAATGAACACAGTTACTGAATATTGAATGATGAATGTATTTTGCAGAGTGATGTGTGCAGTCTGCTTTCTATACATGCGACTCACAAATGGGTCCAGGAATCATCTTGACCCGCAAGAATGGTCATAATCAAAGAAGAATACTTCGAAGAGAATATATAAAAAATATATTCAAATGGCTGTCACAGCCATATATTTCACACCTTTTGTCTTTCCACATATATTTATAAACCTCACACCTTAATCTTAATGTGGTAAGTAGCGTTCGGATTGGAAACATCATTATATACCACACCATCTGACAGTATGCAGTATATTCTTCATCAGCTTGTTCCAACTCTTCATTGATTTTATGATGTTTGCTTTATAATGTGATCAACATATATCAAACTTCAACATGTTCTATGTGATTCAAATACAGGACCAAATGCAGATTACTTTTAAACGGGGGTTTCGAACAAAGTCTAGAATGAACCAGAGGCATCCAAAGATCACAAGGCTACGGCAGTCCAAAACACATGACACAAAAACACACAAAGCATAATCAATGAGAGAAGACTCTGAAGGATAGAGAAACAAAAAACAGGTGGAAGAAAGGCAGGAAGTAAAAGAAGACATGACACATGTGGTGAATGTCTTTTAAAACAAAACAGGATTCAAGCTCCAAACGAAATCCCTAGGACCATGACACAGACTAGTTTCTTTTGCATCATAATTTGCACCGTATCCAAAATACAAAGCTTGTTCAGTGTAAGTGTGTAAGCTTATAATATGTCCCCACCCCTAACCTCATCCGCTCCATCGCCGGCTCTCTCTGATTCCCACCTCTTTGCCTTGTCTTAACCTTTTTTCCCTTTCCTTTCCGCCCATCTCCTCTTTCTCTCTCACACTTAGTCTCTAACACTCCTTTTAGCCCCGACTGTAAAAAGGAGAGAAAAAAAAAGAGATTGAGTTGCTAGGCAACCACTGTGCCTGTTGCTCTGGATGGTTAGTTGAAGGTCGTGGGACTGCGAGGTAAAAAGCGATTACTGCCCCAACAAATGAGGTGTGTGTATGTAGATGTGTGTGTGTGTGTGTGTGTGTGTGAGTGTGTGTGCTCATGCCAGACAGCAATTATTGCAAAAATTGTAAAAGGTTACCCGTGATGAGTGGTGGCTCCCCTCTGGGCCTCGTCCACCACTGAACATTGTCATTTTTTACAGCCCTTCAGTCTGTTTCTCTCTCTCACTCATTTCACACACATTTTCAGATTAACAGTAGCAAAGCTATCCACTCACACATGATCCGTTTATCCTCACTGGAATAATGTGCCTATGACCTTTGCATTATTTATTTAGACTGCTTGTGGTTCCGCAGATTAAGGAGTTGCCCTTCATTCCACTGTTGAATTGGATGTAAATGGCCAAGGATATACAGTAAGAGCCTCGGTGTTAAATACTGTCATTAGCCTCTGTACTGAGACAGGCTATCTCTACACACCTCTCTCTCTCTCTCTCTCTCTCTCTCTCTCTCTCTCTCTCTCTCTCTCTCTCTGGTGAACATCAGAGGGAAGCCATGCTCAACACAGAAGCAGCTTTAGAGGCGTGAGGTTGGTTTGATGTCTACTGAAGTTTTTTAAATGCTCATCTTCTTCTCGCCGTGGCAGTTGAGGATGGGTTCATTTGAGCTATCTTTTGACGAAGAGCATCTCATCAATTCATTTTTGCAATGCATCTTTGAAAGCATTGTGTGTTTAAGCTATTGCCAGAAATGCTCAAATTGGACAAGCACATTTTAATAAACTAATTCAAACCAAATATTGGATAGTATACATAACTAAGCATTTCTAAATTTTGAGTAATGATTTTTTGTTTCATTGTTTCATTCAGGTAGTCACACACAACAGTTTTAGTAGCTTAATTAGGAGCAAATGAGGTCTTTGTTATTTCTTAAATATACATTTTATTTTACAGGAAGGACTAGGTTGTGCAATCTGTGGCCTCAAACAAATGTCTCACTGAGTCACATCACACATATGGAATAAAACATCTCTGGAACATATTGTAAATCTGTGATATTTGTGATAAACAGCATATCTCTGACCCTGAACCCCATCTGTCATACGTGTGTGTATCTATTTTTTGATTTGTGTGAAGTAAGTGTGATGTATGTCGGTGATATGAGGATGATACGTGTGCTTGTTTGTGTGTGTGTTTGTGTGTTTGTTTGTGAGAGAGAGAGTGTGTCTGATCAAGTCCCCAAGCAAGATCATTTGTCAAGAAATGAGGCCCAGCGGGCCAAAAACAATTACGCATTGAACAGGTTTAGGACGGAGCGTGCAATTCTGTGTGTGAGAGAGAGAGGGGGAGGGGGGGGGTGCAGGTGACTTTTTTTCTCTTTTCGCCACACCACATCCACGTTATTTGATGGCACCTCAAAAATGTTATAACCACGGTCTTTTGATTGTTATGAACAAACATTTTAAGAAAAAAGGTCTTCTGAATAATAGTTATCGGGCTATAATAATAGTAATAACAACTTTACATTGTCATTATATATAATATAGTTAAAGTCATTCATGAACCAACTTCCTTTTTTTTGACTCGTGTCAAATGACACGAGTAAAAAAAAAAACATGAGTCATGATAGAGTTTGTTCCATGAGTCTGTTCCATGAGTTTGTTCCATGACTCTGTTCTGTGATTCTGTTCCATGATTCTGTTCTGTGATTCTGTTCCATGATTCCATTCCATGAGTTTGTTCCGTGAGTCTGTTCCTTCCTCTACCTGGTTGTCATGATCCTAAATCTATATCATGATACCTATATCATGATACTCGATACAAAATAAAATAAACTTAATTGAATTGATCCTTAAGTCAGTGCTAGTGTTGCTACAAACAGATTGTGGCTTTGGTTTATTAATCACTGCTGTACTACTGGTCCTTCAAGTCATCTCAGATGCTATTTTTATACCAAGTTACTGTTTATTTATGGGCTCTCAACTTTTCATTTTAGTGCGTTCAACAACTGCTGGGCAGCACAGCCACGTTCTGTGACTCTCTCTCTCTCTCTCAGCCTAGACTGTTCCCATGGCACTGCTGTAGGAAGTGATTAAATCCTCTTACTGCAGTTTTACAAAAAAACACATTTTCAAAGACACACTCGCACAGACACAAACAGGCCTGGTTACCCACACCCGTGACTTTAGGAAATGTACGTTTCAAAATGCTCTCATTACCTCAAAACTTCAAAGCAAACAATTAGTTGCCAATGAAGCTCAAACTGACTCATTATTGACTTGAAGACTGCTCTGCTCTTTCCACCACTAAACACACAGACGCACGCCTTTCAACTCAAGCATGCTCAAGCCTTTCAAGAATTCTCCTCACTTTCTTTTCTCCTCTTTTTTTTCTCTCTCTTTCTCGTCTTTTGCCGCTCTCTCTCTCTGTCTCCTCCATCGCTGCTCTCTCTCTCGTTCTCCTTCTTTGCTTTGGCTCACACACATTTCGCAGAGACATCCAACTCCTGTCCCGTCTAAATTGTATGCTAATCCATGTTTGGATTGGGACTAACAGGATTGTTGCTGCATCTAACATCCATGACCTAATACTTCATGCAAGGATACTAGCAGTAAAGTCACTTACTGCACACTCTGGACTCTGGTGATAAAGTCAAAGTGTGGATCCTCTAATGCAACAATTTCCACAGTTATAAAATGAGGCTGGATTGCCACTCACCGGTCTGTGTTCATGCAATTTAGGAAGTACATAGACAGGTATGGTGTCTATCAGCCTTTAAAAGTCATTTTTAGAGTGACTGTATATCATTATGGAGCAGCTCGACGAACCAAACCACTTAAAAAGTGTTTAAAAAGTATGTTAGAGCATTTTAATTGTTTCTACTATATTTAAAAAAAAGTTGTTCTTGAAAAAAGGAATATTTTAACAACAGCAAGTTCTTGACAATTTAAAGATGACACGCAGGACATTACGGGAGAACAGACTGCAGAGGACATCTGGTTTCAATTCAAGGATGAGTTTTGGAAAAGTGGAAAAGTCTCGTCTTTCAATTACACTTTTTTTCTCTTCCCCTCTTTGAATCAATATTCACATCTTATCTGATCAAATGTGACAGATGCTAAACTAATTGTGTTGTTTTAAATGTGCATTCATCAAACTTAACCAAGTTGTTTCTTTCCTCTAATAACTCTTTATAAAATCATATTAATATAGCCACCTTTGTCGGAAAGCTATGTCTGACTGTCTAACTGGTTAACCGCGTTGTGCATCCAGTCGAGTGTAATGCTATTCGGTGGCAATGATGAGAGAAGTGGGAAGCAGATGAGGCTCCCAGGGGCCACATGTGGATTCTGCTCAGTGTACTACTGGGAATGTGTAACAGTTTAGCTCCACGCCTTCCTTTTTGTAATAGTTGTTTTCATCCTGTCACACCATCTCGTCAATCCAACTCCCCTCACCTGCCTCTGATCACCTCGTTAGTCCCTCATTCCCTTCACCTGGTCCTCACGCCCTTCTCACCTGCAGCCCATCCCCTCATTAGTCCCTCACTATTTAGCTCCCTCACTTCCACTTGTCCTCTGCCAGATTGTCTTGTGTTTTCGTGCCAAGTTCTCCAGTGTTATTAGAGTATATTCCTGACCTGCCTGTTTTGACCCAGCCTGTTTCCAACCAAAGACACTAATCTTTGTTACTCCTGTCTGAGTCGTGCTATTGGGTCCACTCTAATAGCGTCGTGACAGAATGAGAGGATGACGAATGAAGAGAGCGACACAGTCGTCAGGATGAGGCGAGGAACCACTGATGCCGCGGGGCGGCCCGTCCTGAAGTGACTGCTGCCATAGTCAGAAGTATTGGACTTGGACAGTTCACATTAACAGCTGAATATGGGACAATGCGGAATAAGACGGACACTTCGGCGTAACACAATGAAATGCAATACTTCCACAAACTAGTGCTTCAGAAGGTAGTCAACGACAACTGTTCATTAGAAAGGTCACAAAGGTGTCCTTTGTTGCAGGGCTGTAGCATTGTATAGCATTAGATTATACAAGTCACACATCTAAAATAAATTTAAAAATCAGCTTCATTCTTTTATTTTTTCTCATTCAAAGCCAAGGACACCTCCTCGGAATGTGCGTCTGAATATTTCTACGTATCTCATTGAGACTCGTTGATACGCGTCTAAAGTTTTCGTGCTCTAAATGGCCGGTAACCTTGGCAGGTCTTCAGTCAACAACACACATTACTGACTAGTGAAAGGAACAGAGCATCTGCCATTACTTTTAATCAAGTTGGTTGTGAGAGTGTATAGGTATTCGTCATGAAAAGAAACAAGAGCCAGAGGAGGAAGTGGGTTTCAAAGATGTTTGTGTGTGTGTGTTTGTGTGTGTGTGTGAGGGGAAGCGATGGATATAATTGTGTCTGAGTTGGAGCATCATTTATCGACACTTTGTACAGTTTTCTCACTTTCTGCTTGTTTGTGTTTTCATCTTTATAATGGGCTAAATAACCATTAGCATCGATGTTTGCGGGTTTATGTGTTTCTATGTGTGTGTGTTTGTCTGTTGAATAATGAAAAAAAAACAATAGGCTTGAGACTAACACAACGTTATTGATCCACCTGCTTCTGTACACACTGTTGGTCAGTTGTGATGGTGCCAGGCAGAACTTCATTATTCTTTTGTTTGGAGGTGGTGATGAGACCTCAGGACCACACACACACACACACACACACACATGGTGCCATAAACCACACAGACTATACAGAGAGGACCGTGCGGTTGTTTAGGAAGAGATCTACTTTGGTCATCTCACTATGAAGCAAGGAATCTGTCTTTTTGTCTTTCTGCGTGTTCTGAGAACACAATCTTGAGAACCGCTCAGCATACACTTGGCGGTTGTATCATTGGGGTCCCCATGGATTGCTATTTAGTGCAATTTGGACATGTTCAATATTAATACACTTTGAAAAATATGCACACACATGTCGTTTGATGCTGGATCATAGATATTTAGTCTTCTAGGGCTGGATGCTGAATAACGTTATAACCAAACTTTTTCTTCTTCCCTGGACTCAACGAGTACCAGCGAATAGGCTACACAGGAACGGCACCACCCGGCCATTGATTCTCAATTTGTTTCAGTTTTTGCTCAACTAAAACACAACGCTAATAACATTACTGCCAGCAAAATAACTCTTCAGGCCTGACAGGCCGCCTGTGCATGCGAGTCCCTCGGCTGTGTTCGAAATATTAAGTATGATTTTACCAGGAGACTGTTCCCACCATGGTTTCACTGAAGTATGCAAAGCTTTAGCCGGGCTGTAGCGGCTCTCACACACATCAGTTGCAGCAACTTTACAAACGGCAATAATTGGATACACTGACAACATGTTGGGAATCTAAATGGTTATTGTCTCACATGAAAACATATGAAAGTTAGTAAAGTGAAATACGACCAGCTATTATTCACATTCATTTTAAACGTATTACTGGTAAAAAATAGTAATACAAGTCCAGATTTGAAGTTCTTTATTTTGACATGAAGAGTGAAACAGAGGCATTATCAGCACGATGTACTTTATGTACCTGTATGAGGTGGATTTAATGAGTTAAATATGAATCTGCTATCTAACTCGTCTCTCTGTCGAGTAATGTTGCACTGCAATGTGTAAATAGTATAGAGTAACATACTTTTTAAGTGCTTCATTTAAAAGATACAATGAGTTTAAATATCGAAATAACAATTATGTGTGGGGCCTGTATAGTTGCCTGCCCCCAGGCCCAGTATTGATGCATCTAACAGTAAGAACAAAATATAGTTTCATTGTCATTTGTCTCCCAGTTGTATATTTTGTGAACATCAAATCAATACCATACACTAGAAAAACTGCTGACTGATAGTGGTAGCTTGTGGCAAGCATCAGGGATGTCGGTTGCAGGATTGAATTAACTGAGTCTGAGACACACAGCACATCCAGACAAGTACTAGTCCTGACAGGAAACAAGACATCCTTTATCTCGTGAGGTTTCAGATGGGTATCCACGATAGAAGAGGTCAAACCCAAATCTTCAGCTTACATCAGGTGTGAATAAATGAGAACTTAAACTGTGTATCAGGAGTTTTTATTAATTGCTTAATTAAAAACTTTCAGCAGAGAATCATCCTCAACACCTGCTTCAGTGAAAGTAAAATGCGCTCATCCTAAAGAAGTTCATCCCCACATAGTTCAAGGCCAATATGCCACAGATAGTACTAACTTGTTACCTTCGCATTGAAAATGCCGGAAGGTTATGTTTTGATCGCCGTGTATTTATTTATTTGTATGCGTGTTATTCGCAAATCTCAAAAAGTATTGAACCGAATCGCATGAAATTTGGTGGGATGATTGTTTATTATCCGGGGACCAGTTGATTAGATTTTGGGATCGATCGGGTCAAAGGTCAAAGGTCAAAGGTCATGAACAGGTCAAAATCTTTCGCAGAACTCAAAAAGTATTGAACCGAATCGCATGAAATTTGGTGGGATGATTGTTTATTATCCGGGGACCAGTTGACTAGATTTTGGGATCGATCGGGTCAAAGGTCAAGGTCAAAGGTCATGAACAGTTCAAAATGTTCTTGAATCGCATGAAATTTGGTGGGATGATTGGTTATTATCCGGGGACCATTTGATTAGATTTTGGGATCAATCGGGTCAAAGGTCAAGGTCATGGAAAGGTTAAACTCTTTTTTTACCATAGCACGATACATTTTGTCCAATTGGCATGCAACTAATGCCAAAATGTTCATAATTCAATGCCCAATCTTGTGATATGCGAAGGTATGCGCTCTACCGAGTGCCCATTCTAGTTTTATTTATATAGATGCTCTGTGAAAAACCTCATATGAAAAGCAGGAGAATTTAACAATATGCTCTGTTTCTTCCCCAAAGCGTGTTACTCTTCTTGCACCTTGAGAACGGAGGTGTATCCAGACATAATATTCTTTAAACTCTTTTATACTTTATTCACATTGCACATCAATGTCACCATATCAAAGCCCTTTATCAGTGGATATTTGCAAAGCAATAATTATTTTTTGGATGATGTCAATTTTAATTGTATGCATTATGCTTCTATCAAGATGTCTGATACTGTTCATTACCTTTGCATTGAAAATGCCGGAAGGTTATGTTTTGATCGCCGTGTATTTATTTATTTATTTATTTGTATGCGTGTTATTCGCAAATCTCAAAAAGTATTGAACCGAATCGCATGAAATTTGGTGGGATGATTGTTTATTATCCGGGGACCAGTTGATTAGATTTTGGGATCGATCGGGTCAAAGGTCAAAGGTCATGAACAGGTCAAAATCTTTCGCAGAACTCAAAAAGTATTTAACCGAATCGCATGAAATTTGGTGGGATGATTGTTTATTATCCGGGGACCAGTTGATTAGATTTTGGGATCGATCGGGTCAAGGTCAAAGGTCATGAACAGGTCAAAATCTTTCGCAGAACTCAAAAAGTATTGAACCGAATCGCATGAAATTTGGTGGGATGATTGTTTATTATCCGGGGACCAGTTGACTAGATTTTGGGATCGATCGGGTCAAAGGTCAAGGTCAAAGGTCATGAACAGGTCAAAATGTTCTTGAATCCCATGAAATTTGGTGGGATGATTGGTTATTATCCGGGGTCCATTTGATTAGATTTTGGGATCAATCGGGTCAAAGGTCAAGGTCAAGGTCATGGAAAGGTCAAACTCTTTTTTTACCATAGCACGATACATTTTTGTCCAATTGGCATGCAACTAATGCCAAAATGTTCATAATTCAATGCCCAATCTTGTGATATGCGAAGGTATGCGCTCTACCGAGTGCCCATTCTAGTTGCATATGGGGACGTCCCATTAGTGATCATGAACTGTAGGTCTCATTCCTTCAACTAGTAGCCACACGTATGTACATGGCGTTGTTAAGTACAAGAGTAAAGGTCACATTACTGTATGTGTATGACAATAAGAAGCACGGTTTAAAATCATATACAATTGTGCCTGGTATGCAACAATGATATATTGTGCAATAACACAGTGGAGAGTGAAAGGAAATATAAAAGCTAAACAGGACACAAAGAGTTTGAGATGAATTGAGGACATGGTTGGTGAGACATCCTACCTTCTTGTAGAGGGAGCGCAGGTCTCTGTACTGCCACATACTGCTGAGGACCTGAGAGCCTGCCTTTACCACCTTTGCTGAGTGTCTGGAGAGAGTTAGAGACAGAGAGAGAGAGAGTTAAATTTCTCGTGGACAACGTTCCTTTGGATAATGCTGCTATGTTTTTCTGCCCCCTGCCTTTCCCAGCTGCACAAGCTGCGTGCAGGCCAGTGGCACGTGCGATGGCTTGAAGAGTAAGAGGGCCATTGCTCATTTCAGCAGAGAGTAATTTTCTATGCACAAAAACTGAGAGTTTCCAGATGAGTGTAAAATGACCCTCTCTGCCATGCTAATGGTCCCATCCTTGCCACTTAGCTGAAAAATGACTGTAGTAGGAGTCAGTTCAGAAGCCCTGCCCTTCTATCAGCTAAAGAGAGGGGCAGAAGGGATGCTCATTTGCCATTTGTCCCCCAAAATGAAAATAATAATAAAAACAGCTTCTCCCTGGGTTTTTTCTCAGTGAAAGGACAGAGAGTGTTTCGAGGATTAAAACATGGCATAATGGTATCAACAGAACGCTATTTTACCAGCCTGCTACAGACGTAAAGCACTGGAATGTAGCATCAATGATTTTACAGTGCAAACAGATCCTGATAGTGACGTTCCCATCTTAAACAACATCAAGGCTTATGATGCGACTGAAGCACAAACTGCAGTGGTGGGGGCAGCATGTGGAAAAGGAGCCATACAACAAGTCATGCACCAACTATAATCTATATTATAATTTTTTTCAATTCATTGTATAATTCAACTCCTACTGTTTGAAATAGATTGGTAAACATATGGTGGTGCTACAATGGGCATTGTCTCAATCTGAAAGTGTGTAATTATGTGAATGTAACATTGCACTGCTGATAAGGAGTATTTATCCTCAGTGGGAAAATGAAGACGTGTGGGCTATTAGCAGCCAAGTACACTCACTGAGAAATGTGCACTTATGAAGGTTTCTTCCAGCACCTCATCTCACTCCGTAATGGTGCCCTTGAGCACTGTTCCGTAAAGAGATTTGATATCTCTCCATAACAATAAATGAGTGGTTGATCTCTTTCTGATAACACTCTACCCCTGACCTGGCAGTTGCCATAGCAGCTTCCAAAACACGCTGCTTGGACCCCCGCGGTGACAAAAGTTATATTCCTGACGCGTCTTCCTTGATATGTAGATGTCTTTTGTGGATGAATGGTCACAGAAAAGGCAGATATGATAGATAGATGTCTGGCCACATAAAAGCTCTGGTAACCACTTACGGTCCAGGGTGAGCTGAATGTTAACTCTACAGGTATAGGATGAAACAACAATAAAAATATGTGGCCTTTACATTAGGATTGAAGCTACTACGGTTATTCAGGGCTGATTGTCCTTGAGCACGTGGAAAGCCACTGCAAGTAAATGATCTGGAAATCTGGAAGACCGGTAAAGACAGATAACCATTATGATCTAAAAACACATGCACATCTGTGGTTATAAATACATCTGACATACTTTTCCGTAAACTGTTATAATATATAATCATCCTCAGATTTGAATATCATCCTTTGAGGATTCCTGCTGAACCCAATCTGGGACTCCTGCAAATGCATTTCAAGTGGTTGTTAAGTTGTAGGGACTGTGTTGCTACTGTGGCTCAGTGGCATGCCAGTGACACTGTGTTAAAGCTGTTATTCTTACTGGCAAACATCCCTGTAAAGAAAAGAGCCACTCATTGTACCGTCAGGTATTTGGAGTAAAGGAATGTATCAAAACATGTTGTTGAAACTCTCCAAGATATTTCACTTTTGATTTTTCCTTTGATGTAATGATGCAGACAGACGTTCCATTGGGTCTTCATTGGTGAACAAACATGTCTTGTAAAATGTCTCTGACTTTAAAGCTATTGCACAAATATGATATTTCATTGGTATGGATGAAGAGAACCCAATGTTGTGT